>NC_064258.1:55574654-55922154 GCF_003254725.2 Canis lupus dingo | reverse complement strand
GGTCACGCGTGTCGTCTCTGGAGGTGAGCCGAGAGTCCGCGGCGTCGCCTGCACGGACGTGGAAGGTGGGGGCTGGCTGTGCAGCTGAAGCACGGAGTCTGGGTCGGAGTCTGGGTCGGAGCGGAGCCTGTGCGGTCCCACGGGGCCCGAGAGCCACTGAGGTAAGGCGGGCGGTCCCCTGCCTCACACAAGGAGGAACCCTGCTTTCCACATCATCCTCGGGGGGTGCAAACCACGCTTTCTAGTCCTTGTGTCCTGGTGCTTGGATGTCTGGGACCTGGCTGACCCTGGAGGACCTGCCTCCCCCGACCCTGCCCCGGGGTTAGCTGATTCCTGCAGATAGTTGACTACTCCCCGAGCTTTCGGTAGGAGCCAACCAAAGCCAGCCACACCTCGACTGCCTCCTGTATCAGTCTATCAGGATCTCACACTGGAGGGGGGGGTCGGCTCTCCACCTGCCCTAATCACCCCAGGGCAGGTGCCAGACAACAGGGGCAGCCCCCAGGTTACTCAGACATCCGATCCTAAACCCGAGCCGCCTGCCTCCCCAATTCCTTCCCCTCGAAACCACAACAAAGGCACTTGCCAGGCTCCTCCCTCAGCCCCTCTGCCTCCTTCACTGACCCACGTGGCTCCTCATGGCTGAGTGTGACCTGCTCCCTCTGACCATGAGTGATAAATTCTGTCTACAGTGACAGTCATCCCCTCATCTGTTGGCCTTATCGTAGCTGAATAATCATAACACCCGCATTTTAGAACATGGATATAAAGCGACTATTCATTCGCCAAGGAGGCCGTAGTGTAGGACGGGTTGGAGCTTAGGTGGAGGCTGTGGCTGGGGACATCCTGCCCCAGGGAGCAGCAGGACAAGGTTCGTGGAAAGGGCCCAAGTCAAGGCAGAGGGAGGCGCTGTGCAGAACAGGTAACTGAGGGCACCCACCTTCCAGGACTCCCCTCCAGTGGGCTGAGGCGTGTCCCAGAGACTTTTCGAGGAGGAAAAACAGAAGGATGAGTCGTCAGATCTGGTTAAAATAGCAATGTGCTATTGCTATTGTGCACCTGATGTGTCAGTATTCCTCATTATTTGGAGTCAGTTGTATCCTTTTATCCATCTGAGGTATGCAAATATACTTTATGATTTTTCTAGGTATTATATGGATTTTGTTCTTGTGGTTATGTGTGGTGGCACAGTTTGCTTTGAGGTGTTAGTTGCAACTGTGACTGGGATCTTTCGCTGTGTTTAGGAAGAGGCTACACTACACACACATACACAGAAATTTAAATATTTGAGTTACAAAGAATTCTCAACCTCTGTAGATTTAGACTGGCTAAATTGGAAAAGCTTGGCAATGATGGAGGAACACAGGGCTAGCTGAGGACAAGGCACCAGCCTGGGGCAGCACATTGACAAGTCCTTACAACAGGCAGAGGGACATTTCTCTACGGACTCAACTGCCTCGATGCTCATACTTTGCTGAGGGCAAGAGGCAATCTTAGCCAGACTCCCAGGATCCTGTGAGTCTACTTTAACATATAAAAATTCCTTTAGAAGTTTCCCTTTATCTCCAAACCCCCAAGATACATGTTGGCGATCATCCCCCAAGCACATGGCCCACCGATACACATCTGAAGGGTCTCATGACTCAGGTTTTACTAGACGGTAATAAGTCACCTTCTCCCGACAACAGCCAGCCCCCTCAGGGGCGTGGAGACCTTGCTTCCAAAATTCCTTAGAGAGTAAGCTCTCCCCAAACCCCTCCTAACTCCCAGGTATATAACCAGCCACTCCTCACTGTCCCAGGGCAGCCGCTCTTCCTGCCCACGGGTCCTGTCCCTGGGCTTTAATAAAACCACCATTTTGCACCAAAGACATCTCAAGAATTCTTTCTTGGTTGTTGGCTCCGGACCTCACCCCATCAAACCTCATCTAGATTCCAAAATTTCATCAGGAAGACCTAATTTGGGAGAGAATATGGAGAAAGACACATGTTAATGCTCTCCTGGTGGGATTTTGAGTTCCTGTAAATTTTCTTATGGAGCATTTGACTACACACATATTTAAAAATATATATATACCCCACTTGACTTAGCAATACCAATTCTACAGATTCAGCCAAAAGATTAAACTGGACAGTTCACAAAAATATGTCCAAGTTCATCATGTTATTGCTCATAATAGTGGAAAGGTGGAATCAATGCAAATGTGCATTGTAGGAGAATTATGAAATAAATCATGATATGGTCTTTGGAGGTAAAGCCTCGCAGCCGTGGGTATGGTAATGTAGCTAAACACATATGCACATGTTGACCTATTGTCCTAGAGAATTGTCCTTGAGTGGTTATTGGAGGAATAAGGCAAGTATCGATCAGCATATATTCTGTGGTACCACACAGAAAATATGCGTCTAAGTACACTTGAAGCAGGAGAGCGAGGTTCTTGTCTCAGGGAGTGGAAGAATGATTCTCCTGGACAAAGGAGAGTGAGTAAAGTGAGAGAAGTTTATTAAGCAAGCATACAGAGAGAGCTCTCAGGAATGAAAGGGGTCCAGACAGGGCTGCCCAGGGGGCCTGTAGGGCCGGTCTTTTATTGAAAGCCCCCCAGGGAACCTAAATCCTTTTCACACCTCTATTGATCTCACCATTGAGTAAGGACTAATGTTAACACCTTCGATGGCTTACTTGCTTTTTAGGGTCTGGTAATTCTTCATTGGTCACAAGTAGCTGTTCTAGCAAGACCCCACCTCTGACACCGGGACAGGATGGTCTGGTTTATTTATCTCTGGTTTACTTTCATCTCCACATTTCTGGGATCTTTGTGAGCCTGATCCCATAGCCCCCTACCCATCTGTCCCTGCCTGTCCCTTACTCACCCTCAGCGTCCAAAAAGATATTAAACATTTAACTGGGATTTCAGGCCACTTATAGATTTTTTTCAAACTCTCTTAACTTTTTAATTTATTTTTTTTAAAGCATGAATCATTTTAAACTCCCTTCCTCCGCCCACCCAGCTCCCTCGGCACAGAACTAAGTTGTATCATTGTAAAAAGCAACAAAAAATTAAGAAGATGATAACACGTACTAAACCAAAGTGCTGGAAAGAAAGCGTGGGTTGAAATAACAGGTCAAAATAAATAGTCCTAGAGGGCGTTTTCTGCCCTAACTCACAATAGCTATTGTTTAACATTGGGTTCTAGGCAATCGCTGACGACTTTCCATGGCTGATCTCATTCGGTGTCAGGACTGGCTTGGTCAGGTGGTATATTGTTTCCCCCACCAGGAGCTGGAAGTGCTCACAAACTTGGGATGGAGGGGAGCCAGCAGGGCAGGCTTGCCTGAAATCAGGAGCCAGCGGGGCCTCCCTCCTCCTCTGGGTCCCCTTTCCACATCCACTCTCCCTGTAGCTGACCATGCTCGGGGTGACATATTAAATATAATCCTGGATATATCCCAGATCTTTCTTTTCTTTTTTCCTGTTTGCTGTTTTATTGCTTCTACTTTTTTTCTTATCACAAAAGCAACTCATACTTAACATAGGGGAAAAAAATCTGAAAATACAGATTACAAGAGGATCCTGACAACCACCTGTAACCCATCCCTTCTGGGAGGATTGCCATCTATTTATACTGTTTAAACGACCTCGTATATATTCTTCTGGACCCTGTTCTGTATATATTTATTGTAGTTCAGTAAAGTGATATCCATGTATGCTGTTCTGTGACCAGGGATGATTTATCTGTTGCATTTTCCTCTATTTGGATGCTTGGTTTGTATCCTTTTTAAAAATTTGCTGTTATTACAACTAACACAGGGACGACTCTCTGATAATGAAAGAAATAAGAGAGCAAAGGGAAAGAAAAAAGAGGAAGACGCTTCACAATTCTGAAAAACTGGCCAAAATGGTCAAAACCCTGATAAGACTATAAAACTAGTCGGTAGTGTACCAAAATTATCAAGACTGGATAAACCAGGGACTGGGGATATTTGTTTCTGACAAATTATCATTTAAGCCAGCTTGGGTTGGTTCACATTGTTCCTGTCTGTCCGTCTCTAAAATAGATGTACTACTTATATGTGTGGATATATATGTATGTGAATATGTATAATATATATTTAAGCACATTATCTGGCTCCAGAAAGTGCAGAGTCTATCTGTGGGAAGCCTCGTTTTCCAGGAGGGGCTCCCCAGCTTCAGGAAGTAGCATCCCCCTCTCTCTAACAGATGAGACTGAGACAGCCTCCTTCCCGCTGTTTCTCCCCTCCCTCCACTCGGGCCCTTTGACCTGGTTTTTAGTACGACTCTGTCCTGGGGAGCTTTGGTCTCGTCCGAGACGTGTGCATTGAGTTCAGCCTAGCTTGGGGGCCCTGGAGGGAGCCAGGCGTGCCCTCTGGGGTGTTCCGAAAGGAAAGAGACCCTCCCTTCTCCCCACATGGGCCTGGCCTCAGAGAAAGGCCCAGAAGAGAAGTACAGTCGTTGCACCGACTTCCACGTGCGTGGCAGGGGCTCCCGCCTGGAGGGCAGCGAGCAAGCCAGAGGCCTACAGGCTGCGCAGGAAGGCAAACGTGGGCCTGCCCACGGGGTGAAACCTCAGACACAGCCGTGGCCCCCTGAAGGGGGAACCGAATCATCAAGAGGCTCCAGGTGTGTCCAGGGGGGTGGGATGGTGCTTAGGGCACCGCTCCTGACTTGTCTGCTTCTTGTTCTCCTGGGGCCTCACTCCTAGCTTCACAGTGATGCCAAAAGGAGCTGCTGATGGTCTTGTGCTGCGCTAGGGTTTCCAGGGAGGATGTCAGAAGAAATATCCTGCACTCCACTGTATCAAGAGGTTTGTTCTGAGAAGTGTGGGGGATCCAGCTGCAGGTGTGTGGACGAAGAGCATCTCTGGAACCAGAATTTGGTGTCTGGTGACCATACGCAGTAGTAAGCCTAGCAGAAGCTGGACTTACAGGTTTGCAAAGTAAGGAGGTCTTCCTGACTCCACACAGCCTTAGAGAATTCTGGAAAACCTAGAGACATGAAATCCAGAAAGTCAGTTTCTCCAACATCTAGCAACAGGAACCTGGGCCCTGGGCTGCTGATGGGGCCAGGCCTACCATTTCCAGAGATGAACTGGCAAGTGTAAAGAGGGGGCACTTGATGGGATGAGCACTGGGTGTTATGCTATATGTTGGCAAATTGAACTCCAATTAAAAATATATATATATGCAAAAAAGTAAATACATAAAAATGCAAAATTTAAAACTGAAAAAAAAAAAAAAGAAAGAAAGGCTCAGATTTCAAGACACTTTCAAGTGGGAAGGATCCAAGAGGTGATTTGAGAGCTGATTGGCAGCAAACATGACAGGACTTTGAGCCCCAAATTGTGGTGTCTGGGGCTTTTGAAAATAATGTTTAGAGGATATTTTTATTATAAAGGAAATAAACACAAAAGTGATGACCTTAAATCTAACCATTAGGTAGCTCCGTGGACGAGTTAAGAAAAAAGGAATCATATATCCCTTCAACAAATGTTTACTGCGTTTCTAGTTTCTTCTATGTTCCAGAGCTCTAAGCCCTCGAGGTATAGCAGAGAACAAACAGGACAAAAGTCCCTGCCAGCACAGAGCTTACATCTCAGTGTGTGAGAGAGAGAGAGACAGGAATAAAAACACGATGACAGGAGAATAAAACAGTGTTATGGGATGAATGGTGTCCCCCAGAATGCGTAGGCTGAAGTCCTAACTACCGGGACCTCAGAATGTGACTCTGTTTGGAGATGGGGCCTTTTAGGGATGATTCAGCTAAAATGAGGCCATTAGAGTGGGCTGGATCAGGTATGACTTCTGGACACAGGAAGCGATATGTCACACAGAGGGAAGGCCGTGGAGGGCACGACAAGAAGGCGGCCACCAACCTGCAAGACAAGGAGAGGGGCCTCAGGAGAAACCAATCTTGGGACACTTTGATGTTGCATTTCTAACTTCCTGACCCTTGAGAAAGAAATTCCTGTTGTTTAAGTCACCTGGTCTGTGGTATTTCCTTATGGCAGCAAATAGGTCATAGGATGTCCAATGCAATGGAGAAGGGTAAAACGAGGTCAGGGGCACAGGGCCGTGCAGGTGCCTGGGGGAAGAGCGTTCCAGGCAGAGGCTGCCAAGGCCGCGTGTGGGAGCCAGCATGAGGCAGTTGAGGGTGAGAATAACCACGTGAGAGCTGAATATGTGAAGATTTGGGATTTACTCTGATTAAACCCATTTTCCTAATTAATAAAAAATCCTTTTGAAGTGAGAGAGTAAGGTTCTTGTCTCACGGACTCAAAGAATGAATCTCAAGGACAAAGGAGCATGAGCAAAGCGAGGGAAGCTCAGTAAGCAAGGATCCAGAGAGAGCTCTCAGGAGTGAGAGGGGACCCACAGGGCTGCCCACGGGGGCCTCCACCGACAGTCTTGTATTTAGGACTGACCAGGGAGCTTGTGGCCTTATTCTTGTGATGTCCTGGTTTGAGTAAGGACTGGTGAGAATATGTTTAATGGCTTCCTTCTTTTTAGGGTCTGGTTATTCTTTGTTCATCACAGGTGATTGTCATAAAAAGACCCCCTCCCCACCCCACACACACCTAGGGCAGGGTGGTCTGGAGTGTTCCCTATCTCTGGTTTCCTTACATCTCTACATTTTGGGGATTTCTGTGAGCTGGATCCCATAGCCCCTGTCTATCTCTCCCTACCTAGCCCTATCTGTCCCTTACTCATTTTTGGTGTCCTTTACTGGCTTTATGAGATAGTAAGATAGCTAGGCAGATGTTAGTTAGATAATATCAAATTTAAGAAACTTTGACTTAAAATAATTTTGAATTTCTCAATCTCTGATTGTGATATCCCTTTGTATTTGTTAAAAATCTTATTTTGTAAAAAAAAAATAATAAAATAAAATCTTATTTTGTGTCCTCACTAAATGTTAATATTTTTATTCATCTATTTCTTACACATCCATTATTAGGTTTCAAAATATTTTCTGTGTTGATATCATAAATGGTATCTTTTTCCGCTATAATTTCAAAGGAATCAATCAACCTCTTTCTCTGTCGGTTCCCTGTAGTGCACAGTGACCTACGTAGCAACGTTCGCTTCCTCCCCGCTCCCTTTTACTAGCCAATTTTAGTGTTGAATATCACTTTTCTTTTACTTCGGTATGTGTCCATTGATTTCTCAGGCTTAAATGAAGTTTTCTGATTTCCAGCTATAAAAGCAAAGGGGAGGAGCGTCAGGTGGCATTTTGTCCCCTCCTTCCCATCACTGGCTAGTTGTAGAATTCCACAGTTCACCATCTGTGACACTTGCACTGGGTTCTGTACCCATCATCACTGCATTCCCCTCTTTAGCTCTAGGATCATACCAGCTTGATACTCCCAACGCCTTATCCTACACCGTATCCTTCCCGGAAGTGAGTCCTCCAGCACGCTTCCCCGGGCTAGCCCCCCATGGGAGCTACACTCCTTGAGTCCTTTTGTTGAAAGATGCCTGCTGCCTTTAAAATGGAAAGCTGGGATGAGCACTGGGTGTTATTCTGTATGTTGGCAAATTGAACACCAATAAAAAATAAATTTATTATTAAAAATAAAATAAAATAAAATAAAATAATAAAATAATAAAATAAAATAAAATAAAATAAAATAAAATAAAATAAAATAAATAAAATAAAATAAAATGAAAAGCCAGTTGTCTGACTTAAAGAATTTATGGGCTCACATTTCCTGTTCTTGAAGGCTTTGCTGGCATTGCTCCTTGTCTTCTAGGGCTGAAGGTACTTGGTAGAAGTCTCCACCTTCCTGGTAATATCGGCAACTCGACTGTTTTGCCTTGCTGTTCTGGAGATTCTTTCTATTAAAAATCCAGAAGTTTTATGGAGATGTTAAGATAGAATTTGTTATTGATGGCTCTGTGCCAAATTTTCTTGGGATACCACTTTAATTTTGTAGACTGGAGTCTTCTGATCGCCTGAACATCTTTCTAAAAATTTTATCTTTAAAGTTTTCCCAATTACCTCTTAGAGACACTGATTATATGAACGGCAACTCCATTTTGTTGACCAGGACTGTCGTTCCTTCCTGCTCCACCATGTGAACTCTGATGTATTCTTTTTTTTAAAAATAAATTTATTTTTTATTGGTGTTCAATTTGCCAACATATAGAATAAAACCAGTGCTCATCCCATCAAGTGCCCCCCTCAGTGCCCATCACCCAGTCACCCCCACCGCCCGCCCTCCTCCCCTTCCACCACCCCTAGTTCGTTTCCCAGAGTTAGGAGTCTCTCATGTTCTGTCTCCCTTTCTGATATTTCCCACACATTTTTTCTCCTTTCCCCTTTATTCCCTTTCACTATTATTTATATTCCCCAAATGAATGAGACCATATAATGTTTGTCCTTCTCCCATTGACTTACTTCACTCAGCACAATACCCTCCAGGTCCATCCACCTCGAAGCACATGGTGGGTATTTGTCGTTCCTAATGGCTGAGGAATGTTCCATTGTATACAGAGACCGCAGCTTCTCTATCCATTACTCTGATGTATTCCCATTTCATTTCACCCGCTCTTCTCCGTCTGTCCTGGTTGTCCTCTGCTCTGGCTCCAAAACTGTGCACTCTCTTCCGCATGCCTCCATTCGGTCGCGGTTTGATTTTCTTCTTTCACTTCTCCCCTGGTTCTACAAGCTCAGCTTTCTTATCTCTTCTTATCTCAAAATATCTTTTCTGAGTGAAAGTGTCTCTGATTTGTGGATTATCTCTGTTTTAAAACAAATACTTGCTTCATCATCTTCATCAACTTAGCGTGCTCTGTTAGGCCAGAATCTTTGTCCATTTCATGGCAATATTTTCAGCTGGGGGTTTCTATTCTACCAATTGTTTCTCCTGTTCCTTTATCACTTTAAAAAATGTTTTGTTGTTGTTTTTTTATTTTATTATATATATATTTTTTGCTAATGTCTTTAGGGAGATTCTGTTTAGTTTCTTTTTTTATCTAAAGATAACTCATCTTTGTTTGGTGAAATATTCCTGGACTATCTATTTTTAAGAGGTTTTTGTGGGCAACAGACAAAAATGGATTTCAGACACCTGAGAGTCCTCCCTATGACACACGATTATAGATAAGAATACGTCCTGTTAGTGGTTAATGAATCAGGGTGACATACCATATGCCGTCTTCCTTTTCATAACCAGACTGTTTCCTACAACTACGGACTCGTGTGATTGCTTCTTCAGCACGTCCTTTCAACCCCATGAAATGTGGTGTGTGTCTGGATTCAGAGATTCTCCTACTACCCACTCACTCACCTGATCCCACCATTTCGGATAAGAGATTGTTGGTTTGTCTTTAGGGTGAAGGCATGATTTCACATAACTGTGCTCTGCAGCATTGTCCAGGACTGCCAGATACACGTAGCCTTTCTCCTCTCCCATCCGGCCTCATCTCGAATGTGATGACACTTCACTATTATTTACCCTATTTTGGAGCAATAGATATCTACTAGTTTTGCAGATAATGAAGTTTCCATCTTTATTTCTTCTTCCTTTTCTCTTTCTTTTTTTTTTTTTTTGTTTTTTTTTTTTTTTGTTTTTGTTTTTGTTTTTGTTTTTGTGGAGTTTCTGAGAGAAGAGGAGAATCACGATCTTTACTAACCCACTTTATTTATTTTTTTTTTAATTTTTTTTTACTAACCCACTTTAAAAAGAAGTTCTGGCTCATAATAGTCCTTTACCTGGGCCTCCAGAGTCCATCTTACATACTACCACCAAGTCATGTCTAAGCTGCACATTCGGCAATGTCATCTTCTTGTTTAAAATCCTTCAACATCTTCTCTTTGCTTACAGGAGAAATTCAAACAACTAAGATCTGATTCTATATATCCTATAGTTCCTTTTTCCTGTACCTTAGCTGAAGGACATACTTATGATTTCCCAAATTCACACTGAATCTATGCCTTTAGATCTTTGCCCGTGATCTTTTCTCCTGGACTCGCTTCACCACTGTGACTGCCTCATATATGGCAACTCACCTCTTAGGACACAGATGGAGTGTAAACCACCTAGCAAAAATTTCCCAGTTTCTCTCCTCCACCTGCCAGGACACAAAAAGAGCAACAACCATTCTTTCCTGTAAGATCCCTTATGCTTACTACACTTTATAACCATGAACCATTACAGAGTGAATCTATTTAATCGAGCCCAAGTCCCCTCACGTTCTGAGATCATATTTTGTTCCTTTTGTACCCTGGTTCTGGATAAGTAACTGGCAAACTGTAGGAGCAGAGAGACTGGTTTTCCTGATGAATGGTGCTGAGCCAAGCATGCTGTGTCCTTGGAAATGGGGCGAGGAGATACAAATTGAGAATCAGGTGAGAGCTGATAGCACCCACTTGACTTCTATCTCTATAAATCCTCTGACTTGACTGCTGTGCTATTCCTGCAAATATCCTCAGAAATTCTGATTTAGTCTTTTCATTTTCCAGATGAAACACTAAGGCCCATAACCGAGAAACTGTCTGTTCAGGTGGTGTCCCTGAAGCCACAACCCAGGTATTTTGACTCCAGTGTTTCCCTTGGTTAATCCAAACGACTCAATAGTGATATATTTTCTTTTATGGACACTTTTAATAAAAAGATTTTATTTTATTTATATGAGAACGAGCGAGCACGAGCATGGGGGAGAGGCACTTTTTAATAATATTCCCAAATGATTTCTGTGGTTTTCAACCCAAACCGGTTTTTGTCCATTTATTTCAAATGCATTCCTATGGAGCACACTCCATACCCCGACCAAGCCACCAAAGGGAGCAAAACTCTTCTCGCCTTCTCAGGTAGATGACATTACCGCCCTCCCCACTGCCCTCTGACATCACTGCTCACTCCATAGCTAAAGCTTTGCTCAAGGCACAGTTCAGTGCTTCATTTCACTATCTGTCTCCCCAGACCTACTTTTATTTCTTTTTGCTCCTGGTACATGTCACTATTTCCTTTCGATTTACTCCCTTCTGCACAGAGATCTTACCTTTTCCATTTGTTTACCATTTTAGCCCTCACAAAGTCCCACAGTTTCATAGATTATCTTTCCCCTCCTCATCTGTTCCACGTCTCCCAGTTCTCACAGTCTGTTTCCCTTCTTGCAACGTGCTCTCCAAGGCAGTGCTCTGGCCCCTGACACACCTCAGGCCTCCTACACAAGGGTGGGTTCCTGTTCAGCTCTTGGTGTGAGCAAGTAGCTCTGCCGGGACTTTCCTGAGAAGCAGTGACCGTGCTAAGTCCTCTGGCACCTTCGTGGGCTCCTGTCCCCTAAAACTTTTGTGGATTAGCCTAGGCTTCCATGGGGAAAACCACATTTACAAATGCTAATGGGAATACCTGCCCTAGCCCTTGGGTCACAGCCAGGAGCATGCCGCTCCTCTGGAAATTATCCACTCAATGGTTTCTCTGGTTCACTAGCTCAGTGTGATCAGAACAAGGTCAGGCCATTAAGGGCACCTCCAGGTACAAGCACTGGGAATGAAGAAGAGGTTGAGGAAGCCGCCCTGCTGCCCACAGGAGGGAGAGGAGGTGAGTGCTCGGCAGGGAGCAGACTGGGGAGGATCTGGGACAGGCTGTGTGTTCAAGGCCAAGTTCCCTCTTTCTCAAGCAGAAGGTCCCATCCATCCACTGAGCAAGCATTTCCTTCTCAAATTTCCCTCTCTTTCCTTGGGCCCATGTACACCTCCCAGAAGTGCCTAGGACCACTCATCTCAGAACTCAGGAGGGGACCTTGGGATGTCGCCTACCCCAGTTCTGTGATTTCACAGTTGAGGGATGGAGGTGACATTACTTGTAAGTCCGAAGCAGAGCCGGACCCAGAACCTACCATCCAAAATCTGAATGTTCTGCTTATTTCCTGCATAATATTCTTGAGACACATGAAGCTATTTTGTGGAAAAGTCTAGGCTGCATGAAGTGAATTTGCACGATGGCTATGAGCATAGGTTTGACTCAAACTTGAGTTCAATTCCTACTTGGCCACTATGTGGCCCTGTTGCCTCATCTCTAGAACCGAGTCATCATTAGAACCTACTTCTAAGGGTTGTCTTAAGGATGAAATGCAAGGATCATGAACAGAATGTAGCATAATGCTTTGCTTGTGGTGAGGGATTAATGTCTGTTACTTGTCACTGGGCCCATCGGGCGCTCCTTTTCAGATGTACAGCTCTGTTGCAGAAGACCACAAGCCACCTATCTACAGGTATAAGATAATACAGTTCACTTAAACTGACCTAAAGTAAAATATTGGGAGCTTGAAAGGCCACCTGCCTGGATTCTCACATGAAGCAGGACATTAGCAAAGTGGAGTATACTCAGAGGTGGGCAGTGATTCCCCTCTCTGGGGAGTGAGGTTCAGAGGCTCTTCAGAGCAGAGAAAGGAAGGCTCAGGAGAGCCTACTATGCATCTGCAGACAGGTGACACGTTAGCACGGGGAGGAGAGATGAGTTCCAGGTCTGTAGCTTTGTGAAAAGTGTTTCTTATTCCTATTGAAGCTAAAGTTGTTCTCTGTCTAGTTCATACTGAAGAGTTCAATGCTGAGGAGACAAAGAGTTAACAGACCCAGTCTCGAATTTTTAAGACCTCGTGGTCTCTTAGGTATCATATGGATCAACAATTGATAGGACATCCAGCTGATTCCTGATCAAGGAGATGGTTCTATTTCTCTAGTGAGAAGGGGATGGGGGGCTCGTTTAGTGAGACCCGTCTGCTCAGAGTGGCGCTGGTAAGCTCAGATCTCTGTAGGCCAGAGAGTGGGCTGAGAACACAGCAGCCAGTATTTTGTTTTCTCTTTAGAGAAGAGAACAAAAGTGCTGAACTGGGACCATCTGCTCTGTGGCCTGCCCTTCTGGAAGGAACCCTACCAGGGAAGCAGACTCAGGGGACTTTACTACCCCAATGTTCAGGGAGAATTTTATGAGATTCCCATGATCTCTCTCATTCTCTCTCTCTCAGTCTCACCTTCTCTCTTCCTGTCCTCCTCCCTCCCTTCATTTCTACTTTCTTCCTTAAAAACATCAATCACCCTTCCTTTTGACAATTTTTCTCCCTTTCCCTAATCCTCCAGAGATTTCTCTCAGAGCTTATAAACAGTAGTAGCCCAAATTCCTAGACCCAAAGTAGACTTTCTCTAACTCTCATTTGTCAAATGGGAATCTTGACATAAACTAAATCATGTCAACTCTGGGTCCTGAGAGAGTGGTGGCCTGAGTCCAGGGGTCACAGAAGCATTGAATGATAGTGTTGTTATTAAAAACCTTTCAATCCCTTCACTGGTTTCTGATCCCAAGGGACATCTGGGCTGAACCACAGCCTGTGCTTAATGCATGAGTTGAAATTCATAATCAAGCCCTGGAAGAAAAATCAAAGGCTTTCATGGAAGAAATCACATGTAACAACAACAACAACAAAAAACTACTGAAGCGTCTATTTTTAAAAAACTTTTCTTTAAGCCCTATTTTTGAAAAATCTTGTTTGGTTTTGGGGATTAAGGACGTTGATCTTTGACACAGGAAGGGAGGAATAAAAGAATAAGAAAGGAAAATGGGAGGAAATAAGGCAAAATTCGCTTTGTGGTGACTGGGAAGGAGTCTGGGAGAATGAGGGGCATCTCCTGCAGGCGTGGCCGTGACATCATCTTGACCATAGTTCCTCTCTCTCTGGTAAGCAAGCAGGTTGGGTGAAGGGATCTCTGAAGCCTCCAGTGATTACAAGTCTTTGCAATTCAATGAGAGGAGAAAATAGCAAGTCTATACCTTAAAATCAGGGAAGTTAAATCATAATTAGTGAAGGTTTATAATTTTATGCTTGAAAAACCATTGAGAAGTCACACACACAAGACGACAATAAAAGTCCTACCAGTGGGACAAGTGACAAAATCATTGTATATCATCAATTGCATTTTCTGTGCAGACAGTAGCCAATTCTAAAATACTAAGTGAGAAGAATGTGACTCAAATACAAAGAGAAACCGTAAAATATCTAGAAATGAAGTCACAAGAAGTGTTCCGGATCTAGATGAAGAAATGTATTGAAGGACACAAAAAGGGTATGTCCAAAATCGCAAAAATGTGGAAGCTGAAACTTTGTTCTTGGAAAGACTCAATCAACCACAGTCAGTTTTTTTTTTTTTTTTTAATAAAACCTGTCATTTCAGTGCAGTATCAGTTAACAAAGCAATAACTTGTTTTTAACTTGATTAAGGAGTTAACTTATTTTGTAAGATTGAATCACTGAGAGTGCCTGTGAATTCTGACAAAGACTATAAGGTAGGCTTGACTTCTTTCTTTAGTGTCACATTAAAAAATATATATTAGGAAGATTATACAGTTGGTCCTTGACCCCACACAGCTGAAAATCAACCTATAACTTTCTTTCCTTTTCTTTTCTTTAAAATTTTTATTTAAATTCTTGTTGGGAGCAGCCCTGGTGGCTCAGTGGTTCAGCGCCGCCTTTAGCCCAGGGCATGATCCTGGAGACCTGGGATCGAGTCCCCACATCAGGCTCTCTGCAGGGAGCCTGCTTCTCCCTCTGCCTGGGTCTCTGCCTCTCTCTGTGTGTCGCTCATGAATAAATAAATAAAATCTTAAAAAAAAAATAAATTCCAGTTGGTTAACATACAGTGTTAAATTGGTTTCAGCTGTACAATGTAGTGATTCAACACTTTCATACAACACCCAGAGAACATCAGGACAGCTGCACACCTTCATCATCATCACCTGTTTCCCCTGCCCCCACCTCCCCACTGGGAACCATCAATTTGTTCTTTAGAGTTAAGAGTCTATTTCTTGGCTTGTCTCACTCTTTTTTTTCCCTTAGCTCATTTATTTTGTTTCTTAAATTCCACATATGAATGAAATCATTTGATATTTCTCTCTCTGACTTATTTTGCTTAGCATAATACCCTCAAGTTCCATCCACATCATTGCAAGTGGCAAGATTTCATTTTTTTTATGTCCAAGTAATATTCCATGATGATGAATGCCGGTTAACATCATGCAGCATGGCACAGGAAGAGACACACAGAAAAATGGACAAGAACAGAATCCACCCCATGACCTGAGCCTTTTTGGGCATTTGACATCTGACAAAGTTAGGATTTAAGTGCTGTGGCTCATATGCAAAATGCCCCGTCTGTTCTCTCCAGGGTGTCCTGTGGTACTGTCACATCCGGGCAGTCTTGGTCATTGTCCATCCCTTCCCATCATGTGTGGTTTTGTTTCTCTTCTCTGCAAGACTCAGTGTTTTATGAGAACAGAGACATGAACTCAGACATGTGCCTTTCCTGAGATAGCACATGATTAGAGAGTGGAGGCATTTCTGTGGGCTTGGGAAATTCATATTTCCTAGCAAAGCATGAACCAGTCTTCCTATCACTGCTAGGGACCCACATCTGTCAGAGCTTTTCAGAACAGCTTCTATCTCTGCATCTAATAATTGAAGATGAAACTGGAAATGCAGACATAATTTAGGTAAACACACAGATAAAACAAATATCTTTAAGAAAAACTAAACGTGAGCAAAGAAAAAAGCCATCAATTCTGGCTACTAGATGAGTGGGTGCAAAACAAAAGGAAACCAGAAATAGTTTTTGCAAGACATGTGATAAAGGATTAATGACCTTATATAAGCATAGAGTTCTCAGAAATCAGTAAGAACACAGGAGTAGGAAAATGAGGAAACAAGTGAACTGTGTGAACAGGTAACAAGACATAAAAATAACCAGTGAATGTTGGTGAAAATGCTCAACCTCAGAAATGATGTTAAAGAGATATATTGAAGCAAACAGGAAATATTATTATTCACTAATGTGATTTGCAAAGATTGGAACAATCGATAATAATCAGTATTGATAAAAATATTAACAGTCAAAGAAAGGTATTTTTATACACAGTAAGTGGATAAGTAGTACAACAGTTTCTCAAGTGGGCAGGTGGGCAATACCCATAATATTGGGGAGGTTGATATTTCGTGTCTAGAGATTTTTACAAAAGTTAAGAGTCCTATGAATTTCTAAAGATATATGTATAGTCATACAAATATGTGAAGTAAATGTATTTGCATAGACATTAAATAATGTCCCAGATAATATTCAAGTGAGGGAAAAAACTGCAATGGATCTGGTTGTGAAGTATGATTCTATGTTTTAAAGTTAAAGATTAATATTTACATGATTTAATTCACAAGGGAGAAGAACAGAAGCACTCTGAATTGTAAACAGTGGTTATAATGGAAAGGTAGGGTTATGTGTTTTGTTTTTTTCACCTTCCAGTTCTTACATTTCTCTATTAATTGGCAGTTTTCCAGTGTGTAAGTATTATTTTTTATAATCAGAAAAGTAATTGGTTGAAGTGAAAGTAAAAGATAAAATTCAAATCTTAGGAATATTTTTTTTCGGGCGTATTTTTTTCCCCAAATTTTTAACCAATATTCACTATCCCTTCCTTCAACATGGATTCTCTAGGAAGGTTAGAGCCAAGCCACCACCATTCCGGAGCTTCTGTAAGAAGCCCTGCACCATCCCGTCAGCTTGCCTCAAACTCTTTTCTAATGAACATCCTTCCCTGTAAGGAACTCTCTTGACTCTCCTGTTCTAACAGCTTGACTCCCCGTCCTCCTACTCACCCTCAGGGACTGCATCTTTGGCTTTGCCAGGACAGATGCCAGCCTCGCTCAGTGTGGTCAGATAGCAGTGCCTCTAAAAATGGAACTACTCTACCATCTGATAATTACACATTTTGGCATTTACCCCAAAATGCAAAACACTAATTCAAAGGGATACATGCACCCCTATGTTCATAGCGGCATTATTTACAAAAGCCAAGATACGGGAAGAGCCCATGTGCCCACTGAGTGGATTTTAAAGAAAATATGGGGTATATATTTTAGGGTATACCATATATATTATATACACATACATATGCTATAATAATATCTATAATGGAATATTACTTAGCCATAAAGAGGATGAAATCTTGCCATTTGCAATGACATGGATGGAGCTAGAGATTATCGTGCTCAGTGAAATAAGTCAGAGGAAGAGAAACATCATATGATCTCAGTCATATGTGCAATTTAAGAAACAAGGCAGATGAGCAAAGGGAAAAAAAGAGAGAGGCAAACCAAGAAACGGACTCTTACCTCTAGAGAACCAACTGAGGGTGGCCAGGTGGGAGGACGGTGGAGCGGCGGGGGAAACGGGGTGGCGGTGAAGGCTGCACCTGTCCTGATGCCACCGGGTGTTGTGTGGAAGTGTTGAATCTGCACCGTCCACTACCATCACGTGTATGTTAACGATACTGGAATCACAACTAAAACAAACCACGGCTTTAGTAGAATAGGTATGGTTTCTTCTTTAAACGTTTGATAGAGTTCCCCAGGGAAACCATCTAGTCCTGGACTTTTGTGTCTTGGGAGGTTTTTGATGACTGCTTCCATTTCCTCCCTGGTTATTGGCCTATGAAGCTGTGGTCTCTGTATACACTGGAATATTCCTCAGCCATTAGAAACGACAAATACCCACCATTTGCTTCAACGTGGATGGACCTGGAGGGTATTATGCTGAGTGAAATAAGTCAATCGGGGAAGGACAAACATTATATGTTTCATTCATTTGAGGAATATAAAAATAGTGAAAGGGAATAAAGGGGAAAGGAGAAAAAATGAGTGGGAAATATCAGAAAGGGAGACAGAACATGAAAGACTCTGAACTCTGGGAAACAAACTAGGGGTGGTGGAAAGGGAGGTGGATGGGGGATTTGGGGTGACTGGGTGACGGGCACTGAGGGGGGCACTTGATGGGATGAGCACTGGGTGTTATTCTGTATGTTGGCAAGTTGAACACCAATAAAAAATAAATTTATAAAAAATAAATAAAACAAACCACAGCGGTGCGTCCACCCTCAGGCCGAGAGGAAAGGTGACGAGCAGCCGGGCCCGCGGAGCAGAAGGGCCGGGAAGCTGCGGCTGCACCTGCCGCGGAGGAGCCGGGCTCGGGGAGGGGCGCTCGTTCCCACGCGGGTCCCTGGGCCGCCCGGACCTCCTCTGGCCCGGAGCCTTGGGCGTCTGACTGTCCTGCTTCTCGCCATCAGCCCCAGGAAGCCCGGCTCTGTCACAATGAGACTCCTCCATGTGGTCCTCACGGCCGCCTTCCTCCTCTCCCAGGTACTGCCCGGTAAATACCAGCCCCCCCAACCCGCCTGTTCGTGTTACTTTGCTCCCTGCTTCCCCCGAGGCCGCCACAGTCCAAGGGTAGAGGTGGGGGCTGCTCAAGGGCATCTCTAACCCGCCCCCCAAATAACTTCCCGATGAGTCTAGAAATTCCTGGAAGGGGGTGTAAAGCATCCTGCTGAAGGCTTGCTGGGCTGTCTTGCGCTCCCTCCCCTTCCCTGGGGAGGAATGAACTGGGTGATCAGGAACAATCCGTTGAATCACCTGCTGGAGGCAAAGATCCTTTACCCTGGCCCTGCCTGGGGACCGCTTGCTGCCCGTGTGGCGGTGGTGACCTGGCATCTCGCCGGGCAAAGCTTCCTGCAGACTCGGGTTGTCGGGGCGCCGCAGGTGGGGGGCCAGCGAGGAGCAGCAGGTGGCCCGGGTTACCCTCCGTGGACTCCCAGAGGTTCCCGCTGCAGGAAGGACTGTGTGTCCCCGCCAGTGCTGTCTTGGGGCAGAGTGACAGGGGCGGCGGTGGGGTGTCGGCCTGGGATGGAGGGGGCTTCCCTCCGGGCGGTCTCCCCAGGGGCCCTCTCCGGCCTTCAGGTGCATGCAAGCCCCCGTTCATTTTCCAGACAGCACCAGGGCCTTCAATTTTGAAAGGCCCTGCTACCTGCGGGGCGGAAACTGCCTGAAGCGAGGGACGCCAAACTGTGAGCCCTTCCGAGGCCCCTGCCGAGCCTTCACCGTCTGCTGCAAAGCGAAGGGGAGCGGCAGGAAGAGGAGCAGCCAAGGAACCCTGGCTCCCCGAGCCGAAGCGTAGCTCCCCTTGTCCAAGTAGCTGCAAACAACGTGCAAGTCTATTTAATCAGTTATTTTGTCCTTAGGATTGATTGGAGGCACAGTTGTGTACTGTGTGTGTGTGTGTGGTGGGGGGTAGTCAGTGAGAGGGAGAAGATGTAAGAATAAAATCTCTGTTATGCTTTAAATTTTGCAAATCCTTTCATTCGCACAATGTGTAATCCTTAGAGGGTTTTGGTTTGTCAACCCCACTTGGTGGATGTAGAAACCAGACTTAGTTAAATAACAAGATGACACCATCGGTAAAAGGAGAGTAATGAACACTTCTGTTTTGGCTGGTGTATAGTACTCTACCCAAATGCAAGGGAAGTTATGGTTTTCCTTAACAATTGCAGGGACTCTGGGTAGGAAAGGGTCCCCTAGAGTAGGGCGAGGCGATGTGAGGACAGGACTGGGTCCCGGGACTGGCTGGTGCAGCAGGGCAAGTGCCCAGTGGGAAGGAAGGCGCTAAGGAGGGAGCCCAGGGCTAGGGGTGTGGTGCTGGCCCCGCAGGTGTACAGAGAGACCACCCAGAGGGGAAGCCCCACCTCAGGGCAAGCCTGGGAGACGTGTGATTATTTTGTCTTTCTTGATCATTTTTCTTGTTCGGGGCACAGTATCTGCTGTAGTGTCCTGAGTAAGGCACCTCTCCACTCCGAATGTCACTGTCCCACCTCTGCAGAGGGAGCAAACCCAGGGATGACTGTGGCTTTCTATGATCTACAAAGCCAACTTGGAAGCAGTGGGGAGAGGAGGCAGGAGGTAGGGCCAGGTGTCCCGGGAAGCTGGAGGACACAGAGAAAAGATAAGTTTTACTAACACCCTTCCAAAACCTAAACGGTCACAGGAAAAAGAAAGGAGCGTGAAAGGAATTGTGACAAGCAACAAAGAGAACCCTCTCTACCACCAAGGCCCCATCAATGAACAACTAAAGAACATCCAGTGCAAGTTTGTACAGGAGCAGTGGATTATTAGCAGCTGTAAATCAGCGTATATAAGATACCCCGATCCAGATGCAAATGTTAGTTTCCTTGGTGTTCTTCATCGGCCCGGGCCTCCCATACAGTCTGCCCACAGGGGTTACAGGACTGGAGCATTCCTGGTGTCTGTAACGTGAGGCCACAGTGTGCCCTGTCGGAATGATTTCTCCATCCAGTCACAGAATGATCCACGACCACCAGGGGAATTTAGGATCCGATGGGTTATTTATTTTAGAGCCACCCAGGCGCCTCCCCATGAGTCATTTTAAAATTACTCATTTTCTTGTTTATATTTCTTCAACCTAAAGTAAAAACATCCTTCACTTTCTCATATATCTGCCACCATGCACAGACTCATTGACATCTCTGTCTTATAAACTCTCTAGAAAACCCCAGGCACGGCCCTAGGCCTCTATTCCCTGCTCCTCCTTCCCTTTTGCTCTTGAGTCAAGCACTGTCTTGGCGACAGCAGAATAAGCACGGAGCATCAGAGGGCAGAGGAGGGATAGGAGCTCTCATGGGAAATCTGGAACTCTGTCACAGGGAAGGAAGAGAAGAGGCAAAGAAGAAGAACCAAATATAAATTTTGTTTGTACATGTTGGATCTCTGACGATCCTTTTCTCAGCAAAACAGTCGAAAGACATTATGGTTCAGATCGGGCTGCCCATTCTGCTGAACTGTGCAGAGGAAATGCAGTGATTACATCAACTTTCATTAATTTATTTTTCTTAACTTGTATTCATTGAGCAGTAAGCAAAACAAAACAAAACAAAACAAAAAATCCCTACCTTCGTGGTGCTTATATTCTAATAGAGGAGATAAACAATAGACACACAAACATTTAATATTTTAAATATTTAGAAGTGCAAAATGTGAAAAAATCAGGGAAAAGAGATAGGAAGTCCTGGGTGTGTGGGCAGGTGTGCAGGGTCGGCCTCACAGGGGAGCGTGTGGCTGATGAAATCCCTTTGCTCCATCTAACTCCATCTGGTATGGGTTTTAGTTAGTTATCCCGAATCTGAGGCTGCGCTCACTCTGGGGCAATCCCTAGGAATTGTTAGGTCTCTTAAAATAAAGAGGCACATTCTGGAATATGTTGACTCAAAATGCTGTCCAGCATGCCCATGCATGTTGTCTTTTTGCTGTGTCCTCGCGTGATGGTAGGGACAAGGAGCTCTCTGGGGTCTCATCCATAGGGACCTAATCATCTGCCACAGGCCACCCAAATACCATCACACTGGGGGATTAGGCATTAAAGTATGAATTTTAGGAGGACACATTCAGATAACTCTAAAAACCTTGACATATTTCATCCTTCTGACATTTTAGGAATTTTGGTAATAAATATTAAGTCTTGATTTTTTTTCAGTTATATAAGTAATGCATTCTTGTTCTCTACAAAACACTCAAAAATCAAAATTATGTAGAAAAATGTTATAACCTATTTTCATGCCTCTACTTAGATTATCAAATAGTTTTTCTCTAGATGAATATTCAGTCAACTCTACATGCTTTTTCAGAGAAATAGTCCACGGCCTTCCCTCCCAACTCACATAAAGTCACCTTTATCATAAACTGTCAGTGTGTGCATGGTCTGTTTGTGGCTTCTCTGTCCTGGTATTTTTTCCTTTTTGGAGCCTCTGTCACATATTTCAAGCCTCACTGTCATTTTAAACAATAATAAGTGGTAGTGGAAGTCACCATTGTTACTCTTTATAAAAATATTCCTTCTTCTTACACATTTTCCCTATAGAGTGGATGTTTACGTTGCCTGGGTTAATGTCATAAAAACCTTTATTTTTAAGCCCTAATTTCTAAATGATCACTAGTCTATGGAAAGTTACTATTTGCCAGTTTATTATTCTTTTAAAATGTATACTTTTTACTGGATCCTAAGAGCCAATCCTTATGTAAAGAGATTAGTGGAATACCTTGCAGTAAGAAAGCACTCAGAATCCGGAACCACACTTCTGACTCTGACTTCACCACATACAAATATTATCACTGTAATAAGTATCTCCAGTCTTATTTTCCTCATGTGTACATTTAGGGATCATATTAGTACCTGCATAACGTAGGGCTACTTCTCCCCTGGCCACAGGGGAAGGTGGTAATAACGCCCTTCGGTATGTCTTCCTCATTGGTTCTAACTACTTATACAAATATAAGGTAAGTTACTATAAGGTAAAGTAAGGTAAGGTAAGGTAATGTAAGGTAAATTAATGTAAGATAAATCATATCTAGGGAGAAGAGGCAAAGGTATGAAAATTCTTGAGTCAACAATTCCCAAGGACACTTGTTGTAGACAAGGGTTCATCCAGAGTCTGGGGAGATCATTGTTTTTTGAGGAACCCAAGATTTTCTCGGTGAGGAATAACTGAAATCTCATCCCCAGCTCCGTGACACTGAGTCAGGGTCAGCTAGCCACACCCCAGTTATAGAGAAGAGAGGCAGCAGGTTAAATAAAACATAAGGGGTAGATTGCCTTAAATCACCCTGCCTCAAGACAAAGGCCTAATTTGGGAAGAGAACTTGTCACTCTTCAGGCTTCGGTTAGGGAGGAAAGCCCCTCTGCTTTCACCTACACTGGAAATTATGTTTGCTTTGCAGGACAAGAGCCAAGAACACGAGGTTTTCTGTCATGAGACATTACCATGGCCAGAATCAGCAGGGTCATCGCTGGAACAGGAGAATTTCCCTGAGCAGAGTGGGCAGGACCAGTCCTTATTAAGACCACGTGGCATGGCCGAGCACAGCGTAGATTTCAGATCGAGAGACCAGAAGGACCACCTCTTCAGGGGGAGTAGGGCCTTGGGAGGTGAGTCATAAGAGGTAGGTGACGGTTTTCATTCTACCAAGCACTAGAAAGATGATTGGAAAAATATGAGGTCCTCTTATGACTGTGTCTCTACTCGGAGTTGCAGTACAGACTCTCCGAGTTCCCTGAGAATAACTGGGAAAAAAAGTTATGCAAACCGTCCCAGGTTTTTCAGAGTAAATGCTGCATGAATCCCATGTTTATTTGACGGCCATTACCGTCCTTCCTTGGGCCTTAATTCATTAGGTGCTAACAAAAGAAATTCCTCCAGCTCTGAACCAAACGTTGCTAATCGCCGTCCTTGTTTATTTTACGTGCATTCATTGTCCACTATGTATTTCTGTTGGTTCTGTGATTACAATGGACATTCTCTTCTGTATTTAGTCAGCCCGATCAGACTTATAAAAGAGGAGGCTTTAAATGACTTTTTATTCAACCCCGTTACTCTGTCATTTGTCTTCTCTTTTCAAGGAACTTCAAAGAGGTCTCCACGGACTCGGCACCATGAAACTATTCTCCCTTCTCATTTTCGTTGTCCTCTTCATCTCTCAAGTCATGCCAGGTAAACCCTCTTTGGCATCTGCTTAAGCTGTGACCTGCTTTCTTGTCCAATCTGATGACATTTCTACAAATATGCTCTCCTTTCTTGAAGCTTCTACCTGCTGAGCTGTGTTTGAACTAAAGTCCTCCATCCTCATTCTCCAGATACTGTGTTTAGTGACTGGCTGTAAGAGCAGGAAAAGAGAGATCTTAAAGGTTTTCTAGAAGGAGGCAATTCATGTATTTAAAACCATGGTATTTTGGAAGAAACCTGAAGGTGTGTGCTCTTCCAAGCAAGAATAAAGGGAGTGGCAAGAAAAAAGGGAGAGAGGTAGAGAGGGCCTCACTTCCTGCCTGGTGTTCATTCCTGACATCCCAGAAGTACTGAATATCACAGAACAGCTCAGGGGCTTTATAGGGTATTATAACTCCTTGGATTTGGGGGGAGAAAATTGGCTTGAATGGTGAGCATCATGAAGGTCTGATGGGTCACTGAGAGTTTGAACGTTACTTCTTCCAGAAAACCAGCCATTCTCTTTTGTTGTCATATTGTGCTTTGTGTTCACCCACCTGAATCTTCCACCTCTACTTTTCTCCTCCTCTATATTCTATCTTTATATAAATGAATTCACCCAAATAGTCCATTCCTGTGTCTCATGGTTGGGGCTCCTATGCCTTCTAGAAGAGCACCACTTCGCAGAACTGACAGATGATGAGCCAAGGGGACAGGAGCTGGGTAGGGCAGGGTGCCCTAAGACACTGTCTTCCTTCCTGCTTTGTGTCAACAAGTCTGTTCACTGTGGACCCACTGAACATGATGATTGGTTTTGTTGCATCACTCAGAATAATGACCCAACCTCAGCTTCCTCATTGAACTGGTTTTTAATCCAAGAGCAGAGGAGAAGAGAGTATATTGGGCTATGAGAGAATGTATTTGGGGAAGAATAAGGAGAGGATTACAGGACTGCTCTTAGTGTAACTCTTGGTGACAGAGCTAGGGCAAAGAGATACTAGTGTTCTTAAGGATGGGTGGCCCTGATGCCCGAGCTGCTATGGTCATAGATGAAGACAAGATGGGCAGGGGGCCTTACATGATAGCTTTGACAATGTGGTGTGAAGATAGGGTGCAAAAGCCCATGATAAGCAGGTTTATGAAAGCTCTCTAGTAAATGCGCAGCTCTAACTATTTGCCCCAGTAGAAGGGGGGCAGGTTAAAGACAACGTAAACAGAGCAGAGACCCAAGAATGAAGTGAAGGAAGGGAGTAAACCTGCCTTCGACCCTTGAGTTCTTCCACAAAGGATATGCATGGCCCTATGGCTAGTCTGAGGCTCCACGTCTACAGCCTGGGTCCAAAGTTGGTGAATTAGCTAATAACCCATGGTGGGCAAACTGGACAATTGGCAGCACCAAGGCCCTTCTTTCTTGGGGCTGAGTGTAGGTTTTCTCTCTCCCACCTTCTAAGAGGCAGGAAAGGAAGACTTCTTCAGGACTAGTTTGAGACACATAGGATTTTTTTTCCCCTTCTGGAAACCTCTCTTACCTCAACCAGTGCCTGTGGGTCTTTTCCTTCAGAGACTTGGATTTTAGATCTTTAATCTTATTTTTAAGACATATCTGATAAACCCTAAAGACAGGGATTCTTTTTTTTTTTTTTAATTTTTATTTATTTATGATAGTCACACACAGAGAGAGAAAGAGAGGCAGAGACACAGGCAGAGGGAGAAGCAGGCTCCATGCACCGGGAGCCCGACGTGGGATTCAATCCCGGGTCTCCAGGATCGCGCCCTGGGCCAAAGGCAGGCGCTAAACCGCTGTGCCACCCAGGGATCCCAAGACAGGGATTCTAAGCCTCAGAATTATGGGTAAACTTCAGAGAGCTGGTGACATCCCTTAAATACTTTGAGGCACATTGTGTGAGTATACTTTTATATTTGACCAAATATGCATACAGATCTTTCTTCCTCAGATGAAGGGCTGTATTATCATCTTCTCAGTGGAATCCTATCCCAGGAAGATAAAAACCAAAGTCTTTTGAAGGACATTGACAATCCCATAATCAATCACTAGGGGCACACTTGCCACTCTTTGGTATGTCAACCCAAGAGGAATATTTGAGGACTTTGATTTCAGCCTCCAAATAACATCATAAATTTCTGTTCTTAACAAGCTCTCAAAGAGGCATTGTCCTCCTGTTTAACAAGCAAGCAGGAGTGACAAGGCAGGGAGGAGGAGGTGCAGGTGACAGTGTAGGTTCTTGAGCAATAAAGTCTCGGGGTTTCTGCTTAGACTGAATTATTTCTCCCCTGTATGGGGGGCTTGAGACTTTCTTCACAAAATAAATAGTTTTTGCTCTTTCTACAGGTTATAGGCACGGTGAAGTGTATCATTTTTGTGACTCACAAACAAGCGTATGCCTGAGAAGGAAAAAAAATTGTATGACTCGCATGCCAGGGATGTGCCCTGGAAGAAGCTTCTGTTGCGTAAGAATGAAATGAATGGAAGAATTCATGTTTAATGAATCTACCCTGAATTAAGTAAACTGAAAAAGTCATGCTTACTGTAGCTACCCTGAATTAAACTGGAAGGCTGAGGCCTCGTGATATCATTTTCTTCATTCAGTGATTCATTAATCTTGTTAGTACTTCTTAACCACCTACTCTGTGCTAGGAACTGTACTGGTGTATGGGGGGCTGGAGTATGGATTCAAGGTGTTTTCTGCTAAGAAAACTCACAGACGTGGAAATCATATCCAAGTTGGGTGGTTCAAAGATGTCTTCCCAGTGAATGCCATATATGAGCTGAGTCTTAAAAAAATGGGTAAGAATTAGCAAGAGGAAGTTGAAGAAGTGATGTGTTCCAATGTGAAGAGAGCGAGGTCATTATAGCACACACATGCCTGGCCTCACATTAGGGGGTAGCTTGAGAACCAGAATGTGATGAAATGAAACTAGAGAATATATGGCCCATAGATGGAGGACTTCAGATTCCATCTACCAGAAGAAATTTTACTTTATCTTTGAAGCTTTATGGAAACAACAAAAAAATTTAAATGGAAGTGGGGAAGAGAGATTGACTTGTACCAATATGGCCCCATGGCTGTTTAAGGTTTGAGTTGTAATTCAACAGTTCATTTTTTGGATGAAATTGTTTCAGGTTGGCCCATTGGGAGCTCTTTCAGGTCTCTCTTGGGTCCTCTCAACATGCCCCATTTTCTGAGCACTTTGTTTTCTTCTGGCCTCACCTTGCATTTTCTCAGTCCCAGTCCTGGAGCCAGTTAGCTCCTCAAAGATCCTTGGTTCCATCTACAGAGAACGGTATTTAGAAACAGAAATCTGAGGAGTGCCTGGCTGGCTTAGTTGATACAGCATGAAACCCTAGATCTCAGGGTTGTGAGTTAATGCCCCATCCTGAGTATAGAACCTACCTTAAAAAAAGACGTAAAAAAAAAAAAAAAAATGAAACAGAGATCTGAGTACTCGATATGCTCATTGATGCTGACATGTGCCTGATCCTTGTTTCTCTCTCTTGTTTATACACACACTTGAATATATCTGTATTTTAAAAACCCATGGTCTTCTTCAGTGTCTCCAGCATCAATCCAGCACCATGATGGTCCTTCTCACCTCCCTCATTCCTTATTTATAACCTTTTTTCCTCCATCAGTGACAAAACTGGCTCTTATTTACAGTGCATTTTCTCCTTTGTTCAACTCTGATATATACAAGTAGTTTTAGAATTGCTAATCCAAACCCTTGAAAAATAAATCAAACAACCAACTCCACTTTTCATGTAAGGTCTTTTCATCTTTAGTCTCGGATTATCAGATCAAAACAGTTTCTCAAAATCAGTTAGGTTAGTTCTTTCTTCTCCACTGCCTTTCGTGTGGTCATGATTAATGTATAATACCATTAGATCCAATTGTTGTAGTCTGCATTTCGTTTTTCTGCCCACGTCGAGCTGATTATTTTTAAAAATGTATATATATACTAAAAATCAAACTTCATGGTGTAGCATCATTTGAAGGGATTTGCAAATGCAGAGTGTCCCCTACCATACATCTATACATGATAGTCCTATCACCTACATTCCCCTTGTTTTATTCCTTATTGTCAGTCTCCGATGATCCCTTCCCTTGGCCACCACTGACCTGGCTTCCAACCCTATGGTTTTGCTTTTCACGAGTGCTATATAGATGAAATCAAATAATCTGTAGTCTTTATAGCTGGCTTCTTGAACTCAGCAGAAGGCCTTTGAAATCGGGATCCCTGGGTGGTGCAGCGGTTTGGCGCCTGCCTTTGGCCCAGGGCGCGATCCTGGAGACCCAGGATCGAATCCCACATCAGGCTCCCGGTGCATGGAGCCTGCTTCTCCCTCTGCCTATGTCTCTGCCTCTCTCTCTCTCTCTGTGACTATCATAAAATAAATAAAAAAAAAAAAGAAGGCCTTTGAAATCCATTCACGTTACTGGAATCAATCATTTGTTCCTTTTTATTGTGGCATGGCACTGCATTATGTGATGTGCCACAGTTAATTCACTAGTTAAAGGACATCTGTATTGTTAACTATTTTTAGCAAACATAAGCTGCTAACATTTGGATACATGTTTTTTTTTTTTTAAGATTTTTTATTTATTTATTTATTTTTTTTTTTTTTAAGATTTTTTATTTATTTATTCAGAGAGAGAGAGAGAGAGAGAGGCAGAGAGAGAAGCAGGCTCCATGCAGGGAGCCTGACGTGGGACTCGATCCCGGGTCTCCAGGATCACACCCCAGGCTGCAGGCGGCGCTAAACCGCTGCGCCACAGGGGCTGCCCTGGATACAGGTTTTTTAATGGGAATGTAAGTTTCCATTTCCCCTGGGTAAACACCCAGGAGTGGGATTGATGAGTGATATGACAAGCATACATCCAACTTCATAAGAAAGCACCAAATGAGCTTCCAAACTAGCCTTACAACTTTGCATCCCCAGCAGCAGTGTCCAAGAGTTTCATTTGTTATCAAAAGAAAGTCATTAAGAAAAGAAAAATTGTACTCTATTTCAAAATTAAAGAGTTTCTGCTAAAGATGGCATTTCCCCCTTCTAATCAGCTTCTAATCAGGCTTCTGCTACACAATCCAAATCCTATCTGTGTGGAAAATCATTCTGTGTGTTCTAAGAAAGTGAATCTAAAGGAATCCGCTATTTGGAAAGGCATCTTTGGAGAGAGAAAACTAACACTACCTGCTAAATCTTGGTTGCCTATGAAACAGTGGGTTGGTTTCTAGAATCTCTGAGTTCTGATTCTATGGCTGGATGCCTGGGTACCAACTTCGAGCTTTCTGCACCCTTAGGCCCTTCTGATCCATTTATTTCCCTTGTTCTTCAATAACCAACTGGGAGCCATTGCTTGATACGCAACAGTCATTAAGGGGTATGAAAATGAGAACAAAATCTCAGTGGATTTTCCCACATATTGTCAATACACACACATATGCATGAACACGCATGTGCGCACACACACAACTCAAGCTCTTATCCTCAATCAATTGATTGATAGGTATATATGAACAGATTACAAGGGGCTTGGAGAACCATTTGAATTCTGTAACTACAGAAGATGGAAGCTGAGACATAGAAAAGGAGAGGCCTTGTCCAAAGTCAATCAGGTAATTAGTGGTGGGGACTGAGCTTATAACTTCAATCCCACACTGCCCCTGCCCTCCATTAGTTCCATGACCTGCCACCTAACCATGCCCTCAGAAAAACCTGATGCAGGACCCACGTGAGTGGCAATGTTTTATTCAGCAGAAGTCAGCAGTGGAGAGTCTGGACCCTGCTCTGAAGATTCACTGGAGGCTAAAGCTAAACTCGGCAACAGTGCTTATTCCGACTTTTGCATTCTGCAGGCAGGATGGAGCATCCATGGGTCTTTTGGTGCTTACAGACACCACCCATTCTCTCACATTCAAGAGATTTCCGCCTTTTTTCACGCCCTGAAAAGGAAGGAGAGGTGAAAACAAAAAACAAAAAACAATAAAGCATGTTTAACCAAAGCTACCAGAATTGATCTTGTACAGCAAGGATCTGCAACCTGCAGTCCACAGGGACAAAACCAACCCTCTACCCATTTTGGTGTGACTTGTCAGCTTAGAATCACTTTTTATTTTTTAATTGTAAAAAAAAACTTCAGAAGAATAAAAATATTTGATGATATATGAAAATTATATGAAATTTAAATTCAAATGCCCATAAATAGTTTCATAGACATTCATTCACAACTTGTTCATTTACATATTGTCTATGGTTGCTTCTCATGGCAAAGATAAGTTGTCATGACAGACCTCATGGCCCAGAAAGCTTAAAATATTACCTGGTCATTTACCAAAAAAGTTTATTGACCTCTGCACCATAGTGTCTTTCTTTTTCAGATGAAGGAACTTTAGATGAGAGAAAGCAAGTGACTTGGTTATGCTACATGGTTAGGGACACAGTCCACATGTTCTTCATAAAAGCTTCCCAATCGCCTTCTCTTTTTCAAAAAAGCAAAATCTTACAAGTGTGTAGCACAAGTTAGACAATAAGCATTAGACAATAAGTGGGCATTCTCACTCCTGAATACTGTCCCTCCCATCTCTCATGCTATGAGAGAGTCGTTGAATACATCGGGACATTTTAAATGCCACCACCATGGCATGTAGCTAGCACTGGTCTTCTTGGCTTCTGTGAGCTAAGCTGGAAAGAACATGGTACAGGATCAAGTTGGTTGACTATAGCAATTCAGGAAAAAACTTGAGAGTAGCGACAGCCTGAATGATGCCAAAGATTAAGAGAGCAAGAAAGACAATGATGATCAGCCACAAGGAAACTATGAATAAGTCAGAGGCTATGGCTTCTAAAAGCACTATGTTGTGATGGAAAGCACACTTGGCCAGGAATTAGGACACCTGGCTTCTGGTTCCTGTTCCACCAGGACCAGAGTTTTTCTCTGAGAGTCACAGATTCTCCTAATATTTCATAAGAAGGCAAGGTAAAATTAATTATATATATGTAATTACAAGTTATATATGTAATACATATGCTTATAAATAAGAATGTATATATGTGAATGTGTTGTGTTCATGTATATTTATGATTGATATCATTTATAAAAATATGAATATATATCCACCTATATTCATATCTATATCTCTCTATTTATCTATATCCAACTGCCTATGTCCATTAGGCTGTTCACCAAATAGGTCTGGCTCTTTAGGTTCTTCTCACAAAGTAGGATTTATCTTTTGTATGATTGGGTGGGGCCATAAGACTTGCTCAGTTAATAAATTTTAATCAGAAGTAATGTGTCCTTTCAGGGCTAGAGCCTTTCACTGACAATGTTGGGTTCCTCAGAGCTCTTTTCTTTGACATGGCAACCAGCAATATCCAGGGTGGTGGCTGTTCCATCAGCTAGGTCTGAGCAGCTGCAGTAAACAGACCCATGATGGGTTTGTATCATTTGAGCAACAATTAAATCATGACTCTCTGAAGATGCCAAGATTCAGACCACAGCATAACCTGGCGCATGCTGAAGTATGCATAGGGTTGCCAGGTAAAATGTAGGATTTCCAGCTGAATGTGAATTTCGGATAAATAACATACTCTTTTAGTATGTATAAGTATATTCCAAATATTGCATGGGATGTACTCATCCTAAAAAGGTATTTAATGTTTACATATAATCCAATAAGTAAATTTATTTTATGAGATTATTGAATATTTAGTGAAAACATCATCTGAGACTAAACCCACTTAAGCTTGAGTCAAATGCTCCTACATAGAACCTGAAAAGACTTTGAACGAGTTACTTCATTTTTTAGTCTCATTTACAAGACAGAGAACACTTACCCATAGTGTTATGAGGTACCTGGGGGACACTACATTAAAAATTTTTATTGTGATGTTTGGTAAAGAGGGAGCGGTCAATATTATATTTTGTTATTGTTAGTGTTGTTGTTACTTCATATGGAAATAATTTGTAAGCTGTAGAGATCCTGTAAGTGTTATCTACCACCGTTATGACTTATGGGTTTACTACCAACGAATTAAGAGCAATCTTGGGAAAATCTTTTAATTTTTCTTAAGCTACCCTTCTCCTTATTTGTAAAATGGAATGTGTAGTACATGCTATGCTTCTTTCAACTTTGTCACTCAGTTTTTGTACTCTGGTACCTCACTGGATCATGTGTCAACGTGGCCCTATTCCTCTCCATGACCATCAGTCATATCATCTGACCAGTAGGAGCTGCAGCTTACCTGATGTCATCTGGACAAGACACACAAGGAGGAGAAACAGGAGGAACAGTAGCCTCATAATGGGAAATTAATTCTTGGGATTATAGGAAGAACTCCCAAAGTCTGATGGTGGCTCTTTCCTCAGGGCGCATCAATGGGGGCAGGGGACCTAGAGAAAGAGTGAAAAACTCGGTTAGAGAAGAAAAGCATTCCTAGTCCAGATGTGTCATTAGGGCCTGGGTATTACTGGAGACTGTTACAACTATGGACACATGATTACAGATCCAGCTTTCCTCCTGTCACAAAGGAAGAGCTTTACAGTAAGTCAGCACTTTCTAGTTGATTTTCACTTCTGCTTATGACTCTGAGGCTTTTTATTTTTGAGAAAAAAAATCACTAAAATATGGAATTATTTTAGCAAATCACCTATCTATCCATTCACTTTTACTGCACGTCTCTACACCTGACAGCTTCCCCTTTAGAAATACAAAAAATGTTCCCTTTTTAGGAGTTAAAAAAGAAGGAACTATCTAAATGGGAATGAGCTTCTCTGCTTTTTTTTTTTTTTAACTCCTAATAATTTGGTTTTTTTTCTGCTACCCATTTAAAAGACAGAGTTGATCCGTTCTAGACAAGCTTTTGCAACACCAAACTTTGCATAGATCAAACCCGGTGAGACTTTAAGGGCCAAAGTATTGCTTAATACGAGATTTCCTCACACATCCTTGTGGGAAGGGAATTAAGTAGTAGTGAAACATAACAAGGTAGAACACTGAAATTCCTCTCCATCTCTTCCCTCTCTCCTTCGTATTGTTTATATGTCTCTCTTTTTCACCATACTATGAATTTCTAAAGCAACAAGTCCTGCTTTGTTACCTCAATTTCTCAGCACCTTGATCAGTGCCCTGGCACTGATGAATATGTGCTTGTATGGAAGAACGAATATGTGGGTGTATGAATAACAGGATGGGGAGAGGAAATAAATGAGGGATGGAGGAAGGAGGGAGGGAGCGGTGGATGAGAAGGGGACACAGGGAACCAGACTTCTCTGTTTATCTAACACAGGTCACTAATGCTGAGGAGTCAAAAGAGCAGACCTCAAAGATATCATCCAGACTCTGAAGTAAGCAGGGATCTTTGGGGGAATAGAAACAAAAAGAATTTCGCTTAATATTTAAAGAACTTTGGGGTCAGCAGATGTTGTCGGTATACGTCTTTGCTCTGCCACTTATTAGCTGAGCGATCTTGAAATAACCTTTTCAAGTCCCAGTTTCTCCTTCTGTACACTTGATGATGGATAGAGTATCATCCTCCTAGCCCTGTCTCAGAAAAAGGATCTTAGAGGAAGCCAGTGGTAGACCAATATCTTTCTATGCTGAGAGTCATGCTTTAAGTAGGATCACTGCCAGGGGTTTCAACCTACATTGTGAGGCGGGTTTTTTAGGGTTCCAGAAATCACACAAGATGTTGGTTTCTTCCATCAACATCTGGGATGTCTCAGAAAAACACTGCCTTTTAAAAACTTGAATTTGGCTAATTGTACTTTTGTTGAGCCCATGGATCTCAAAGCTTGTAGTGAAACTTTGGCCACTATTGGCATGGAAGAAAGACAATATATTTTTTTTAAGTTACCAATACTTATTTATTTATTTTTACATATTTTTTTAATTGGAGTTCAATTTGCCAACATAAAGCGTAACACCCAGTGCTCATCCCATCAAGTGCCCCCCTCAGTGCCCATCACCCAGTCACCCCCACCCCCCGCCCACTTCCCTTTCCATCACCCCTTGTTCATTTCCCAGAGTTAGGAGTCTCTCATGTTCTGTCTCCAAGAAAGACAATCTTAAAAAAGAACCTGGAATTGCAGGTTCATACACACAATTCTCCCTCGGATTTCATTTATGAAACACAACTATTGCTTATTAAGTTTGCATAATTTAATAAAATAATATTAAGCTACTTTTGACCTTCACTCTAGTAGAAGAGAATGGGACAAATTTTTCTGGAATACCTATTATGTGCTAGGAATCTTAGAAATGATATCTGAGTTCATACAACTGTCATGTGAGATACTTTCTTAAAGCAAACAGAACAAATGCAGGTTGTATGGTTATAATAAAGTCTGGATATGAACCCTTTGAGTTTATTTTACAATCTTTTCTGCTAAAGTAAGCATGATGGCATTTGCCAGATGAAGGAATGTAGCCATAGCGAGATAAACTAGTGGGGTGTGTGTAAGTGTCTGTGTGTCTGTGTGTGTGTGAAAGAAAGAGGAAGGAAGGGAGAAGGAGAGGGGGAAGGGGAAGGACATGGGTAGAGGGAGGGCAGAAGCATGAGTGAAGAGTCCTGATTAAAGGTTTTCTAAATTAGCCTCCCTCTATCAATAAGGAAAATGTGACACAGATCAGGCTGGTGCCCCCTGAGCATGTTGACCAAATAATTCATCATCCAAACTGGGACACTTTTTAGAATGCAAGGAACTTATTACTAAAGTATGCTGGAACAACAGGCATAAACTGGGACTGTCTCAGGTGATTTGAGATATTGTTACTCTCTAAGAAATCACCTGTGTTAATAAGCACACATTTCTTTGCTAGAAGTCCTCGAAGCTGATGGTCCTCCGTACAACGCCCTCATATCCCTGTTCTGGAATGACCAAGAGCATACCACCTGGCCACAAGGGGCTTCTAGGTCATGGTAACTGTTCATGGCCTTGGCTTATCTGTGCTACTCATCTTTTGCTCATTTCCTCTCTCAGGTCAAAGGCTATGGGCTGATGAACCTTGGAAGAGATAGCACTCCCTCCACACATTTGGAAGTAACGACATCAACTTAATTACTATGCTCTTCTGATTTATACTAAGGTGAAACACATTTTCACTTCTAATCATGTAGCATTCACAATCCTAAGCTAACAGAGATAGCATTACCACAGCCAATTATTAATCTGGGAGGAGACCTGAGAGGGCTCTCTTGCTTCCCATTCTTCGTGGTACAAATTGATCCACCACCTCTAGCTTTCATCACACTAAGATCGGTCAAATTATTTTTGGAGAAAGGTCGGGATATCAATGAATGACTTATTTAATATTTTGGCCCAGGCATAACCTGATGGCCAGCTGAGGACCCATTAACTAGCCTTATCCTATAGTATCTCTGCCAAGCACGCCCCTTGACTCCCATCCCCATCCACTGTGTGCCACCAAAGTAGCCTTCCCTGCCCCACCTCTCTTCCATCTGAAAGAACTCAATCTGTTTCTGACATTTTGTGTTTGTGCAGAAACAACTTAGTGATAAAATGGTTCTGCTTTCGAATTCCGTGATCTGCATTTGAACCTTTCACTAAGTAGAGATCTATTTCAGTTTAGTGATATTGACCTAAAAATAGAATGTTTGCAGTAATCTGTTTAAACAAGTCACACTTAATTCTGTGCATTCACTGTGAGCGTTTTACTTCCTTGACTCCAGGAACATCACTTTTCTAATAGTACTAATAATAGCAATAATAATAATAGAAAAGAATGTATAGACAGAAACCTTTTGCCCTGCCTCCTATACTTGTATACTGAAAGCAATCCTTTTTTGTAGATTCCCCGGATATCATGCATATATTCCCACCCCTTCTTCAACCACTGATGGCTCTCTCCTGGGAAACTTACTTTGCGGTTGATTCCTCCTCTGTTCACAGGCTGTCTGCTGCCTGTCATTCCAGCATCTGGGAGTGGCTGCCCATTGCCATATAATTAGGGGTCAGATCAACAATGGGCAGAGGGAGGTCACACAGGATGCATTGTGATCCTTTACTGACAGGAGTCACTTTGGTGAGAGGAGGGGGATGAGACAGATCTGAGTGGTATCAAACCCCCAGAGGAAGAGGAGAAGTGGGGACTGTGTAGACACTCCTTCCAAAGAGTTTTGCTGAGAAAGTAAGCAAAGACAAAAAGCAATAACTGGTCAATGACATAGTGTCAAAGAAAATGTCTGTGTTTGTTTTTAGTTTTTATAGATTCAGTAGAGGGGGCAGCAGGGAGAGTATTGTTCATGAGTAAGCAAGAGAAAGGACAAGAGGGACCCAAGTGGAAAGGTTGGTCTTAGACCAGAGCACAAGCCCATTAATTCATAATCCACATAGAAAAGCTATCCTCTTCTTGCTACTGAAATCAGAAAGGTATTCCTCCCACCTGAGAGTCATAATAAGACTTGTAGGAATGTTATGGCAGTAAAACATTAATATATTTATAGGGTAAAACTTAAAAGTTTAGAAAAAAACTAAAAATCAAAATCCCAGTAGAGAAGATGATAGAATTTCAATAAACTGTAAAACCAAATCACATTTAAAATCAGATGAAGTCTAATCAATAATAAAACAGGCTAGAAATAAAGAATAAAGAGACATGAGTCATCTGAGGTATTATATCAACATGACAAATCAGACCAAGGAGATGAAAAGGATGAACAAGCTTGTGGCTGTTAATTAATGAACAGGAATTCGGAGCCAGGAGCAAAAATGAAAAATTTAAACTTGAAGAAGATTAAGGATTTTGGAAGCCAAGGAAAATATTGACGGTCAGGAGAGATCTAGAAAAGATGAAAGTTTCCAGTTAATAACCTGAGCTAAGGAAAGCTGCTGAAGAGTTTTAAGAAGATTAATGTTTGAAAGTATGATCTGTAAGATCCCTCCCAAGTTATTGCAAAGTAAGAGATTGATAAAGCTTAATGCGGCCCTTCAGACGAAGAGGCCCTGGGTGACAGGAGTATGATTCTGAGGGTGTGATTTCACTCCTTTTCATATGTGTTCTGAGGGGCACATGACACAGGGATGCGCAGAGGGAGTGGATGTTGGCAGAGGCACCACGGGCTTTTGCGTGAATAAACATAAAAAATGTGTATGATCCTCTCCACAATGGTGGCACTCTGCCTTTATTTTGTCTGTGGCTCATTAAACAAATCCAGGTTTTGGTGCTATACCCTGGATATATATCAAAACATATAATTTTTAAGTAGTAAAGTAAAACTTCATAGTTTAAGGCCTAAATATCTTAACAAAACCAACGACAAAAACCAAAACAGAATAGTGATTCAGCACCGAGAATCCAAACCATTTATTCAAGGAAGCTTCTCTCCAACTGGGGAGAAAGTAAGATGATAATTTATAAGTGCCGAGTAAGCATAAGCATTGAAGGTAACAATGCAGGTCTTTCTCCAAAGCGACACTGAATTTCCGTTTTCATTACATTATGTAACTCTGCCTCAGTGTTTCACTGGGAGAGAATCGCAATGGGACCAATGGGACCAGAGCTGCCCCATAGGACTTTGTGTTGATAGGAATATTTTCCATCTGTGAGGCCCAACATGGCAGCACTGGCCACAGGGGGTTATTGAGCACTTGACTGGGTCTGACTGAGGATCTGAATTTTAAATTCTATTAACTTTGAATTAACTAAAATTTATATTCAAGTAGCTGCCTGCAGCTAGCGTCTACTGTAGCAGACAATGCGGGCTTAGATGCAAAGCGATATAGTGCGACCTCAAGATTAGACCTCTCCTGGCCCACAGCCTTCTCTTCTCATTCTTGTTGCCTATTGGAGTGCCTGACCCAATGCTGCCTCTTCGTATTTGTGAAGGAATGAGTTTATGATGGCTATCTTCTATTTGTGTTTATTAACACTGTCGGGTTCTAGTTCGTTCCCTGTAGTTCGTGAATTCCTCCCTTTGCTTGGGAGGTGATAATCTAGAATATCACAGCTGGAAGATACACTAAAGGGCTTCCAGTTCAGGAAAGTCAAACAGCTTGGTCATTTGGCCATAACGACTGAATCTTTCAGGAGTGCTGTGTTGAGAAAGACTCTGAGGCCATTTCAGCAAGAACTAGAAGAATGCCACCATCAATGGGTTACATGGTTGGGAGGTGGATGTGAAGAGGGGAAGGAGAGGTGCCCCTGTTATGTATTGCTGCAAAACAAATCAGTCCCAAACCTAGTTCTTTTTTGTTACTTTATTATTACCACTCATGGGGATTCTAAAGATAAATTAGGATGAGCTGGATGTCTGGGGCTAAGAGATGCTCATGGGTCAGCAGTGAGATGGGGCTGGAAGCATTTGGAGGCTCACACACATGCCTGGCACATGGGCTGGAAGGTTCCTTGCAGGGGCTGGAACAGCTGGAGCTGGTGGGGCATCTGTGTCTCCATGTAGTCTCTCAGGCCACAGTTTCAGAGCCACCAGCCTTCTCACACAGGGCCTCCAGGCTCCTACGGTGTGTGTCCTCAGAAAGAAAAGCCCAAGTGTGGCTTTGTGACCTCAGCAGCCCCTTAGCATCACTTTGGCCACTCTCTTAGTTGATGAGATCACAAAGCCTTGCTGGGGTTCCAGGGGAGGGGACATGGACTGCACCTCTTGGTGGAAGACCCACTTGGTTCTGGAAGAGTGTGTTTGGAAAATACAATCTGCTCCATGCAGAAGCAGAGCAGAGGCACATGTGCCAGATAATGACTTATTTTTTAAAAAATATTTTTATTTTATTCATATGAGATAGTACAAATGAGTAAAAGCATGAGCAGGGGAGAGGAGGAAAAAGAGAGGGAGAAGCAGAGTCCCTGATGAGCCGGGATCCCAAAGTGGGGCTTGATCCCAGGATCATAACCTGAGCTGTAGGCAGACGCTTAACTAACTGAGCCACCCAGATACCCCAATGACTCATTTTTCAAAATGAAACCCAAAGGGGTTAACTGTCTTTCCCAAATCATTTAAGACCAGCCCCGCTGCCCTGGCAAGAACCTGGAGTTGGGTTTGACCTCCTGGAATAAAGATGACAGGGCCACTCGAGAACCCACCCTGCCTGGCTGCTAGAACAAGGGCAGCTCTACCCCTCCCTGCTGCCTCCTGGGGCTGTGGGCTGTGGCCTCTGTCGGGAACAGTACAGAGAGCGCCCCTTCTTCCTTCTGCTCTACAGATGTGAGATAGGCAATGCCTAAGTCCTCCTCCCCCATTCGCCCCAGTGAAGATTTTCTTCCTTTAGGACCAGTTCTTTAAGAAGGAGCTGAGCATGGAACACCCAGGTGGCTCAGTGGTTGAGCATCTGCCTTTGGCTCATGGCATGATCCCAGGGTCCTGGGGTCTAGTCCCACATCGGGCTCCCTGCAGGGAACTTGCTTCTCCCTCTGCCTGTGTCTCTGCCTCTGGGTGTCTCTCATGAATAAATAAAATCTTAAAAAAAAAAAAAAAAAAGCGGAAGGAGCCGAGCAGATTCAATAAGAAAGAATTGGCTGCAGTCTTTAAAATTAATATCTTTTTTCTTTTGTCTCTATACTTGCAACAACACTATAGGCTATTTATAGTTTTATCCATTTAAAAGATGAGGTGAGGGAGCTTTAAAGATTCTAAGTAACTCAATTCATTGTTTACTCCTTTATCTGACCAGAGTCATCATTGTGATGATAATGATGGTAATACAATAGCTACAATTCATTGATCCCTTTCTCAGTGCCCACAACTGTGCTGTAGCTCTTCCCAAATCATATCCCAACAAATCCATATAACTGGCACGAAACCAAGTCCGCCAACCTCCTGGGATCAACCTTTCGTTTATATCAGAATCATATACCTGAAGTTCCCTCCTCAAACATGCAGGTAGGTAAAATCCCTTTTTAAGATTTCTTAGGATTTCCAAGTGTGCTTGTGCTCATCTGGCATCAAACCCCAGCTGCCAACATCTCCCGCTGATGTAGGAAAGACATTAGGATTGGAAGCTGACGGCCAAGAAAGAATTCCTGTGAAATCTTTGGTGCAAAAGGGTTGTTTTATTAAAGCACGGAGACAGGACCCATGGGCAGGAAGAGCTGCCCTGTGGTCATGAGAAGTGGCCCATTGTATACTTTCAAGTTGGGAGGGGGGCAGGGAGAGCATAGGTCTCTAAGAAATTTTGGAAGCAAGGTTTCCCGGACCTTTAGGGATCTAGCTCTTATTGGGGAAGGTCATTTGTTACAGTCTATTAAACCCTGAGTCATGAGACCCTTCAGATGTGTATCGGTGGGCCATGTGCTTGGGGGATGATCGCCAACACATATCTTGGGGGTTTAGAGATAACGGAAATTTCTAAAGGAATTTTTATATGTTAATGGAGACTCACAGGATCCTGGGGTTGGGGCTAAGATTGCCCCTTGCCTTCAGCAAAGTATTAGCATGGAGGTGATTGTGTCCCTAGAGGAATATCCCTCTGCCTGTTTCAATGACTTGACAATGGGCTGTAGGTAGTAAGGATATTTAATAAGTTTTCTTCTGCCTTTGTTCCCACATCACCACCGCCTTTGGATCCCAGGTATGGATCCTGCAGCTGCTTCTGTCTCTTGCTTCTCAGACTCAGTGTGATATGGTCCCTTGTTCCTTGGCTGAGATCCCACACCCCAAAGGCCAATTGTATGTGACAAGGTTTTATGAATGTTGGAAACAGTGGATGGGGCAGGGGTGTGAGTCACTGCAGAAAACAGAAAACAAATTACCAGTAGACATGACAGCCTTTTGCTGCCACCTCCTCCTCCAGACTCTCCCTCTGGTGTCCCTCCTCCTGCTGTCCCCCTGGGCATCAGCATATGCCGCCCCAAACATGCCACTTAGACATACAGATTATTTTGAGCTGAAGGCAATTGAGAAATAACAGATGCCAAAAAAAGCTCTCTGCTCTCCCCTAGCATTTGCCCAAAAGCAAGCCTAGACCTAGACTCACCAGCCCAGAGATGGTAGGAGAGGAATCCACAGAACAAACTTGCTAACATAACTCTTGTCTTCCGTTAGTCTCCCCATCTGGTTACTTTCCCACCTTTTGCTGCCCTGAAAGCCTCAACTCCTTTTCCTTCCTCTTGTGACTTCTCTGCATTTATTGCTCTTTGTTACGATGTTCTAAAAGTCCCAGATTCTAACCTCCCTCCAAGTTACTCACCCCTGGGTTTCTCCCACACATATACACACTGTACATGTTAATAAATTATATTTTTCTCATTTTTATGAGATAGAGAGTCAATCTCTCTATTAGCAGTTTAATTTCTAGGATCTCAGCTAAGAACCTAGGAAGGTAGGGAAAGGGTCTTTCTTCCTCTAAACCCCATGGGTCTGAGACCCTGGTGGTGTCTAAACAGCGTCCTAATGAACAACTAAACTTTTATTTTCAATACATAGATCCATTTAGCACTTATTTTTCTTTATCTCCATATTATGTATATTTCCAAAAGCTTTGCTTTCAAAACTAAAATGTCTATTGTGTTTGCTTAAACCATAGAGCAATTTTCTCTTTAAAAGTCAATCATGGGGATCCCTGGGTGGCACAGCGGTTTGGCACCTGCCTTTGGTCCAGGGCGCGATCCTGAAGACCCGGGATCGAATCCCACATCGGGCTCCCGGTGCATGGAGCCTGCTTCTCCCTCTGCCTGTGTCTCTGCCTCTCTCTCTCTCTGTGTGACTATCACAAATAAATAAAAATTTATAAAAATAAGTAAATAAATAAATAAATAAATAAATAAATAAATAAATAGATGTCAATCATGGGGATCTCTGGGCGGCTCAGTGGTTTGACGCCTGCCTTCGGACCAGGACACGATCCTGGAGTCCTGGGATCGAGTCCCAGTCGGGCTCCCTCCATGGAGCCTGCTTCTCCCTCTGCCTGTGTCTCTGCCTCTCTCTCTCTCCGTGTCTCTCATGAATAAATAAATATTTAAAATAAATAAATAAATAAAAGTCAATCATTCACCTGTTACCCAGGAATGAGTGAAATTACTAAAAATCTGCATTTTTCCCCTTTTGACCCATTATAGAGTAATTATTTTTCCATAATAGAGGTGAGAGAATACCTATTAGAGTCTAATCTTAATCTGAGTTCATAAAACTCCGGAACACCACACAACCAGAATTACAGGAAATTGGTTCCCTGATTCTGAACAGTGATTTAACTAGTTTTACATTTTACAAACATATCTTAGGGGAGCGGCTTCCCGCTCCACCATGGTCTTGGCAGTTGGCTTTCCTTATTTCTACTTCTGTCTTCTGCAGCATTTTTGTATGGGGAAGAAACATCTGCCAATCTCTTCCCGGTTATGAGGGCATCTGAATGGAAAACAGAAGCCACTGCTCCCAATACAAGATAGAGGAAACAGAACCCTTCCAGAGAGACCTGAAAAGAAAAAGGAGGTTAAAAATTTGTTCACACACCATTTCAGGAAGACTCCAAGCACGAGTCATCATCCCTTCATAAATCCTTGAAGGGGCACCTGGGTGGCTCATTGGGTTAAACATCTGACTGTTGGTTTCAGCTCAGATCATAATCTCAAAAAAAAAAAAAAAAAAAAAGATCATAATCTCAGGGTCCTGAGATCAAGCCCTCCCTTGGGCTCCCTGCTCAGCAGGGAGTCTGCTTCCCCTCTACTTCTCCCTCTGCCCCTCCCCTAGCTAGTGCTCCCTCTTTCTCTCTGAAATCAATCAATCAATCAATCAATCAATCAATCAGTCCTTGAGGCAAAATCTTCTTTCCCAAGAACAGGGCTCTATGACCATGATAATTTTGACATGGGTGTGACTTCTCATAGATAATTTTCTGACGAAGGTACTGGCTCTGCTGTGTCTCTGTGGATACTTGTTCTTGAAGAATCAGATGGCTGGACACTCTAATTTGTGGCAGAGTGACTTGGGCCACTGGATGTGTTCAAGGGGAAGAATGTTGAGGGTTTTGTGCAAATGTGTCTCTACCCCAAGAAAATAAACTAGAGACCACTAAAGGTCAGTAGTTACCAAACAGAAAAAGCAACCCGGAGGCCGTTTGTTTGCTTTTCATTCTCCCAAATTATCTGGTTCATTGAGCATTTGGGCTTAGGTGAGAAGCGAAGACGCAATGAAAGGGTAATTATTGCTTTATAAACATTTAGTCATCTGAGTGCTATCATATGAACATAGCAAAGTTATACAAACGAGATTTACAGTGTTATTTCATATTTTTGCTGTTTTCTCAAAACCTTCTCTCTCTTCTTCCCTCCCTCCCTTCCGTCCTTTTCTTTATCTTTTTCTTTATCTTTTTTTTTATCTTTTTCATTTCTTTCTTTTTTTTTAAATTTTATTATAATGACTGTAAGTGTCAAGACAAATTAAAGGAAGGAGTAGTAACCAAGTGAATGATGCTAAAGCTCGCCCACACTCAAAAAGATGTGACAGTGAACAATATACTCCTGATGATTTCCCTTGTGGAGAGACTACACAGGGACACACACTGGCAAAAGCTTCCAAAATGTATAATGGGAGCCCTAGTCCTATTATGAGTTTCTCCAGGTGACTGAAAACCCCACTGATTCTAAAAGGATAAAAAAGACAGCCAGGATTTCTATCCTTGGAGTAAAATGAACCCTATTTCTACTTAGGAAGGCACGGAACTTAGGCTTTAAGCATAGACCCTTTGATCTTGCCATGAAATAGCAGTGGAGCATTACCCACTGATTTAGTCCGTTAGGCCTGAGTTGAGAAAAAAATGAAACTGAGAACTCCCTTAAGATCTTCTGCACCTTTCATGGTAAAGGGAGAGTATTTAGTTGGAATGAATGATTCAGATAATCTATTTAGTCTGGAAAAAATTAGTGAGAAATTTCAGTCTATCTGCAAATTATTTCAAGCTTCTTAATTCTCAGGTCCATCTTACCTGGAGTAGGTGACGAGAATAAAACTGGTAATATGAAGAAGAGACAATGGATCTTCATGGTTGACAAACTCAGGGACTAGCTAAGGATGGAGAGCAAGGTGATTTTCTTTCATTTTTCGTAAAGATTAAGGGAACTTGGTTACTTGCAGAAGCAATGTTTGCAATTCTAGTAAAATTACACTACAGTGAAAAGGTTGCATCTTTCCTTCTGTCTCTTGTGTCTTGCCAAGACACATAACATGTCTCCTGAACCACAGGATCCTATGCCTCAGAAATTGCTATCATGCTTCCATTTGGGATGCAGAAAGCATATGCACAATTGGATTCTTTCTGGCAGTGGATCCAGGTGGTGTGGAGCTAGGCCTGGTCTGTGTCCATTTGGTAGCCATCCTAGGATGCGGAGCCTGGGTTTAATCTGTTCCCATTGTGGTTCTTCTAAGCTCCCAATTTCCTGTGCTCCCTGCAAGGGACAGGAGGCAGAATGAGGCCAAAATGGTTTTCAATTCAGTATGCCTAGGGGATAGTCAAGCCTGGCTGTGAATCAGGACTTGGTCAGACCGAGAATCTCTATGGATACTCTGGGAGTTTGGGCAGGACAGAATAGGTTAACTATTGGACCTGAGAGAAGACAGGAAAAGTAGGTTACCTTCAGCAGGCAAAGGACCCCATGACACCTGAATTTTCATATACGATTGAATTTATGTGAAGAGCCTCTAAAATTCACCACCAATTACGATACAGACTATGAATTAGGGTGATATCTTGTTTCTCCTCTTCAAAGAAATACTGACGGGCCAAAGTAACTGGATTGTCACTTCTTGATGTCACTTCTTGATGACACTTTCTACGCAAATGAGGATTCTAGGAACCTGCCTTTGTGACTTCAGGTTATTCGTAGAGTATGATCATTCTTGTTCAGATCCCAAGTGGCATTTGAAGATGTTGAAGGTAACATGGTGTTTTGTGTGGCAACAGTTTGTTTTTCTTAGAGTAGACTTCTGGGGGTATGTGATGAATTAATAACTAAACCTCCAATCGTAGGAACAAGGCTTCAGTGGTGTAGACCTACCGAGGAAATGCTTTTGGGTGGAGAGATCTTCTTGGAGATGTAAAATCGCAGGACAGAGCGTGTGCTCCACCTCCACCAGGGTGCACCTTTTCCAAATAAATACAAACTACATATCTGAAATAAACAGGTCTTTTTTGTAATGGTGAGCGCAGGGCCCTTACTCAGGGAAGGAAATCGGACACAGAAACCATGAAACCATGGGCATTTCTATGAAAAAAGATACATAAATAAAATGTTGACAATTTTTGCAATTTTTTTCTCCACTATACAGCGTAGCTTTGGATCTTTTGTGTGGCTGATGAAAGGAGGATGGGACTATGGCTAGATGGACCTCCTCAGAGCCTGAGGATCACACAGAAGTGAGTGGCCATGGACACGCTTGTAAGCCCCACTTTACTCGATTATTCAGGCAACCTTAGCCATTCAGGGTCTTTTGTGGTTCTATACGCATTTTATGATAGTTTTTGTCTCTGTGAAAAAATGCCATTGGAACTTTTCTAAAGATGATCATTTTAAGTTTAATTCACGTTTTTCATAGGAAAAGGAATAACATCTTTGTTGGAGTTAACCAAATTCATCATTAATACTCACCTGATAAGGTAGAAATAAGACTGAACATTAATTTGATCATAAAGACATCCCTGAGTGCTGCAGACCATCTTTTTCAGTAAGTTGGGAAATCTGTATTTCTAACACAATTTTATAGCCCTCAATCTATTCTATTTTGTTTTTTAAAGAAAAAATGGTATATATTTAAGGCATACAAAATGATTCGATATGTATCCATAGTGACATGGTTACTACAGCCAAACTAATTAACGAATCTCCTCACATAGTTACTGTCTCTTGGTTGTATGGCAAGAGCACCTGAAATCTATATTCTTAGCAAATTTCTGGGGTTCAACACTGTATTACTAACCCCGGTCATATGCTGTACACAGGATCACTAGACTTTCTCATCTTACATAACTACCACTCTGTAGCCTTTGGCCAATATCTCCGTTTCTCTCAGGACCCCACCCCTAGTAACCACCATCTGACTCTGCTTCTAGTATCCAGCTCTTAGATTCCACGTGTCCGTAACAACAGGCAATAATATTTCCTTTCTGTGTCTGTCTTATTCCACGTAGCATAATGCCCTCAATGCTGTCCACATGGTTGCAAATGACAGGATTTCCTTCCTTCTGAGTGGCTGAATAATATTCCATTGAATGTATAGCACACTTCTTCACCCATCCATCCGCTGATGGATGCGTAGGCTGTTCTCATATCTTAGCTATTGTAAATACCGCTGCAATGAGCATGGGAGCACAGATAGCTCTTCAAGATTCTGGTTTTGTTCCTTTGAGTCTATACTCAGAAGTGGGATTGCTAAATCCCCCGGTATATCTTTTTCTTGAGGAATCTGCTTACTGTTTTCCACTATGGCCATATCATTGTGGTCGTACTAATTGACATTCCTATTAATAGTGTACCACAGAGGCCCATGGTGGCTCGGTTGGTTGGGCATCTGCCTTCAGCTTGGGGTCATCATCCTGGGGTCCTAGGATCGAGCCTTGCATTGGCTCCCAGGGAGCCTGCTTCTCCCTCTGCCCCTCTCCTTCTTGTGCCCTCTCAAATAAATAAATAAATAAATAAATAAATAAATAAATAAATATCTTTAAAAAAAATAGCATACCAAAGTTCCTTTATTTTCTACACCCTTACCAACATCTGTTTTATTTTTATTTTATTTTTTATGCTGGCCGTCCCAGCAGGTGTGAGGTGATAGGTGGTTTTGATTTGCATTTCCCTGATGATTAGTGATGTTGAGCATCTTTTCATGTGTCTGCTGACCACTCAGAGCAAAGGAAACAACAAAATGAAAAGACGACATACAGATTGGGAGAAAATGTTTGCAAACCATATATCTGATAAGGGCTTAATATCCAAAATATGTAAGGAAAACATACAACTCATTAGTAAAACAACATACAAGCTGATTTTAAAATGGACTGAGGACCTGAATAGACATTTTCCAAAGAAGAAGTACAAAGGGCCATTGGAGTTTTGATATTGATTCCATTGAATGTGTAGTTGCTTTGGAAGCACGTCTTAAACGTAAGAGAAAAAAGGGGGACGTGACATGCCCTTGCAGGAGGTAATGGTGAGGGTGTGAATTACCATCACCTGGTGGCAACTCTTTGTCTAACTCACCCCAAGATGCATACATGTTTTCATTTTCCTGCCTGCTTAAAGGGAGTGTGTATATCCAAGGCATCTTATGAGTTCCCCCCTTTTTTTCTTTTTCCCTCTTAATGAACTAACAATGTCATGGTCCTCTCAAAGATTACCAGGTGTCCATTTTCTTTTTATTCACTTTTATCCTCTTTACTTCGGGTTACTTCCCTTTATTCTAGCTCTTTAGGGTAGACATTTATGTGGTTGATTTGTGAGATTTACTCCCGTTTACCTTAAAAGCATTTGGTATTATAAATTTCTCTCTAAGCACCGCTTAAGCTGCATTCCCACAAATTTCGGCATACTGTTTTCATTTTTAATGAGTTTAAAATATTTTCTGACTTCCTATGTGATTTCTTCCTGTACCCATTAGAAGTATGTTGATTAATTTCCACATATTTGGGGATTTTTCAAGATATCTTTGTAAATTCCACTGTGGACACACACAGTGTATATCTGTGTAACACTGAATAAATTGTTTTCATTTTTGAGACTTGTTTTACAGCCCAGTATGAGCTGTATTGCATAACATTTTAATGGATTCTGTGATTATTGAGTAGAGTGTCCTATAAATTTCAATTAGGTCACACTGAATGGTAACGTTGTTCATGTCTTCTGTATTATTGCTTATGTTTTGTCTGCTTTTTCTTTTCATTACAAGTGAAATAGTGACAATATCTAATTGTATTTATGTATTGGCTTTTCCTCTCATTTCTATCAATTTTCCCTTAAGACTTTTGGGACCTTGTTATTCAGAGCATGCTAATTTAGCATTAATATATGTTCTTGGGGAATTAACCACCTTATCACTGGGGAAAGTATCTCTTTTTATCTCTGGTAATGCTCCTTCTAAAATGAACTCTGATTTATAGGCAATTCGCCAACATGGCCAATTCCATTTTCTTTAGATAAATAGTTTCCTTAGCATACTTGCTTCCTGTCTTTTATTTTTAATCTATCTTTGTCTTTCCATTTGATATCTCAAGTGGATTTCTTATAGACAGTACGTATCTTTTTTTTAAGGTTTTATTTATTGATTTGAGAAAGGGAGAACGAGTGGTGGGAAGGGGCAGAGGGAGAGAGAGAAGCCGACTCCCCACTGATCGGGGCACCCCAACGCGGAGCTCAATCCCAGGACCCTGAGATCACAACCTGAGCTGAAGGAAGACATGTAACCAATTGAGCCACCCCGGCACCTGTGTATCTTATTTTTTAAGAAGTTGGCAATTGGAGGAAATTGAAGCAGTCATCAAAAACCTCCCAAGACACAAGAGTCCAGGGCCAGATGGCTTCCCAGGGGAATTTTATCAAACGTTTAAAGAAGAAACCATACCTATTCTCCTAAAGCTGTTTGGAAAGATAGAAAGAGATGGAGTACTTCCAAATTCGTTCTATGAAGCCAGCATCACCTTAATTCCAAAGCCAGACAAAGACCCCGCCAAAAAGGAGAATTACAGACCAATATCCCTGATGAACATGGATGCAAAAATTCTCAACAAGATACTGGCCAATAGGATCCAAGAGTACATTAAGAAAATTATTCACCATGACCAAGTAGGATTTATCCCTGGGACACAAGGCTGGTTCAACACCCGTAAAACAATCAATGTGATTCATCATATCAGCAAGAGAAAAACCAAGAACCATATGATCCTCTCATTGGATGCAGAGAAAGCATTTGACAAAATACAGCATCCATTCCTGATCAAAACTCTTCAGAGTGTAGGGATAGAGGGAACATTCCTCGACATCTTAAAAGCCATCTATGAAAAGCCCACAGCAAATATCATTCTCAATGGGGAAGCACTGGGAGCCTTTCCCCTAAGATCAGGAACAAGACAGGGATGTCCACTCTCACCACTGCTGTTCAACATAGTACTGGAAGTCCTAGCCTCAGCAATCAGACAACAAAAAGACATTAAAGGCATTCAAATTGGCAAAGAAGAAGTCAAACTCTCCCTCTTCGCCGATGACATGATACTCTACATAGAAAACCCAAAAGTCTCCACCCCAAGATTGCTAGAACTCATACAGCAATTCGGTAGCGTGGCAGGATACAAAATCAATGCCCAGAAGTCAGTGGCATTTCTATACACTAACAATGAGACTGAAGAAAGAGAAATTAAGGAGTCAATCCCATTTACAATTGCACCCAAAAGCATAAGATACCTAGGAATAAACCTCACCAAAGATGTAAAGGATCTATACCCTCAAAACTATAGAACACTTCTGAAAGAAATTGAGGAAGACACAAAGAGATGGAAAAATATTCCATGCTCATGGATTGGCAGAATTAATATTGTGAAAATGTCAATGTTACCCAGGGCAATATACACGTTTAATGCGATCCCTATCAAAATACCATGGACTTTCTTCAGAGAGTTAGAACAAATTATTTTAAGATTTGTGTGGAATCAGAAAAGACCCCGAATAGCCAGGGGAATTTTAAAAAAGAAAACCATATCTGGGGGCATCACAATGCCAGATTTCAGGTTGTACTACAAAGCTGTGGTCATCAAGACAGTGTGGTACTGGCACAAAAACAGACACATAGATCAGTGGAACAGAATAGAGAATCCAGAAGTGGACCCTGAACTTTATGGGCAACTAATATTCGATAAAGGAGGAAAGACTATCCATTGGAAGAAAGACAGTCTCTTCAATAAAAGGTGCTGGGAAAATTGGACATCCACATGCAGAAGAATGAAACTAGACCACTCTCTTTCACCATACACAAAGATAAACTCAAAATGGATGAAAGATCTAAATGTGAGACAAGATTCCATCAAAATCCTAGAGAAGAACACAGGCAACACCCTTTTTGAACTCGGCCATAGTAACTTCTTGCAAGATACATCCACGAAGGCAAAAGAAACAAAAGCAAAAATGAACTATTGGGACTTCATCAAGATAAGAAGCTTCTGCACAGCAAAGGATACAGTCAACAAAACTCAAAGACAACCTACAGAATGGGAGAAGATATTTGCAAATGACATATCAGATAAAGGGCTAGTTTCCAAGATCTATAAAGAACTTATTAAACTCAACACCAAAGAAACAAACAATCCAATCATGAAATGGGCAAAAGACATGAAGAGAAATCTCACAGAGGAAGACATAGACATGGCCAACATGCATATGAGAAAATGCTCTGCATCACTTGCCATCAGGGAAATACAAATCAAAACTACAATGAGATCCCACCTCACACCAGTGAGAATGGGGAAAATTAACAAGGCAGGAAACAACAAATGTTGGAGAGGATGCGGAGAAAAGGGAACCCTCTTACACTGTTGGTGAGACTGTGAACTGGTGCAGCCACTCTGGAAAACTGTGTGGAGGTTCCTCAAAGAGTTAAAAATAGACCTGCCCTACGACCCAGCAATTGCACTGTTGGGGATTTACCCCAAAGATACAAATGCAATGAAACGCCGGGACACCTGCACCCCGATGTTTCTAGCAGCAATGGCCACGATAGCCAAACTGTGGAAGGAGCCTTGGTGTCCAACGAAAGATGAATGGATAAAGAAGATGTGGTTTATGTATACAATGGAATATTACTCAGCCATTAGAAATGACAAATACCCACCATTTGCTTCAACGTGGATGGAACTGGAGGGTATTATGCTGAGTGAAGTAAGTCAGTCGGAGAAGGACAAACATTATATGTTCTCATTCATTTGGGGAATATAAATAATAGTGAAAGGGAAAATAAGGGAAGGGAGAAGAAATGTGTGGGAAATATCAGAAAGGGAGACAGAACGTAAAGACTGCTAACTCTGGGAAACGAACTAGGGGTGGTAGAAGGGGAGGAGGGCGGGGGGTGGGGGTGAGTGGGTGACGGGCACTGGGGGTTATTCTGTATGTTAGTAAATTGAACACCAATAAAAAAAATAAAATAAAAAAAAATAAATAAAATTAAGAGTTTTAAGCTTCAAAAAAAAAAAAAAAAAAGAAGTTGGCAATCTCTTCCTTTGAGATAGAATCTTAGCCACACTCTCTTGTGCAACCTATAGAGCCAAGTTTCCAACTGTCATTATTTTTCTTCTGCCTGAAGAATTATTATTATTATTTTTGATAGTTGATGTTGTCTGGTGAGGAATTTTCTTAGCTTTTTGTTATTGTTTAAAAAGTTTTACCTTGGGCAGCCCGGGTGGCTCAGCAATTTAGCACCACCTTCAGCCCAGGGCGTAATCCTGGAGACCCAGAATTGAGTCCCATGTCGGGGCTCCTTGCATGGAGTCTGCTTCTCGCTCTGCCTGTGTCTTTGCCTCTTTCTCTCTCTCTCTCTCTCTCTCTCTCTCTCTGTGTGTGTCTCTCGTGAATAAATAAATAAAATCTCAAAAAAAAAAAAGTTTTACCTTTGGGCACCTGAGTGGCTCAGTCAGTTAAGCCATTGCCTTCAGCTCAACTCTTGATCCTGGGGTCCCTATATCGAGCCCCACATCAGGCTCCCTGCTCAGCAGAGAGTTGGCTTCTCCCTCATTTGCAACTCATACTCCCTCTCTTGCTCACTGCCTTTCTCAAAAAGATAAATAAAATCTTAAAAAAAATAAAAGTTTTACCTTATTTTTTTTAACAGATTTTATTTTTCAGGGCAGCCCGGATGGCTCAGCAGTTTAGCGCCGCCTTCAGCCCAGGGCATGATCCTGGAGACCCGGGATCGAGTCTCACATCAGGTTCCCTGCATGGGGCCCGCTTCTCCCTCTGCCTGTGTCTCTGCTTCTCTCTCTCTCTCTCTGTCTCTCTGTCTCTCATGAATAAATAAATAAAATCTTTTAAAAAAATAACTCTCAGATTTTATTTTTCAGAGCAGTTTTAGGTGCACCACAAAACTGAGCAGAAAGTACAGCTATTTCCCGTCTACCTCCTGTCTGGACACATGCACCACCTCCCTCAAGATCCATATCCTCCCAGAGGATCTGTTACTTACAACTGATAAACCTATATTGCCACATCATTATTCCTGGGAGTAGTTCCAGACTGGTTCCCTTTAGAGCTCAACAGCGCTACTACAAAGGCAAGCCCTTTCTGAGGACTCTCATCATGTTGCTGTGGGAACGCACAAGTTCCAGCCTGGTACGTGTTCCTTGAACTGTCCATCCAATCCCTCAGGTGTTTTTGTTTCCCTGTGGATTTGCCAAGTTTTACCCCAGACGTGCTCAGACCAGCACTCAGGGCAAGATTCAAAGGAGCCCTGTGCTGCACTTGGGAGCTCCACCCCCATCTAGATGCCCCCTTCTGCTTTTCCGCCCGGGGAATGGGGGTGTTATGCTGCCTGAACTTTGATTCCATCTCTCGGACTCAGAAGGATTGCTGGTCTGCTTGGGTTTTCCTTCCCTGTGCTTTGGCCTGGAGTCTGCTTCCTGCAGGAGACTGGAGACAATGGATCTCACTCATGTGGCCCCCGTTCCGGCAGCCACAGTCCCATGCTGCTGGCCGGCCGGTGCCTAGAAGGCTTGTCTCACATCTCTACTTCCCTAGTTGCATCATGTTGGAGGGCAGTTTCCACAGAAGTGCATGCTTTTTTGATAAAAAGTGGGATCTAAGTTCTTCTTTTTGGGAATCTGCTCACTCCCCTCTTCCTGAGAGCCTGGTTCTCTTGTCTTTCCATAGGGCTGATGTGGGGCAAGTTGGGCCTCCCATGGCATCTCCTGGAGTCCTTCAGTATCCACATAGAGAGGACACTGAAGAGTTAAACTGCAGAGCCTCAAACCGCTGGAATGTACTTCGGTAAACACTTTCTGCGCAGCTTTTATGCTCAAGACACTTTCCTAGGCAGTCCAGCAATGATTAAGACAAGGTCCTTGCCCTTAAAAAATGATGCAATCGAATAAAGAGATTGGAAATATGCAAATATATACACCGCAGAGGTCAAACAGATTCACAGAAGGAACACTCAGTCAGAACCCTGCAGTGAATCAGGGGAAAGCTCCTATTCTTTTGGGAAAGCGGCTCTCTTTGTAAGGAGGAGGTAGGATTGTGATGGTCCCCGGGGGATGGGTGAGAGTTGGAAGGGCTACTATATGCCAGGTATGAGGTCAGCAGGAGCAGGGGCGTGGGTGGTAGGAAAGCAAGGGGAATATTTTGGGAGGAATAGGGAGTCCAACCTCACCTGGGCACATAATTTGCAAAAGAGGAGTCAAATCTGATAATGCTTGTAAAATGAGTTTAGGCCCCTTTGGAGATTCCTCCAGAGATTATCCTGTGTTTGAATTAAAGATGAGTCAGTGAACACTTTCTAAATTATCACGTGGTAACAACTGCCACAATAACCAGACTTTAAAAAGAACGATCAAGCTTCTAATTCTTTTGAAAAAAAAAATATTTAATTCGGTTTTTCTTCTATAAACTTCCAGGAGGCATTTTCACACTTTACAACGCTCCCATCCCATTTCTGGATTTTTTTATTTCTTTCTTCGGCAGCATTTTCGGCCAGTGGAAGAACAGCGGCCTATCTGCTCCTCCTTTGGCAGGCAGCTCAGCAAGGCGCACCGACCGCTCCTTATTCTGCAATAATACCTCTGCAGGGTATTTATAATTCCCCCATTTCCTGCAAAGAAAAAAACAGAACGTGCCGGAAAGCTTTAGGAAGGCTTTGCTCCGAGTACAAGGCTTTTGGAATTCCCCAGATGTCTGATGTCTTCCCTTTCTCTTACTCTTCCCCTGAGCCCCAGTACACACTTCTCCTTAGGGTCAGGTAGGGAGTTCAGTTATAATCCTCATTGTACACCTCACAGGGATGAAGACATACATCCATTTCTTTAAATTAAGAAATGAGGAAACACATGGTATAAAGATACTGGTTAGAATTTGGTAGATAGGGATCCCTGGGTGGCGCAGTGGTTTGGCGCCTGCCTTTGGCCCAGGATGTGATCCTGGAGACCCAGGATCGAATCCCACGTCGGGCTCCCGGTGCATGGAGCCTGCTTCTCCCTCTGCCTATGTCTCTGCCTCTCTCTCTCTCTCTGTGTGACTCTCATAAATAAATAAAAATTTAAAAAAAATTTTTAAAAAAAGGATTTGGTAGATACCAGTTTGTAATTTCCTTTACACATAAAATATTATTCTGATCACTATTAATCCTTCAAGGGAATTGTTTGTTTTTCTTTTATTTTAGGGTGTTTTCTTTCTTTTTTTAAAAAATTACTTTTTCTTTTTTCTGTAAAATGAGAAAGTAGAGAAAGGACTATGCAACCAACTGTGCTTCTATAGGCTTTTATAGGCCACAGCTCAGCCCCACAGGGGCGGTGGGGGAGGGGCATGGCCACCCTGGGGCCCAAGCCTTGGAGCCTACAGGTGCAGGGGCTGGTCACAGTGGTCCCTTGGGGGCTTGCCAAAGACTCTACTTGCAGTCACTAAGCTAGTAAGTGGAAGTCTGTGCTACTGATCTCAGATTAAATCCATCTCTCCTGTTGGTGTTAAAGTTTTTGTATCACTTTCTTTATGTCTCACGAGTAGGTAAAATGGTCTTTCCATAAAGGGGTGGTCTTTGTGAGCTATTTAGTCTCTGGGAAGATTGGAAAAACAGCTTCAAGATCCCTGATGAGTCTCACCAGAAAAAAAGAAGATGGTGACATCTGTTCCCATACAACAAATATACCTGGTCTACAGTTCCCTGAAGAATGGAGAAAGGCAGACTCTGAATGACATATTTGCGATTCCTTCACCCCTCTGGCCTCCCCACCCCATCTTACCTGGAACAGGCATCAAGAACAGCAAGGGCAACAGGAGGAGAAGGTAATAGATCCTCATGACCAACAGGCTTCGCGACAGGCTGAGACTGGATGGCAAGGTGCGTGCACTCGTCCACTTTATAAGGTTGCAGGACACACAGCCATAGGTACAAGTAAGCAGCGGCTGCAATTCCTGTAATAGTACAATGATGACAATATGACTTGTTTCCTGATGCTTCATGCCAGTGTCTCTTACCCCACAGACCACACCCACTCACCCCAAGTTAATTGCAAACCAAAAGGGTGAAGCAAACCTGATGTGAGCACACAGCTATCCTGATGCCCTCTAGGCTCCAGGAGTGCATCCAGGTCTGGCTCAGAGCTCGCTATAGGTGTAGGTGGGAAAACCCCCTTCCTCTTGGGAGCAATCCTAGGGCATGTAGTTGAGAGCTCCTTGCCCCCATTGTGGTACTTCTAAGCTATCTTCTGAAAGTCCTGGGACCATAGCAGTCCAGCTTTGGACATATTCAGAATCCAGGTGTAAACTCAGGCTGGGTCACACCTCAGGTGTGCCTGAAATGGAAATTAGATGGGATCAGCTTCTAGGTAGTAGGAAAGGGAGGAAAAATGGGCTACTTTCCAGAGTCCTTGACCCTATGCTCCTTGGCGTGTGATGTGGGCTATAACATGGGTGAAACATGGCTTACATTTCATCATTATCTGAAAACTGTCAGATTCATGAGTCAAGGTGTCTCATTTTCCTTCATCAGAGGAGGAGAATGCTAGGATGATGTATCTGGTGGACTGGTACCTCCTCCTTGTTGATGACACTCCTTATACAAATAAGGGGCTTAGGAAGGTACGTTCAAGACTTCTGGCTACTTACTCATGGCTTGGGAGCATTCAAGGAAGTCCAGAGATCAGGTAATTTCCACTGGACATAGATTCAGTGTTTAAAGTTTCAATGTTGAAAAAAAAATATTGGATTTAAATGTTAAGGAATCCATTAGTGGTTTGTATTTGTTGAAAGACAATTTAATTGGGAGCTGAAGTCACCATGACGTTGCCTGGCTGTGAATGCAGTTATAGCGGATCCACCGAGGTTCCAGGTATATTAGTTCTAGGAGTGTGCATCCAGGACTACGGTACCCATGGAGTTCTGTAAGCAATCTGAGCACACCTCCTACAGATAGACAAGTGCCGTGTGCTTGGGGTCAGTGGGATGCAAGAGGGTGAGATGAAAAGAGGGACCAGATTGGGTTCTTTCTCTCAGAAAGCACCTGTGATATGCATGCAATAAAATAAGCTATAGAAGGGGCATTTTGACAAGTGTCATAGTAAGGGTTCTAGCACAGGGCTATGGAAACATAGAAGAAAGGTAATTCACAGTGAACGCCAGGTTTAGATGATTTAAGAAAAGGCTGGAGTTGTAGACACTTCATCTTTTCAAAAGCAAAATTTCCTCAGAAGTTCAGAATTTAAGACAAAGCAGATATTTTTAATCATTATTAGAGAGAGGAGGGAGGAAGGGCAGAGGGAGAGAAAGAATCTTAAGCCCACGCGGGGCTCCATCTAATGACCCAGAGATCATGACCTGAGCCGAAATCAAGAGTTGAATGCTTAACTAATGAGCCGCCCAGGTGCCCCCAAAGAAGGTATTTTTAAATGAGGGAGGAAGCGAGTGTGGGGCGGGATGGGTGTTGGCTGTGCAGACAGCCTTGCTCAGTCTTACTTCCATAGGACAAAAGAGAGGGCGGGGTGGGTGTTGTAGAGAAAGACAACCTGCTCTCAGCCCGGGCGCTCGGAGTCACCTGAGCATCAGGTCACTGGAGATGATTTACTTTTCCACATGGAAAACAGATCTCCACGGTGAACTCTTGGTCTAACTGGTTCTTTCAAAGACTGGAAGGCATTTTAAAGGCAATGCCACTATTTTATGAAGTTCTTTAGAAGCCCTTTACCTCATCAGCTAATTTGGAAGCTGGGGCTTGGGGATGGGGCTCTGGCAGTGGCTCCCCACACCTCCCCAGCTACACAATGAAAAATTCATTGAGGAGCATTTTGAGAATGTTTACAAAAGTCATGAATGTTTGTGGTAAAAATTCAAATAGAAGAGTTAGACAATGTTCTTCACTTTTCCTCTACTGGGGGAGCCACTGGTAACTATGGTGTGCCTTCTTTTTGGCTTATCATACCTTTTTTTTTTTTTTTTTTTTTTTTTTTTAATGTCAAACATACTTCTAGCTTCTCCAGTCCTGGCAGTTACAGATCTCCCAGCTGATAATGAATTCGGGCCTGTGGTGTCTGACACATGAGAGAGAGTTGGTGCCACTGCCTGGCCCTGGAACCTCGAGTCATGGAGCTTAAAACTGCAGGCCGCACACACTGAGGTGCCGGGCGTGCTCGATTTTTTCTCAGCTCTGACAGCAGTTTCCCGATGTTGATAAGGTTGACGAGGGGAGATGTCAGTTATTTAACATTTTTTGTGTTAGACTTTGTGCTAGCCTTTTTTTTTTTTTTTTAATTCTGTTTTGAAAATATGAAGCAGAGATTTGGTTGATGCAAGTCTGGGGTCCAGGAGCAGCACGAGGTGGAGGGCAGAGTGCTGGACCAGGGTTTGGAGAGAGGAGTTAGCAATTGAACTGTCAGCCCTGTACACTGCTTATTTGGGTTTCCCCGAGTAAGTGCCTTAGTCCTCTGAGCATCTGCACCTCAGCAGTAAGCCTGGAGAGGAGCGGTGGCGCTGGCCGAGGGTGGAAGCCCTGGGAGTGAAGGCTGTGGAATTGACTGGAAACTGCAAATTACCAGGTGACCCAAGGATCACCCTGTGGCCCTCAGGAAGTGTAACCAATGAGGGGATGGTGAGTGATGTTCGGGCAGCTTAAAGATGATGGCCTGGGCTCCCAGCAGGGGAATCCAGATATCCACTCCTTTCTTTATCTTATCATAGTCGAAGGGTGGCCTAGCCACTCTCCTTTACAGCCATTTTAGTCTTGTCATGACCACTGCTGGGGGAGTCACCCAGGCAAAGAGACACATTATCCCAGTCTTACAGTTGAGGAACCTGAGGCATTGGTTGAGTGACTTGCCCTAGGCCACCCAGCTAGTCAAGGCCATGCTGTGAACTGCAGGGAACTGTATACATTTTCCAGTAACCCCTGCTCTCAAGGTACCATATACATTGGCCAAAGAGATGCCTCGGCATAATAAGGGAAGGCAGGAGGTGGTGAGAAGCCAGGATATTCCTCTACCTCTATGTTAGGAGGCATCTCCTCTGTGCCTCCAAATCCTACCAGAAAGCTGCTTCATCCATGGTCCTAACTTCCACCAAACAGGTCTGCCATGACCTGTTGGGTGCTCCATATCCTAAGGTTTGGAGACATTATCTCCATCCTCCTTCAGCCCCTCTGGTCCTAGGGAAGAGTAAGGAGCAGGTGGGGCTAGTTAGGGAGAGATAAGTAGGTGGCTATGGGATCAGGCTTACAAAAGTCCCAAAAATATGGAGGTGAAAGTAAACCAGAGATAAATAAACCAGATCATCTTGTCCCAGGTGTCAGAGGTGGGGTCTTGTTAGAACAGCTACTTGTGACCCACAGAAAATCACCAGACCCTAAAAGGGAAACGGGCCATTAAAGATGTTATCACCAGTCCTTACTCAGTGGTGATAGCAATAGAGACATTAAAAGGATTTAGGTTCCCTGGTTGGCTTTCAATAAAAGACCAGCCCTACAAGCCCCCATTGGCAACCCTGTTGGGACCCCTCTCACTCCTGAGAGCTCTCTCTGTACCCTTGGTTACTAAATTTCTATCACTTCACCCACTCTCCTTTGTCCAGGAGATTCGTTCTTCGACTCCGTGAGACGAGAACCTCACTCATCCTGCTTCAGGGACAGTAGTGCCTTTCTGCTATTGCAAATTCTGAGGTGACTCACCATACATTTGGCTTCTTAGCTCTCGTAAATAACTGTCTATATTGAGTTCTCCCCATTTGAGGCTCTTAAATTTATTACAGTTTCTCTGGTTGGCCCTTGATTATACTCAAAGTCCATGCTCTACATTCACAATATTCAAGTCCTGTTAATTCTTCTGCTTATGATATTACGGTATTGTCACCAGCTAGAACAATGCTTTGCTCTGCAGTGTCCTCCTGTATACCTCATCAACATCCCAAAATGTAGCATAAAGTAGGATCCTTGAGACAGTGGTGGGGGGTTGCACGTCGATGCCAGCTTGTCATGGCCTCTCGTTGACCTGTTCTCATACCCCTGTATGTTTCCACTGTAGGTGTATGTGAGGTGGTTTCTAGCACTCCGATTTATCACCGCTATTTTAGATTAATTTTTCTACAAAATAATGTAAGCAAGGAAACAGGAAAAAGAAAACCTGTCTCCAGCTATGTAACCATAGATTATCTTTACTTCCAGAAAGGCAGCAAACTGGAGGCCTCTAGTTGGGGACCATCCATGGGGGTACTTTGTTTTGCAGGTGAATTAGGCCTCCAGGGAGGTATTAAAGCACAGCTGGGCACGTAGTCCCACCTGCCCTGCTTTGTGCCTTGATAACGTTTGCAGAGTTCCTGTGGGCATCTGAGCTATGCCTTCCTGCTTTAGGAGATACTGTCTTCCCTCCAAACCCAAATCAGAGAGCTACTTCTCTCTGGGCTAAGAGAAGCAGAGGCTTGATTTCACACAGGCTAACTGGGTTGTCTGTTTTCACCAAATCATCCAGTGTGGACAAATACTTTGTATCATCTTTGCTAGCCAACTCTTGTCCCTTCTTTGCAGCTTCCCCTTGCCTTTCTGTTGATATTTTTCCCCTCTTTTTTTTAGTACACCGGATAGAGCACAACAGAATATAAAGTGCTCACAATACAGTGAGAGGGGTCCCAATAGGGTTGCCAATGGGGACTTGAAGGGCTGGTCTTTTATTGATACAGTAATACCATAAGCAGAAGAACTAACAGGACTTACATATTGTGAGTGTAGAGCATGGCTTTGCTAGCCAAAGATGACACAAAGTATTTGTCCTTCTTGGCATTTTTATATCTAGCAGACATGAACAAAGTTCGTCCTTCCTTCAGCTTCTGGTAAATGCCCCTGTATTGTGAACACTTTATTTTCTGTTGTGCTCTATCCACTGTACAAAAAAAAGGGGGGGGGGGATATCAACAGAAAGGCAAGGGGAGGTGTGCAAAGAAGGGACAGGAGTTGGGCCTGAGTGTCTCACCAGGAGTCACAGCATGTGGTTGGGTTGATGGGGTGGGACAGAGTCAGAGCCACCACCTAGATGGTGAAGCATAGAGCCAGTTAGGGAGCAGTGAATAGTCTAGTTTGGCCAAAGTCAAGCAGACGAGCCTGTGGACAGGTTTGCATTTGATTGGAGAGATATGCCATGGATTTATGAGAAACTAGATCTAGGATTTAATTTCTCAAGCATGCTGACCACCCACTGACAGCTCCTTCAAGAAAGGCTGAGGGCAAGGGTTGAGAACGCTGTGCACATACAATCCGGCCAATGAGCCTGGTGGGAACTCTTTCCCAAATTCTTGAGTCATAAAGGGATTTACATCATCTTTCTGCAAACGGTGTCAATAATGGCTCTGGGAGCTCGGCCACTGTGAGGTGGATACTGATGCCCAGGCACCTTCACTGGGTCCCCTGCTCCTCCACACCACAGCAGGAGTGTGGTTCTCTAGCAGCGAGACACAGTCTGGAGGAAGAAGGTCTCGAAGAGGCGCTGCCAATTTTCTCTGCCCAGAGGCTGTGATGTGGGGAACAAAGGCAGGAGGGAATGTGGTAAAATTAACTTTCCTGACAACCTGCAGCCCATCGACAACTCCTTGAGACAGGCAAAGTGTGACATTCCTCCAGGAACGCCAACTGTCTTCAAATGAATGCCTTAGCTTGAGGATAGCCAGACCTCCAGGATCCTGTGAGTCTTCTTTAACAGATGCAAGTCCTTTTGGAAACTTCCCGTTGTCTTTACCTTCCCTGATTCCAAAGAGCCACTGCTCACAACTCCAGGGCAGCTCTTTCTGCCCAGGGGTCCTGTTCTTTTTTACACTAAAGACTGTCTCAGGAATTCTTTCTTGGCTGAGTCTCTGAACCCCAACATTTCCACATCAGCTGTGCCAAAATTCTGACTCAGAGCCTGTTGGGGAGGCCAACTGAGCATACCACCTCTGCCGTGGTCTCACACTGAGACTCACTGAGGCTCTGGATATCATCCACAAATTAAAATTGAGGCAGGAGAGTGGGGTTCTTGTCTTATGGAGTCAAAGAATGAATCTCACAGACAAAGGAGAGCGAGTAAAATGATAGAAGCTCAGTAAGCAAGGATCCAGAGAGAGCTCTCAGGAGTGAGAGGGGACCCACAGGGCTGCCCACGGGGGCCTCCAAGGACAGTCTTGTATTTAGGACTGACCAGGGAGCTTATGGCCTTATCATTCTTGTGATGTCTTGGTTTGCGTAAGGACTGGTGATAATATGTTTAATGGTTTTCTGCTTTTTAGGGTCTGGTTATTCTTTCTTGGTCATAGGAGATTGTCATAATAGAAGACTCCCCCCCCCCTCCCCCCCGTTTAAAAAAGAAAGACCTCCCCTCAACCCCCTTCCCCACCTAGGGCAGGGTGGCCTGGAGTGTTCCCTTATCTCTGGTTTCCTTACACTCTGCATTTCAGAGATTTCTGTGAGCCTGATCCCGCAGCCCCCACCTCTCTCTCCCTCCCTAGCCCTGCCTGTCCCTTACTCAAAATCGTCCTACACTGCCATTTCTTTAGATGCAGAATAAATTGCTTTGAAGAGACGGTGCTGCTTTTCTACTTTCCCCACACTCAAGGTTTTACCTTCACACAGCCATGGCCATATCCCTATTCTTCCCAAACTGGACCACTCTAGTCCAGCCAGGATCCCGGGCTCCCCATCATTGCCCATGCTGAGGGACCATCCCTCAGGATATTACTCATGGATCTAGCAGACCCAGGGAGATGCTTACCTCTGGGGAAGGGAGAATAAAATAAAGTGAGTCCATATCCACATTCTGCACCAACTCTCCTCAGAGAGACCCTGTCATTGCTTCCTTGGGTCGTAAGTCCAAATCCCCCCAAATTAACCTCCTTGACAGTCCTTTGAGGGGGTGCCAGGTTCACCTGATGCCATCTGAGACTGTTATGAGAACAAGAAGAAATGAGAGACCTTGTGTGGTAAAATGGAACCTCTCGGGAGACTAGAGTTAGAAGATTGTGTTGTGTCCAAAGGGAAGCCCTTAACCAGAGCCTGCTGTGTGCTGTGCTGGAAGCGCCTTGTGGCCAAGTTCCTGGGCCCACCGCCTTCACGTCATATTCAGGGAGGGACTTGAAGGGTGGGCTCTTCCACTTGAGCACACACCCAGGTCAACTCCTGCAGGAAAGAGAAGAAAATGTCTTCTGAATGAATACAGCTTTTTTTTGGGGGGGTGGGGGGGTGGGGGGTTGGGATGGCTCTTCCTAACTTACATAACTTGATGATACCCTTTCAGAGAAAGAAAATGCCCAGATGGTCCAGAGGGCACAATTTTAGTCAAAGATGTAAAAGACCTATACAGGGCTCTAAAAATTAGTTCTTCCCAGCTAATGGGGATAGAAGGAAAGAGGAACAAATCCTTTCCCTAGTGGGTCACCATGTTCCAGACTCTCCCTTGAATTTTTCTTTTTTTCACTTATTCTTATTTCTCCCTCTTGGTTAAGAGGAAGTTTTTCTCCTTCCTTGGCTCTTCTCTCCATGCTCTTTGAACCCACTGCTTTTAACCACACACCATTACGTAAACCCTTCTTTCGCCACTCTCTTACTCTTGGCTCCTTCACTGTAGTCCACACTCACACTCAATTCTCTATTTAAAAATAACCTGTAATTGACCCTTCTTCTCTCCTTAAACCATTATGTCACCCTCTTCTTTCATTCGTTACCAAATTTCTCAAGAGTGGTCTGTGCTCATGTGGCCTCCTGTGCCCTCCACCCATTGCTCTCCAGTTGATTGCTTCCTGGTATCTGTCTCAAGAAATTCATTCCAAATAGAATGAAATGGGATTGGTACTAGCATTTACCCAAATAATGAGTGGAAAGAATTAAGGTGGTGATACCCCCAGGCACTGAAGGGAGGCATGTTCTGGAGAGAGAGCCAAGCTGAAGAGAGGACACCTTTTAGCAGGCTCAAACTAGTTCAGGAATTTGAAGCCTTAGCAGGGATGTGGTGCTGTGTGCCTTTCCCAGAGCCTAAAATCACACCTAACAAGGTAGGGGATGAATCTCCTGACTCCTGAGGGCAAAATCAAGAAGGGATTAAGTACATAAAGATTCATATGAAAGGCTACCCAACCATCCTCCTACCTATCTGTCAGCAATTTTTTATTTCCAAATGGAATGATGTGTGTATGATGCATTACTTTCTGTTTATATTTTTTACACTCTAATCAGATTCTTTGACTGCATTTCATGCTCAGCCCCAGTGAAAACCCATCACATAGCAACTCTTGCAACAAGCCTACACGGTCTGCTGGCTGCTTCTTTGGGAAGGACTTTTAGGGTACAGGTGGCTCTTACAACTCATCAGTGGGCTGGGGGCTGGGATGGAGGAAGAGATGTACCCAAAGGCAAGAGGTGGTACCGCAGGGGAAAAAAAAAATTAAAAACCTAGGACTCCTGCCACTATTAGGTAATCAGAACCAATGTTTTGAAATAAATCTATCAGCCACAGTTGCCATAGGCAATGGGAAACTGTCAGATGTTTTATAAATAACGAGTGGCATCTACGGAACTGTCATTATGTCCCTAGTGGATGTACATGTTTGTAATTGGCACCTTAGTGCATTTTTGTGACAAAAAGGTGTGTGGTCATTATTGTAATCTATATTTTTATATTATAATCTATAAACCTATTTTTATATAATCTACATTATAATCTATAAGGAAATTGAGGCTAAGAGGAATGAAGTAACTTAGTACAGTACTTGGAGCCTTGATCCGTCAGGTTCACAGATTATGTTGAATTACGGTCATGCTACTCTACCACTTGAGGTCATTATAACTATGGGTTTTTGGTTTGTTTGTTTGTTTTTTAGTTTTTATTTAAGTTCCAGTTAGTTAACATACGGTGTAATACTAGTTTGAGGAGTACAATTTAGTGAACCAACACTTACATATAACTCTCTGTTTTTTTTTGTTTTTGTTTTTGTTTTTCCCAAAGGTTTCATGAGTGGGGTTTCCAGTAGAAAAGTGCATGATGCTATGAGGTAGAAAAGAATGCAACAGGACTGAGGGAAGTGAAGCCATGCCTCACCCACTTGACCCAGACTACAGAGCTGCTTCTGCTTTGATAATTCCCAGATAAGTGTCTATGGAAGTGTTCATCATGGCATTTATGATGCCAGAGCATCGAGTGAAATGCAAGCAAATGATGAATTTAGCATCTCTATTTCAAGTTCCTCTTCCATATTAAAAAAAGGGGGGGTTGGTTGCATAGATAAGGAAACAACAAAGTTTTTTCTGTAAAGGGCTATGCAGTAGAAAAATATGAGGTTTTGCTGATCATAGTTTCTGTTGTAACTACTCAGGTCTGCAGGTGTGGTGCAAAAGCAGTCACAAGCAATATGCAAACAGATGGGGGCATGGCTTTGTTTTAATAAAACTTTATTTCTAAGAACAGGTAGTAGCTGGCTTCAGCCAGTGCACCATGGCTGGTGGACCCCTGGCTTGCATTTGTGAGACCATGAGAGCTGAGATGGCCTCCGGTGATTCCTAGCTTCTAGTATTCACATTCTTGTGTCATCCCCTCTTTTTCCTTGTGGACTAGCCTTATTGACTCATTTCTAACACATGGAGTAAGGCAGTAGTGATGGATGCCACTTCTGGGCTTAGGTTATAAAGAGACAATAGATTCAATTTTGGGTGCCCTCTTCTCTCTGACTTGCTGACTTTGAGGGAAGCTAGATGCCATATTTACGGCTGTCCTATGGAGAGGCCCATCTGGCAAGGAACAAAAGGAAACTTTTGGCCAACCCAGCAAGGAACTTAAGAGACCCTTAATCTTTTTTTTTTTTTTTATTGAGCAAATATCAATTTTATTTATTTATTTATTTATTTATTTATTTATTTATTTATTTTAAATTTTTTTAAATAAAATAATTTTTTATTGGTGTTCAATTTACCAACATACAGAATAACACCCAGTGCTCATCCCATCAAGTGCCCCCCTCAGTGCCCGTCACCCACTTACCCCCACCCCCCGCCCTCCTCCCCTTCCACCACCCCTAGTTCGTTTCCCAGAGTTAGGAGTAAGAGACCCTTAATCTAACAGCTTTCAAGGAATCTACTTCTGCCAACGACTGCTTGAGCGAGCGTCACAAAACGGATCCTTCTCTGCTGAGCTTTCAGATGAACTACAGCTGTGGCTAACAGCTTGACCAGAACTTTGTGAGTCCCTGGATCCAGAAACGCCAGGCCAAGCTGTGCACAGTTCCCACGACCCACAGAAACCCAGATACTCAACATTTGCTGTTGTGCAATGGGTAACTACTACAGTGAGCTCGAGGAGAAACATTACAAGACATTCAGAGGCCTGTGTTCTGGGGCCAGGGTTTGTGTGAATCGAATTTAGGTACTTACCCATCTGGGCAACATTTAAAGGAGTAAAGATGGGGCACCTGGGTGGCTCAGTCAGGTGAAGCATCTGCCTTTAGCTCAGGTCATGATCCCAGGGTCCTGGGATCCAGCCTCACATCAGGCTCCCTGCTCAGTGGGGAGTCTGCTTCTCGCTCTGCCTCTGCCTGCAGCTCCCCCTCCTTGTCCTCTCTTTTCTGTCAAATACATAAATAAAATCTTTTAAAATACAAAAAGAATAAAGGAGTATTCTATATAAAACTCCATATCTCTGGCTTCGTTAGAAAAGCTTAGTGATTTTCACCACTAGGGCCCACATTCCTACATGGGAACGTCAAGGTGTATCCAAAGATCTCTTGCCCCTTCCCGTAGAACCAAAGCCCCCTAAGTCAGAGCCCCCACTTGTTATCTTTCACTGGTTTGTCTCACTTCTTCGAAATGCCTGGCTCTGATGAGTCTGATCTTGCTTTGAGATCTTTCCTATAATAGAACAAAGGTGTTCTCTTACCTCCCGGTCATGTCTTGAGTCTGGGACATTGGCCCTTTGTGCGATGCTGGCTGTGTCACACTGCCCACGCCCACAAGTTCTGCTGCATGGGCCTCAGGGAAGGCCCAGCTCAGAGCCTGGGCATGAGGTATGAGTGGTTTGCCTCTGCGCCTGTCCTTCGCTCTCCCTTCCCTTCCTCATCTGGAAGACCTCTCTCCCTCCCACAGCCTTTAAGGAAAAACACTCTTTAGCGCTCAGGTGTGTGCACACACGCGCCTACACACAATTGTAGAATTCACTGTCACTCAGAAGCTACGTTTCCCTATTTCCCTGTTCTTGACATAGAAGAGTTAGAACAACTTTTCCTTCTTCCACCTCATGCAGAACCTCGCCGCCCCTCTTACCTGATGTCACTTATCTCTGACACAATCTCTGTGAACCCTTGACTCTCTTCCCTTTTCTCCACCCGCCTCCTCCCCTTCACCTTCTTACAATCGCATGGTTTCTATTTTTCTGTGTTGCCTGTGTTTGGATTCTCACTCTTTTGAGTGCCAGGTACTATCAGCTCATTAAAAACACAGTCTACCTCAGATATGGATATATGTACCTACTGATTTAAACTACCATGACTCAAAATTTATCTTGATTTATCTCGTGTGGAGGACATATTTGTGTTTGTGTTATAAGAATTTCACAAGATGCATGTTTTAGGAAACACTCTGGCCTCGGGCCAAATCTTGGCTTTAGCACGCTACTTAGGTACACATAGCTCAGGACACCTGCTCAGACCTGCCTACCCAGCTACGGAACTTGTCCACCCGACGACAATATATCAAAACTGGGGGGTGAGGAGGGGCGGACTAACAAAAATATCTAGCTGTTGTCACACGTAGTACATATTTGAGAAAAATAACTTAGATAATGGATTTTATTTCTCCTGGAGACTGACATTTGGCGACCACCCACCCTTGTGTTCATAGCGCTGTGAACATCATGGGTCGCTGGACAAGGGAGACCGGGTGGCCAGGACGGGGGGTGCAGCTTTCCAAAGGGCTAGCGTTGCTTCCGTCAGTTCCCTGTAGCTTCCCGGGAACTAGATTTTCTTCTAGAAAATTGGTGCCGAGAGTCACTGTTTGCCTTGTTCAGTTCCCTGACATTTTTTTTTCTTTTTTAAGATTTTATTTTATTTGGGAGAGATAGAGAGAGAGCGTGAGAAGTAGAAGGAGCAGAGGGAGAGGGAGAAGCAGGATCTCCCTGAGCAGGGAGCCCAAGGAGAGGCTCCATCCCAGGACCCTGGGATCATGACCTGAGCAGAAGGCAGACGTTTAACCAATGGAGTCACCCAGGTGCCCCCTTTACTGACTTAATATTTGCCTCTTCCTTGGACAGATGTGGAAGCTCCAAGTATGAGCCTGCAGACCCACAACAAAGCCGCACCCACTTTTTCAACAAACAAAAACGATGCATTTCTTCATCCTTTGGAGATAGTTTCTTACAAAGAGGAAAGCCCTTTCCTCTAGTGTGAGAGATCTGTTTCTATTTTTTCTTTCTACCTGCGCAAGTAAACAAGACGGCTATTCATTCTCCTCCCCCCTTATTTTATTTGCTCTTCTTTGAAGTTCCCAATGTTCCCAACGTGCCCCCCTCACCTTCTCCAGGAGGACAGACCCGCTGGGTTGGATCCTGATTGGAAGAATCCAGCTTCACTTCCTGGGACAGGAAGGGAGGGGAGGTGCTCTTCCCGGATCCCAGGGAGCGTCGAGGTGGAGCAGGGCAGAAACCAAATGCTGCTTTGTTGAACAATGAGCTTCTGACTCGCCGGAAGTGAGAAACATCTTAGCAATTAGGGAACTGTGTCCTTCCTCCCTCTGAGTTAAGCCTGCGTCGTCCTGAAACGCTGATGTCTGGCCTGGGGAGCCCCGTGTCTCACAGGGTCGGGAGCTGGACACTAGCTGTGTGCCCTTCCCCTGCAGGCACCCACGAGCCAAGAGCCAAGCCTGAGGTGTGCGGCCACCCACACCCTCCTCGGGAAGCCCAGCCCCTCCCAGCTTAACGTTCTCTGGAGCACGAGTGTCCCCAGTCTCCCTGGTTGTCCTGTTGCCGCCCAAGGAGCCCAGTCCAGCATGTTCCGGGGAATGGGAAGAGGTGATGGGTGGAAAGAGTGACACCCCTCGCTGTAGTAGGATTGGGGGAGAGCTTGAGGGTGGGCGGGAGGACGACGGGCTGGGTGCAGGAGACTGAGGCTGGAGTGGGAAGAGCACAGTGGAGTAAGACTCCCTTTTTAGTTTATTTTTTTATTATTTTTTAAGATTTTATGTACTTATTCATGAGAGACACAGAGAGAAGGAGAGACACAGGCAGAGGGAGAAGCAGGCCCCAAGCTGGATGTGAGACTCGATCCCGGGACCCCGGGGTCATGACTTGAGCCACCCAGGTGCCCCAAGACCTGCTTTTTAAAGGATCTAAGTGAAGGGACTTTCCTTCTGGAATGTGGGGAAAATATTAATTTGCCAGACTTTAATTTTTTGCCTTTCTCTGGTAAGAATTCTAGAAACATGAGTAAAATATCCTATTGGTACCTGAACGGTCCATTGCAAGAGCCTAAGGGGGTCAGCAGGAGCGTCGGTGAAGGGGAGGGCCTGGAGGCCCACGACCCCGCCAGCCGTGTGCTTGTGCTCGTGTGCATCCCCCGGGGCGTGGAGGGGACAGCAGCAGGGACCACGGCCAAGGGGCACTGCGCGCCGGAGGGCTCGGCTGTGCCCCTCACGCAGACACCCTGGGTCTCAGCCCTGAATGCACAGCAGCGTCACCCAGGACCTTCACAGAAGCAGTGAAGGACCAGCCGGATGCCTGCGGGTGGTGCCTGGGGCGTGATGAGTAACTCGGAAACGAACGCGGCCCGCACTGGCACCAGGAACCACTGCTCTAGAGGAAGACGGTTCCCAAGGGGAGGCCACTCCCCTGGCTTAGGGACACACCTCACCTGTGGCTGCTCACCACCTGCACGCCTCCACGTCCCTCCCTGTGGCGACACAGGGACAACGATCAAGTGAAATGTGCAGCTTTTCCAGTTCCTTCGGTCATGTTCACCTGTGACGGGCACCGCACCCAGCAGGGAGCATCACCCGACACCCAGCTCTGTGAGTCACTGGGACTCGGCTCCTCGGCGAGGCAGGTGTGAACCAGGGCGCTCCGGGCTGCTGCCCGCATGGCCCGTCTGCTGGGCCTCTGCTCCCTCCCTCCGGGGTGTGAAGCTGCATCCCTGGTGCCTCGGGTGGACGCCCTCCTGCCCTTCCTCCCGGTCATCCTGCCTCTGTAGGCTTTGTGCACATGGAGGGAGCTGTGTAGACAGCCAGCTCCTCCTCCAGAGGCAGAGTCAGTCTGGAAGGCTGGTCTGATCACCCTTCCAGATGCCATCGAGTGGGTTCATCCTTAACTTCCTTCATTTCTTCCTCTACCCTTCCTCCCCCTGCTCCCCAGACACACTCACTCTCTCACTGGTCATTTCCCATCACTGTGTTCCATCTTCTGTGGGATCCAGTTCTGCTGTAGAGGGCCCCATTCCCCCCGGGGACCCAGAGCCGCCTCCCCCAGCTCCACCAACTTCGAGTCTGTCCTCTTCCCCATCTGTGCACCTGCTGTGCAGACCCCACCCCCATCCCCCACACCCCCACCCTGGGCCCTGAGAGCTGCTTCCCTGCCTCGGCTGTCCTGGCAGATGGCTCTGGTGCTTGCACCCACCTGCCTCCTCCCACCCGCTGTCGGAGCTGCAGAAGGAACACCTGCTCCTGAGGACTCCCAGGATAACAGAGGGCCGCACTCAACCCCTGTGGTTGGCTCAAGCCAGAGTGTCTGCATCTCTAGTTCCTTTCAGGTTCCCAAGAAGAGAAATGCAAACAAGATTTGAGTGTGTCCTTGGATGCTCAGGGGGAAGCATGAAGCATGCTCATGCTGAGATGGGACAGGGAGATGGAGATGGTTCAGCGTAAAGCCTATAACTCACTTCCTACCTTGCCCACATTTAGGGATACAGGAGCCTTGGCAGTACCCCAGGCTCCTTTCACATATTCACCCAATGGGCAGGAGAAGAAACTATGGCCAGCAGCCCCTTCCTGCCCCTTCGTTAGCTCTGTGGTCTGGGAACTGTCTCTTCACTAGGTAAGTTTTAGTTTCTTCCTCTCTAAAATCTGAGTAATGACACACACCTCAGTGCAGATCGAGGGTGTAATATAAAAGGCCATTCGTAACGGGTGGTCTTCTACTATCACTGCTATGACCACACTGATCCTCACATCATTATTTATTAAGTTAGGGAGAACTAGAAGGGATATTGTGGGTGGATACTGCTTCCTCTGTATTTTCTAGGATGAGGGAATGGGGGTGAGGGGAAAGGCCCATCATCAATCTTTCATCAACTCGCTACGTGACCTCAGGCGAGCATTTGAAACCTCAAAATAATATACTGTAGTCTGCTGGCTCCCTGGCAGATCCCAACAGAACTTCCTCCCTTAGAGCTGTGTGGCTCTGGGTAAGCAGCTTCACACCTCTGAGTCTTGGGCATCTCCTCTGTTTTATGAGCACACTCACATCTGCTCCCTAGAGGAACCAAGAGAGGTGCATGTGGAGCCCTTAGCATGGGATTGGCACCAAGGAAGCATTTAGTAAGCACCAAGTAGCTGCTGCGAGGTGGTGCTGCCGAAGCCAGAGAGCAAGGTTCTTGTCTCATGGAGTCAAAGAATGAATCTTGCAGACAAGGAAAGTGAGCAAAATGATAGAAGTTCAGCAAGCAAGGATACAGAGAGAGCTCTCTGGAGTGAGAGGGGTTCCCACAGGGCTGCCACTGGGGGCTTGTAGGGCTGGTCTTTTACTGAAAGCCAAGCAGGGAGCTTAATCCTTTTAACACCTCTATTGATATCACCATTGACGAAGGACTAGTGATGACATCTTCAATGGCTTACTTCATTTCAGGGTCTGGTTATGTTCTGTGGACCACAGAAGACCGTTATAAATAAGACCCCCCCTCTCCACCACCTAGGGCAGGGTGGTCTGGAGTGCTCCCTTATCTCTGGTTCCCTTACACCTTTGCATTTGGGGGATTTCTGTGGGCCTGATCCCATAGCCCTACTTTCTCCCTACCTAGCTTTGTCTGTCCCTTACTCATTCCTCACCCTGGAATAGTAACCCTAACTCCTTTTAGGGAATGGGATGATGACCGCTCTGGCTGTTTCCTGCTGAAATGGGGCTGTGGGCTGTGCAACAGTTAGAATCTATCCAGGGATTAGTCCAGGGCTTGTGGTATGGCTCCAGGGGCTCATGATGGACAGCAAATGGTGCATGCATTAGCACACGCAAAAAGATAAACATATGTAAGTATGAGGCCCAAAATTATGATTACATCCCTTAGATAAGATCCCCAATGACCAATTCTGTCAAATAGATTAGTGGATATCTTGATCTTATTTAATTGGTCATGAATGTTCCCTATTAATTGAGACACATTGTGGGAATTAACTGTAATGTCAAAACAACACATGCGAGGAAACTCCTCACACCCCAAATGTTGTAGCAATAGTAGACAGTCAATAGTGGCGCGGTTCTTGAGAAGTCCTTCTCTGACTTCACTTAATTCTTGGCCGAGTGTATCTAGTACCTGGGAAGTATCATTCAGATTTCTGCTCAGCAAGCATTCTGTTCTGTTTATTTTATGTTGCAGTCCTATCATAAGTTCTGGAAGTCCCGTAGCAAGCGTTGAGTCTCTGCTTACCAGGAGGGTTGTTAGATGCTTGGCTAACGCCTTTATAGAGGTAGCTTCTAGAATAAATATGATTAAGGGATAAAGCCATCAAGAAGCCCTCTTTGATATCTAGCCTTAACAATATCTTTTTTTTTTTAAGATTTTATTTATTTATTCATGAGAGACAGAGAAAGAGAGAGAGAGAGAGGTAGAGACATAGGCAGAAGAAAAACCAGGCTCCAAGCAGGGAGCCTGATATGGAACTCGATCCTGGGTCTCCAGGATCACTCTCTGGGCAGAAGACAGGCACTAAAGCACTGAGCCACAAGGCATCCCTAGCCTTAACAATATCTTAATTATGAGGAATCACTGTCAAGTAGAAGAAAACTTGTCTCAAGACATAAGGGCATCCATCCCCAAGTTCATCATCCAATCCAATAATAAAGAAAGCGGGGCCATCCATTATCTGCCTAAGTCCATAGTGAACTCCATGCAGCGGGGTACACTCTGGCTTTAAAGGAATGATTTTGTCATCCCAGCCACACAGAATTGATCAAGGCTAGTTGAGTCATAGAATTATTGAGTAATTAATCCAATTTTCTAGTTGTTTAAATAATCACATGCCCATGGGGTTCTGTTACAATCTCCACAGAATAAGAAGCAAGAAGACTGCCTGTATATGAGCTATTGTGGCAATTTCTCTGCAGTTTACCTCAAGCTGTCTAGCTTAGGCAAACAACAAACATTTGAAGACAGTCAGAACTAGAATTTTACATCTGCCAAGATATTTTATTGAAACATAATTTTTCTCTCTAAAATCCTCTTCATTGGGAGTCCGTGTGGCTCAGCGGTTTAACGCCGTCTTCAGCCCAGGGTGTGATCCTGGAGACCCGAGATCGAGTCTCACATCAGGCTCCCTGCATGGAGCCTGCTTCTCCCTCTGCCTGTCTCTCTCTCTCTCTCTCAGTCTGTGTCTCTCATGAATAAATAAATAAAATCTTTAAAAAAAAGTTTTAAAAACATAAATCATCCTCATTTTTAATCAGAAATAGCCAAATAAAGACTATTTCATTTGCAAAACAAGTCCAATTTTAACAAACTTGGCCTATTTACATAAGCTGAGCAAGAATAATGGTTGACCATATAGATCTTTTAGAATCTGCTTTGCTGGAACTTTTCATAAGGGATCTCTAGGTTGAACTTTCAGTAGTCTCCTTAGGCCAGAAGCCAAGCCAAGTACTTACCGTCAGACATGTCTGCAATACCTATAGATGTGGGCGGATTCCTCTTTTCGAGGTTCCCAATATATCTTGAGGTTCCCACACCTGCCAGGAAGTGACATTCTTTACCCACCTGGTGAGGCTGCTGGGAACTCTATAAGCAAGGTATCAGGCCAGCATTTTCAAGGAGCTTTATGGCTCCATGTTTCATAAGGTCAACCTTAGTTCCTTAAAGCTGTCTGGTCATATCTGAGCCTACACGTGTCTCTCAAATACGACATTGTAGCCAAAGTCTTGGTAAAACAACCAAGGTTTCCAATGGTGTCCTGCTATGAGGACAGATTCTTACTGAACTTAGGCGAATGACTATGCTTGCCATGGAAGAAAGAATACTTACTGAGACCTTCAGAATTTCAGAGGGTTCAGGAAGAGAGAAAAGTTAAATGCTACAATTTGTTCACAAACGAATACTTTATCACATTTCTGTGAGTCATAGATATCTCAAGAGAAAGTTTCCTTAGTCTGGGAGAGCAAACATTAGAGAATTAGCCGTGTTTCAAACAAGAGTCACAATTCAATTAATCCCATGGAACTATTCTTTAATTTGAATGCAACTTTAGTTAATTTTGGACATTCTTACCCATTTCAATTTTGATCTTCATGATCTCAAAAGCCTGTATTTGTCCTAAAGTCCTTTTTATGAACTCCCTTGAAGATGAAACTCATTTGGCAAGACAGTAAGAACAATTATACATGGCAAAGACTCAGAAATGGACATTGTTCATGACTTGATGAGAATTTACAATACAGTTGGCAAATAACCTGATTAGGTTATTTCTGTGACACAGAACACTTCAATGATCAAAATACCAAGTGATGACTTTATATTGAAATATATTAAAACTTTAGGAATTGCATATCCTCTCTAGAGTAGTTGTAGCATTGACCCAAATGTAAGGCTTACTATTTGTTTAATAGTGCTTCCAGAGTAACTTAACACATCAAATAAAAAGGCCTAATGAGCCAAAGAGATTTCATTTACAATTTAAATCTTGGGAAGTTTGTTAAAACCTTAGGTTTAAAGCACATGCCTAAATAAAATTACAAGTCATTTACAAAACAATTTATTTAACCAAGGTGACAGGGAGAGATTCCAAAGGCAATTATGGAGGCTTATAAAGTTGTTAGCAAAACTCATTTGCTTTAACATTGAGAAGTTTTAACTCCGTGACCAAGCAGCTGATAAACCATACAAACTAGTTTTCTGGGCAGATGAGAAAATGTAAACAATTTTCTTATCAAGAGCAGACCAAAAATCCAAAAAGAACTTGTCTTTTGAACAGAGAGAAAAGCATAATTTCAATCTTCCAACGGTGTACTTTTAAAATCCCTTCATTTTAACCTTAGTCTGTCCTGACCACACGTAAAATTCCAAAGATTTCCCTACAACAAACCTTCTACAGTTTTCCTTTACATTAAGATTTTGTCCTAAGCCATTTCTCTCCAAACAATCAGTCTTATTTAGGGTAAAATTACCTTCTTTTACCTTCAACAAAAATGTATTTCCATTCCTTGAATCTTTCTTGCATGTAGCATTGTTTCCCTTATTTCCAGCAGTTTTCATTACATTTAGCAGAATTTTAACTCTTAGAAGCCTTAGTCTCCAGTGAAGACTACGCAGTTGTGAACTGTCACACCAGAGTCCCTTAGATGGCAATTTATGAATCAATTAAGCACAAAACATGTTTACAAACAGATTTAAATATCCTTAGTTTCTCTGAAATAAGAAGTCAAAAGCACAAACCTACATCCAGTAATCAATGCTTTAGCACTTTATCCTATTTGGGAAAGACCTAGATGTCCAATGAATTTAATTCCATTTATCATCCAAGCAAAACTTTTAAAGTTTCAGGTTAGTAAAGATGGTCACGACTTATTTTACCTTGCCTTGAAGAACCTGCCATTTTCAACCCGTGGAAAACACTAGAGGAGTTTTACAAGGGAAGATTACCCCATTTTGCAGTCCCTGATCCAGAGGAATCCCCTCACAGGATGGTCTGTTTCCCATCTCTCGATTCTGGTGGGAGTCTGTTACCCCACACCTGTTACAGAGAGGTGATAGGAAGGCATCCTGCAGCTCAGCTCTCCCCTGTGAACCCAGGCGTCCCTGGTTTGCCTATCCAAGGTCAAAGAGTGGTCCGACATCTTGGGTTGGGAGGCGTCAGGCCAATGGGAGTAGCCACTCTTACCCATCCGTCATCTGATCCTCCTGGTCTCCTCTGGATTTTCCAAAAAAAAAAAAAAAAAGTCTGGCCTAATTATAGGATTTAGCAGAGGTTAACAGTTTAACTTTGATATTCTCTTTAGAAAGCTAAGAATGTGAGCAAAACAGCTAGAGTCCCCCAGTAGGAGGTGTGTGCTGCCTATGGATAAGGCTTCCCCGGGTGTGAACCCCAGGGCCAGCCTCCATCTTCTACGTGTCTCAGAGACCCCCAGGTCACTAATGGTAACCAAAGGGCAGGTTCAGAGCTCTGGATTGTCTGTCCTTCTGTGCACTCCCAGATGAACCTTCAACAAAGCAGGGAACCCTTTCAACGACCTCATTCTTGGGAGCTCCCCTGAAAGAGCTCTCTTGTGTTTGGTCATGTAAATTCACTCGCATTCCTGGCCCCAAGGGGCCTGATTAGACAGGCCAATTACAAATCAACTTCAATTGTGCTTCCTTGCCTTCCCCCTGGGCACTTCTTCTGTCCACATACCTGAGGTCCTATTTGCAAGCATGGCTCCTTTGAGGGATGTGGACCCCAAGATTTAGCATCACCATATTTTCATATTTTTGTTGTTGGGACAAGAAAGCCTCAACTACATGACCCATGGAAGTCTTGGCCGCTAATGCAACCAGTCAAAGACTTGGCTGGGGGTTTGTAATTCCCTCCTTGATGCCTGAAGTATTCCAAGGGGGAGAAAATGCCCAGGAAACGTTGGGCTTCCTCCAACGTGTCATTAAAGAGATAGCTTTAATCCTTCTTGCTGATTAATTGGGTTTTAATTCCTGGCTGTAATTAAACCTAAATTATATCTAACAGAAAAAAACGTAAGTCTTAATCGGTTAATACATTAATCTGCAAAATGAAGAGAAGATTTTCCTCCTGAACTAAATTCTCAAGAAAAACACTTTTAAGTGAAAAAGCCTTATATCTACATAGGCAACATTCTTCCTGAAATGAATCCCTGATTAAAAAGGCACACGGATCATCCGGGATTGGAAGGTCCCTACTACAGACCAAGTCCCCGAGGTGGGAGAAAGTCGTTCAAGAAAAGCCAGAGGACAGAAAGCAGAACCGGGGAGGGTTAGGCCAACATTCTCTTCTTTTGAGGAAGGAGGACTGACCAAATCTTTCTCGGGAAGCCTGTCACCTGAGACTCAAGACCAGCGACTGCTCTAGTCACCTGTGACTGGCCTCACCCTTCCGGGGGAGTGATCGTGGATTTTGGCACCAAAAAGAAGCTGGAGAGCAAGGTTCTTGTCTCACAGAGTCAAAGAATGAATCTTGCAGGACAAAGGAGAGTGAGCAAAGCCATAGAAGTTCAGTAAGCACAGATACAGAGAGAGCTCTCTGGGGTCCCCACAGGCCTGCCCTTGAGGGCTTGTAGGGCTGGTCTTTTACTGAAAAGCCAACCAGGGAACTTAATCCTTTAACATCTCTATTGATACCACCATTGACAAGGACTAGTGATGACATCTTCAATGGCTTACTTCTTTTCAGGGTCTGGTTATTTTCTGTGGACCACCGGAGACCCTCATCACCTAGGGCAGGGTGGTCTGGAGTGTTCCCTTATCTCTGGTTCCCTTACACCTTTGCATTTGTGGGATTTCTGTGAGCCTGATCCCATAGCCCCTTCTCTATCTCTCCCTCCCTAGCCCCATCTGTCCCTCACTCACAGCCAGGGATACCTTGGGAACAAAGCTGGGTCTCCGAGCATTTAGCACAAGAATTCTTCTGGACCTGGATGCCAAGCAGACCCAGCCTGAGTCGTGCATCCCCCCGGGGCCCCAAGCTGATGCTGTCTGTACCCTCCCAGGGGCCTCCCTCTGGGTGACCCTGGTGATCACCACCTCACCGACAGGCCCCTCCCCTGCGTGAATTCTTAGACTTAGCCAGGGCAGGCACATGTTTCCCTGCAGATGAGACATGTGACAGTCTCCTGTGGAGTCATCTGGGGAATACCCAGCAGGCAGGTGAGATTCCACCTACCTGGCCTCCAGCAAGGAGGAAGCCTGCAGAACACAGGATCTCCTGGCATCCAGCCACGCTGAGGACACTCAGGAAAGCAGATGCGCCTGCCTTTCAGGGTTTCTGAGTCTGGCTGATGCTTCCTTCTCCCTCGAGTGGGGGGAGGTAGCCCAGGACCATGGGTGGATTTCTGAACCCCCAGCTGCCCCAGGGGTAGGGGTTTAGTTTCCTTGGCTGCTGGAGTTGCTAATTGTGTTGAACTAGATTCTTTCTGAGCTTTATGGAGGAGGATTGCAAAGGCAGTTCCAAAAGAGGAATTTTAATATGTTGAGCGATTGCAACATTATTGTTTAAGTGTATGGCCTGTGGCTTTTCCAAAGGACTCTTTTAAAGGGTGTTCTTGTTTGTTTTGTTAAAAACCCATTCCGTCCCTGGACTGTTTCATTCCTCCACAGAGAGGTGATGTGTAGACAGTAGGCGGTCATATGGGCCTGCTTGTCTCCCTTGCTTAGGGTTGTCATGGCACAGGGTCTGGTGGCAATACCTCACCTTCAGAGGTGGCCATAGGGCAGGCTTCTCACCTTTCTCTGCAGCTTATCTGCACTGTTTGGTAGAGTTCTAGTTTTTTTTTTTTTTTTTTTTTACTTTTTAATTTTTTTAAAATGCCAATTCTTTGAATTGTGGCTTTTCTCCTGTGCCCAAGGCAGAAGGATCTGTTCCGGGTCTCAGCGTTAATTTGGTGTGTGGCATGGAGGAGGTGCATTCAGAGTCTTCCTACATTGCCATCTTGAACTGGAACCCAAACCAAGTGCAGCTGTTTTGGTTCCTCCTCTTAGAGTCTCCCCACAACACCGTGCTGCCTTGCAGAGGACACGGTCTTTATTAGGTGATCACTCGGGTCCCTTTATTGTCTAAGGCTCTCTGGCCAACAGACAGGGGACAGCAGACGAATGCTCCTTGTGGAGACTCCTGAGGCTTCTCCAACCCTTGCTCTTTCCCTCCTGCTGCCCTGAAAAGGAGTGGGCTTGGAGTTCAGTTGGGAGGCAGTGTCACAGAGCAGGGCTAGCAAGGGCTCCGTCTCGCTCCCTGGCTGGCTGTGATGGGAAAGACAGGGCTGCAGGCTTCAGAGGGCATCCGGGTTCCCCGGTGGCCCCAAGTTCTGCCCTTGGGCCAGGAAGGATGGTAGCAATGGACTGAGGATGGGTGTTTGACAGTTGTATTAGTTTATTCATTTTCCCCCACCCATTTCACATTGTGCTTGGCTGGTTTAAATAGGAGTAAGGCCCAGACCTGTGTGCAGGATTTCAAAGTCTAGAGGGAGACCCAGACATGTGGCAGATGGGGGCAGAGCTTATAAGAGGAAGGCACCAACGGCCAGAGGGCGCACACAGGGGCAGCCATGGGATGCAGGGCAGGGGGCAGGGAAGCTTCCTTGGGTTGGGGGTGGGGGTGGCATTTGAGCCTATTTGATTGCAGGGAAGGAATGCTTTAGTGATTCCTAGTCATCTCCTAAGTACTGGGGCTGAGTCTTGAAGAGCTACCGTGAGGAAGATTATACTTGTCTCAGGAAAGGAGCTATGGGGAGGGTATAAAGAGTTGCCAAAACCCTGGATTCTTGGATCCGACCTGGCCCCCCCCGCCTCCCGCTGGCCACCTGGGGTCCCCAACCATCAGGAAACTCGGTCCCTCCTTGGCTCAGGAAAGGGTTCTTTCTCTGACCACCATTCCACCAAGAGAGGAAGCTTGCACTCTCCTGAGGCTGCTGCACCTCCTCCCCCGGGCCCCTGACTGGGTGAAGCAAGTGTCTCAGAGCAGAATCCCAGGTTGGAACAGATCTGGGGCCCACCGTGCAGGATGCAGTGCGTCCAACTGTTTGTACAGGTACGTACAATACTACCACAGTGTCTCCTATAAATCCCTGGGGGAGGCCGTCAAGGAGCACAGCTCGGTGGCAGACTCAGGTTAGGACCTAGGGACCCTCTTCTGAGCGCACTGCCTTTCTGCTGCTTCCCCAGAGCAGAGGGTGCTCAGCGCACAGCCACTGTTGGGTCAAGACTCCAGGCGACAAGTGGCAGCAGGAGGCAGGCGGGCTCTGCTTTCATTATTCACAGTTCTTAGGACCACCTGTCCCCTCCCTTAAGGAAGAGCTGCCAGGTGACGCTTGAGTACCTGTCCTGATCCATTCAGCTAATCCCCACCAGCCTGTGGTTGGTACTACAGGGCAGGAGTGAGTGAGGCCCTGTAAGTAATGCCAAGAAATGCAGGCGAGAAGGGTTGGCCCTCAGGCTCCCTTTGTTCTCAGCCCAGATTTGACTCCTACCTGCTGCTTTGTGTAGCCAGGGGAGCAGCTCCACACCTGGTTAGGGAGTCAGCAGGTTTGCACCCACCGAAGGCAGGAGCGCCCCACCTCGTGGTAGGTTCTGGTATCGATGGGCTGCCTGCCCTGCCAAGGTGGCTTCTGGCTTCTGGAAAGGAAATGGCATTTGGGGGAGCTCACATCATCTCAGAACCGTACCACGGCTCTTAGGGACCATGCACAACTGGGTAACTTCAAAAATGACCTGTGCAGATGAGGTAATTGGCTCAATATTTCGGAGAGGGAGAGCAAGAACCTGAATGCAGGTCCATGGAAACATCCAGGCACCTGTGCAGGCCTGGGCTGGTTCCTTCTCAAGGCCTCTCAGAGGCGATCTTCACAGAATAAAGTAAAGTGAAGGGAGGCCATCGAGGACATCCTGGACCCCTCACCCTCTTCCGGGTCCTCCTTACCTTCCCCTCATATGTGCCCCTCTGAGCCTTGGCAAACGCTCAAGGAGTCGGCTCTGTGCCAGGCAATGCTGTAGGTTCTGCTCCCATATCTCACACATCCTCCTTTCACATAAATTTCCCATCCAAGAGAGATAACATTTTCCACGTTGAAAGCCAGACCAGGCCCAATTTCCCTTTTTAAAATATTTTATTTATTTATTTATTTATTTATTTATTTATTTATTTATTTATTTATTTTAGAGAGAGAGAGAGAGAGAGAGGGTACAGAAGGAGGGGGGAGAGGGACAAGCAGACTCCCCATTGAGCATGGAACCCCACATGGGGCTCGGTCTCAGGACCCCAAGATCACAACCTGAGCTGAAATCAAGAGTCAGACTGAGCCACCCAGGCACCCCACACCAGGCCCAGTTTCCACTAGAAAATGTTTCCATCAGGAAAATGTGAAGAGCAGAGTTTAGGGCTTTGGGCAAACCCCCTGCTGACCAGTCCTGGGCTCTGCTGCGGGTTCCCAGTGGCTGTCACCCACCAACACCACGGAGGAAGGAGGCAAGGCTGGTTCTCTCTCCTTGCTTCACTTGGTGGAGCAGAACCCCCACCTAAGATCATGGGTGGAGTATCAATTCGACCCCCACAGACTGGTGAGATGTGATGGGGTCTCAGGGGTCCGGAGCAGCTCCCACATTTTATTTTTGAGGAAAATCAGATCAAGAGAAGAGATTGTCTGACTCAGGGCACATGGTCAGTGCAAGAGGTAGCAGCAGGCTCCAGCTCCCCAGCCTTCTGGACACTGGCCCATTCCTTCATATATTTATGGAATATTTTGGTACTGTCTGGTGGACAGATGTTTTGAGCATGGGGTGCTGGTGCTCCTGGCAGAGCGTCTGCTTGTCTGAAGCATGAAGCTTTGTTGTGTTTCACTGAGAAGCTAACTGTGGAGTCCACCTCACTTCCAGACAGGCATTCACACCAGGTCTGGAACAGGACCTCAACCCTCTGATGGGGGGCTCCACAGAGATGCCTGCGGTCAAGAGAGGCTCCAGTCCATGCCACCCACAAGCCTGTCTGGTTATATTTAGAAAATAAAAAAACCAAGAGTGAGTTAAAAGGAGTGTGAGGAGAGGACCAAGGCAATACTCCAAATGTTAGTTGCAACTTGACCTGGGAATCAAGACAGGAACCCAAGAGTCTATTTTCCAGGTGACCCTTCATGTTCAGCTTATTGAGGAACAGACTGCATTTAGGCAGTGAGCAGGAATACTGAAACGAGGCCACTTCTTAAGCTATTAGTCTAGAAAAACCTTTGTGCAGGGTTTCACACATCCAACAGCACATTTGCTTCTCTTATTTTCTGACATTTCTTTTTTTAAAAAAATATTGGTATTTATTTGAAAGAGAGACAGAGAAAGCACGAACGGGGACGGGGGCAGAAGGAGAAGAAGAAGCAGACTCCCTGCTAAGCAGGGAGCCTGACATGGGACTCAATCCCAGGACCTTGAGATCATGGCCTGAGCTGACAGCAGATGCTTAACTGACTGAGTCACCCAGGCACCCCTATTTTCTAACATTTCTTACCTGTGATTACTGTTCACTGCTCTTCGGGTGCCTGGCTCAAAGATGTGGTGTAGACAGCATGTGTGAGCGGGATCCAGAGAAAAGCAAAGGGCAATGAGTTGTACGCGCTCAAAAAATCTTCATGAGGGATCCCTGGGTGGCGCAGCGGTTTAGCGCCTGCCTTTGGCCCAGGGCGTGATCCTGGAGACCCGGGATCGAATCCCACGTCGGGCTCCTGGTGCATGGAGCCTGCTTCTCCCTCTGCCTGTGTCCCTGCCTCTCTCTCTCTCTCTCTCTCTGTGACTATCATAAATTAAAAAAAAAAATCTTCTTGAACAGAAGCTCTACCTTGCTGCAGGTGCTCAGAAGTATGTTGTTTAGAAATCACACAGTGCCAGTGCCGTGAGTGCATCGAAATCCCTCAAACAAACTGCTGACCTGGGCAGTCCGCTTAACCTTTTGGTTTTCATTTTCCTTCCATCCCCCAAATGGAGCTGCTTATCCATCCTCCATGAGATTGGGTTGTGTTCATCAGGTGGGATAACCTAAGAGTAAAGGTTGGGTTCGGTTTTTGCAAACTAAACTCCTAAAGACATGTCACCCATTGTGATGATTACCTGAGGAGGCCAGGAGAAGGGGACAAGGCTTGTCAGGGCTGGAGCATCCATAGGTGGAGGCTGGTTTGGGTTTGATGAGAAGGTGGATGGCATTTGGTGGGAAAGGGGCCATCAGACTGACTGCATTTCTGTCCATCTATGGATGAGATCAACCTGGAGCTTGATCTCTAGTCTACTCCCATCTATGGGTCAGTGGGAGACTCTCAGGAACAAGGAAAGGAGGTAGGCTATTTTATAAAATTCTGAGACTCTTTAGGAAAAACAAAACAAAACAGAAAAAGGTAAAGTAAGCAAGCTTTTAGGAAAACTCTTTCAACAGACCATCACCCTTGCTGCTGGATTCATTCAACAAACATTTATTGAGCACCTGCCATAAACCAACATTCTTCTAAGTCATTGGGATGCTTCAAGAGCCCTCCTGCCTTCCAGAAGCTTACATGTTAGGTCTTAGCTTTATTGTTTCTGTCATTTGTCTCTGGTTTATTTTTAATTTCTGCTTCTGTACTTGGTAGGCAGCACCTGTTCCAGGGATCAGAGCAGATTTCAGCCTTTCTCTCACCAAAATGGCAGAAGAAAAGTCTGCATGTTCCATGTTGTGTAAGGCAGATAACATCTCTGATTCCAGGTGGCATATCCCCTGTTGATACAATAGAATAGAGTTGATGTTGAATTCATATTGTACAGAGAATAAAAGATGACCCCGGCCCACAGCCCAACTCTGAATACTTATTATATTTTTCCAAAGTTCGGGGTCTTTGGACAAGTTCTAGTTTAACCAAGCTTTGGTTTCTTAGCTTTAAAACAGGAACAATCATCTATACCTCAAAATGTTTTCAGAAAGGTGTATATTTTATCCCATATTATTATATCAGGATTCTCAAGCCTCCTGGTGACAAGAGTTAGCGAATTAGGGGAGAGCAAAGGGAATTTCAGAGAACAGAGTGGAATAAAAGAGGGGCGGATGTCAGTCTCTAGGAAAATTGGGAATAGCTCTGATTCCCAGCTTGTGGCTTCATTTTTAGTTTTATGTCTTATGATGAAAAGAAGAAAAGAAAACCTTTTTCTTCACCATGACTTGTGAAATTGTAAGTCAAGCACAACTACCCATTTATGGAAAGTGTTTTCTATTTGTCCCAAGAAAAAGACAAGTGTAATTATGTGTGGTGATGGACATTAACTAGGCTTCCTGTGGTGGCCATTTCACCATGCATACAAATATGGAATCATTATGTTCTATGCCTGAAACTAGTATAATGTCCTATGTCAATTCTGTCTCAATAAAACAAAGCACTTCCTGTATTTGGGAATGAGATGGTTGAATGAAAGCTCTTATGTCAGGTCTGCAAATGTCACCTATGATGAGTAAGAAAACCAACGAAAATCACAAAATGCCCATAGTGTTGGTTTTGCATGATTAAAAGACAACCTTGTGCAAGATCTCAGCAACACCTGGGGCCTAGCCTGTGACCCCGTATCACCTGGGCTATGGCATGGCTTGGGGAGGGCAGCCAGGTGAAGACATGGGCCCCACAGCAATGAAGGCACCACAAGCCTGGGAACCTGGAGATCTGCATTCTAGCCTCATCTCCTCCAGTAGCTAATCAGCTCTCCTTGGATAATTTGTTTAACCAGCCGTGCCTCAGTGTGCTCCTGTAGAACTGACCACCAGAGACAGCTGCAGGAACACTAGCCTAGGTCTGAGTCATGGCTCAGGCTGTAATGGTAAGTGCACAGCCATACACTGTCACTCTGCTGTGAGCTGGGTTTCCTCTCCCTGGAGAGTGCAGGGCTGCCATGAAGACTATGGGCCCCTATGATGGGACCCATAGTCCCTTCCAGCTCTGATATTGGTCCGTCATTACCTTCTGGAAACTTTTATCAGACTGTGGTGAGTGTTTCCTATGTGTCTCAGAACTAAGGTGCTCCTCTGTCTTGTATTCTATGACCCTGGTAACCCATATTTCACTTCTTAAAAAAAAACTCTTCAGAGGGAAGATCCACATGGTCCAGAGCTGAGCCCCAGAGGGGTCCACCTGCACCCATTAACAACACAAGACACCCCAGCCCTCCACATGGGCAGTCATCCACGGGGTTCCTGCCCTACCTTCCCTGGTCACCACAAGCAGCTCTCTGCACTGGCCAGGAGACATTTACCTGAGTTCCCTTGGACCAGACAGAAGAGGACGGCAAAAAGAAAGAGGGCCTTCATGTTTCAAGGTTCTCTGAGGTCTCCCAGCCCTCCTGTGCAGAAAAGCCAAGCCAAAGAGACAGTGGCGTGGTATGGAGAAGGACACAAAAATGGGACATTTATAGGTTTTTGGGAACACTGATCAGGAATGAGCATAGTTATCTGGTCTACTGAGTAAGGCTGTGGGCAGAAGGTGTTGAGGAGAAATTATTTGGGAACTAAATGTTGCTTTTCTCTCTTTGCCAACAAAAGGTCACCCTATCAGTAACTATGACTAAGCAATCATAAAATAGATATCAAGGTGTGTCGTATGTGGGGGTCAAACAGTAAAGAGGGAATCTGTTAAAATTTGGAATTCTTTTTCTCTGGAGCATTTGTTCTCAACACATCTATGGATTTTGTCATTGTGAAAAAGGCATAAGCATCTTGATTCGATCCTTGAGAAAACGAACTTCCACACCAAGAACACATCCTGAGTTCATGATTCTCAATGAATGATTGTAATTCTGAATCCACCTCCATGGATGGAAAAGGACAGTTCTACGGTACAAGAATTACTTTCAATACAAACTCTAGCATGTATGTATCCAAATGTATGGGCCATTTTTAAAAAGTCACCTTGGTAGGTGAAACCATAAAAGCATGTTTTGTACTTTGCGTTCTTTCTTGCTACTTAGACTTACTTGATTTAGAGAAGATTTAAGGTAAATGTGGATGATATATTTTTTCTAGCAGTCTAGCCAGCACTCACATAGTTGTGAGATTATAGCTTAGAAATTGTTTTCTATATAGTTTGGAAATTTCATGAGCTGTGTTGGAAAAGTAGCTCACCTGGGAGAGAAACACATGAACAGTATTAGAATTTATCACCCACTTTTTACTTTACATGCAGATCTATTATTTCCAGGTCACAGATTCAGATGCAACTACTAAGGAAGAATTCCATAAATAGTGTTGGAGACTCAGGCATGTCATTCCAACATCATAAAACTAGGAAATCCAGCTTATTGAACAATCTCATTAATATGGTCATAGGGTCATTGGTTCTTATAATTACAGGGTTGAAAGGAACTAAAGCTCAGTTTGTCCCAGCACAGAAGGTAATTATCCTGGTGTGCTTTATACTTATACAGAAGAAGATGGCATTAGGAAAGATAAAAGATACCCTTGGGTTTGAAAACATTTGAGTGTGGCAAAACATTTTTATATATTAAAAAAAATACCTTGATACAGTTCAACAATAATTAGGTAAACAACTCCATTTAAAAGTGAGCAGAGGACTTGAATAAACATTTCTCTAGAGAAGAAATGCAAATGGCCAAAAACCACATGGAAGGTGCTCAAAATCATTAATCATTAAGGAAATGGAATTCGAACCAAGAGATGCCACTTCCCAGGCAGGCACTAGGATGTCCATTGGAATAATAATGATGATGACAACAATAGCAAAGTGATGTTGTTACCTAACGACTCGGAGGAATTTATTTCCAAATTCAGTCTAACTATTTCACTAAACGAGTACTAGATGGCTAGAATTTGGCTGGGAATCCCATCCACCTGCCATCCTGTGACTCTGAGATAGGGTTCCACTGCTCTCAAATAAACGGTGAGTGAAATCATTTACGCTTTCCACTTATTTACCCCATGAGAATGTAAGCTCCATTCAGGCAGAGGTTTTGTGTGGTTGGTTCTTTATCTTTAGGACCTAAAACAGTGCTTGTCATACAATAGAAGCTCAATGGATAGTGGTTGAATGAACTCCAACATTTCCCACTAGAGATAGAATCAAATCAACACAAAGCATAAGAAAAAAAAAAGTACAAAATAGAGGTCTGGGAATATTACTGGAAAGACTAAGCAAGCCAGCTGTCTTGGAGAAAAGATTCAGTTGTGGAAATCAGAGGAAAATTCTGTCTCATGTATTAAAAAAAAAAAGAAAAGAAAGAAAAGAAAGAAAAAGAAAAAAGGAAGAAAATAGCCATTGCATCTACTAGTTAGAAGCAATTGTCTATAAGGACCAAATAAGGTGAAATAGAATAGAAGGCTATGACAAAAACAATGAATTGGAAGAGTAAAAAAAAGTATGATGGCAAGGCAAAATTGATACTTTAGAAGTTGAATTACATGGCATGACGGTCAAATTTGAGTTAGTATTCCAGGTGGAGGGGAAAAAGACACCGTCGGAAAGTTATTAGAGAAGATGAGACACCATAGAAAAGCAGGTGATCCCTGAGGTGAGAACAAAGTTTTCAAAGAAGAAATGAGGTGGAATGGTGGTTATGAGGGGCTAGAGGAAGGGGGAAATGGGGATAAATGATCAATAGGTATAAAGTTTCAGGTATGCAAGATGTATAAGCTCTAGAGATCTGTCGTAACACTGTACCTAAAGCCAACAATAATGTACCCTTAAAATCAAAGAGGACGGATGTCATACAAAGTGTTCTTATGACAATACAATCACAAATTTTTAAAATGCAAAATAATTTTTAATGAGAAATGTATAGGGGAAACCAGAAGAAAGGAAGCGACTTCTACTGAATTATTACTGCACGTTTGCTTAGCACTGGGCTCAATGTTTATATCTCAACAACTGTTAGTGTCTCAATTGTCAAATACTTTCTGGCCTTAGTACTTTTGCAACTGATTTTGACCATATGATTCACCACTTCTCATATTTTTATTTTTTTTAAGATTTTATTTATTTATTCATGATAGATACAGAGAGAGAGAGAGAGAGAGAGAGAGAGAGGCAGAGGGAGAAGCAGGTTTCCAGTTGGGAGCCCGACATGGGACTCGACCCCGTGACTCCAGGATCACACTTTGAACCAAAGGCAGATGCTTAACCACTGAGCCACCCAGATGTCCCACATAGTTTTATTTTTAAAATTTTAAAAATTGACTTTTTTCTTTTAAAAAATTAATTCTGGTATAATTCACATATAGTATTACATTAGTTTCAGGTGTGCAATATAGTGATTCAATAATTCCATACATCACCCTGTGCTCATCATGACAAGTGTCCTCTTAATTCCGTTTGCCTACTTCACCCATCCCCCCAACTCATCTCCCCCCCTTTTTAAGAAAACAATGTTAAAATACACTTTTTATATTGTTTATAAATTAGAATGTTATCAGAGTAAGCCAGTTAGAGGGTTTTCTAATTTTTCAGATGAAACTAATAAAACGAGAAGTATGGTTAAACATGACTAAATGAAAAAAAATAAACATGACTAAATGAAATGTTAGAAGAATAAACAAAAAGAAATCCACAAAAATCAGGTATCCTGCAACAGAACAAAAGCAGACCTGCCTCGTGTGTGTTTTATGCCACACGAAATACCAGATGAGGAATGGCGCTTCTGACACTTTAAGATGAAAAGTGTGTTGTAAGAATTGGTTTCATGGCTGATTACTTTTCACAAGTAAAGGAGAAAATCGTCCTGAAATATTCAAGGAGTCAGAAAATGTTTCATCCAAATGCGTTCTTGAAAAGATGGTAATATTTACATTTGTTTCTATTCTACGTTGTCTTTTTTTGCCTTTTTTTTTTTTTTAAGGAATGCCAGATACCAGTTTCTTCCTTTAAATTTGCCATGTTCAAAGCCATGTTCATGTGTCCCAAGGACCAAAAGCATGGCTGTGCCCTTTAAAGATTAAGACTCTGTGGCTTTGCCATCCTGTGGATTCCGAAAGTTACATCCCTTAGTGAAAAGCAGACAGCAGGTTGGCTGGATTTTACCTTTCCCTTCTCAAAGTCATATTTAACATTCATACTTACATTTCCTCAAGCCAGATTGGCTCCTCAACTTTACAGAACCATTTCCTCCTCCCCATGTGTCTGTTTCACTACATACTGTGATCCATGTCTTCCTTTTTATTCCTGGAGCAATAAACAGAATTTTCAGCCTCTGCTCTCCCAGTGGGACCATCTCCTGCTTCCCTAAAAACCACAGGGGAGTGTCTTGATTGCCTAATGTAAGACCACTGCCCCCATTCATTAGAGGCTTCACCAAGGGCACGGTTCCCAGCCACTTGAATTAGGTCAACACAGCCCTTGGGTTTAGACCAAAAGAAATAATAAACTGGATCTCCATCACCCAACTTGGGCTGCAGGTAATTGTTCTTACTCTTCGGCTAATGATTCTGACCACAATATCCCCTTGAAATGATCTTCCCACCAACTTCCTCTTATCCAAGAATCTATGTAGGCCCTTGCTCACGTGTCTTCCTCTTGTCTTTATTCCTGCAGCTTCAAATAAAGACAAAAGTGACTGATCAGCATAACCAACCTTCTTTCCTCCTAGATCTGGAAACTCCTTTGGGACTTTCTTTCCACTATCCTAACTCTATTCTGTTGTTGGGCCTCTCTATGACAACCCCCTGTGTGGCTAACAATCTCACCAGAACCTTGGCTAAGCCAACGGAGAACGTTTGCCATTTTCCCAGAATCCTACACCAGATTCTTGTCTCATTTACTTCACAGGACTGTCTCTTCTAGGCTCAACATAATTCATCACAGGAGAGAGCATCAAGCTCCTGCAGTCACACTCCTTTGTCTACTGTACTTGGGTCACGTACAGAAATAGCTCTCAGTTTCCCTTCATCTAGACACACTGGTTTTAATTTTTTTTTTAAAGATTTTATTTATTTATTCATGATAGTCACAGAGAGAGAGAGAGAGGCAGAGACACAGGCAGAGGGAGAAGCAGGCTCCATGCACCGGGAGCCCGACGTGGGATTCGATCCCGGGTCTCCAGGATCGCGCCCTGGGCCAAAGGCAGGCGCCAAACCGCTGCGCCACCCAGGGATCCCTGGTTTTAATTTTTGTTCTTATAAATACAACCTGTTGATTGTTATGAAGAGCTTGGGTCTAGAAGGGCATGTTTGTCCACTGTGCTCATCAGGAGTTATGCAAACCAGAGACACAATGATTGCTAGAGTTGGGGCTAAGATCCAAGCATCAGCGTTCCTGGGGAGTGCTATTTCCTCTGCTCACCCACCCACATCTAGTGGCATCTGGGAGTCACAGAGTCGCATGCCCACCTACAGGGACAGTGCCTTCCCTCAGAGCTGGAGCCCCGTCCTGACCAGCGTCCATCTCTCTGAGGTGGTGGCTAGGAAACATTCTGAAAAACAGATGTATGTTCTCTTAAAAATGTCAATGCTGTGTAAGACCAAAAAAAGCCCACACTTGGACTTTTCTTGCCTGAAGGGAGCTGTGTTAGTGTCCTGGATGTGTCGTGTGATCACCACCTGATTTGGGTTGGATCACTTAGCTCTCTGCCATTAATTTGTCCAACAATGAAATAGGAACAATGACTGGCGTGTTACAGGTGCCTTGGAGAGATAGGTAGGAAGTAGTAATGGATTCTCTAAGGGTGTTCTCAGAGCGCCCAGCGAAGAAGAGCAGAATGAAGGCAAATCACAGAGGGGACCCATAGGAAGCAAACGGAAGAGACTGAACAGACCCTGATGCTTTCCAGTTCTTCTGGAAGCCACATATTTAACCACAGCATCCACTGATGCACGTAGACCCAACAGAGACATTTAATCAGACTTCTCTGCCTCCTAACTGGGCTGGATGTCCTTTCCCTGCAGCCAGGGTTGATCCCTATCCTTGCTGTCCTCACAGGCAATGCTAATACTGGTCATCCGACTCCCAGGAATCCTTTTGGTCTATCAAGAAAGAGGCAGACACTGTGTTTATGATCTCAGTTTCCCTGAGAATTGGACATACTAATTTTTGGACATATTAATTTTAATTTTTGTTCTTATGATGAGGGGCCTCCCCGGGTCTAGTAAGGCAATTTGCTATGACCCGAGAGATAAGTGGAGTCAGTCCAAGCCTGCACACTGTGGTGACTGCCACATGTGTGGACAGGTTGAAAACACTTGGGGTGGCTGTTATTAAAGTCATGAGAGGTCAAGTCATAGGATTCAACTGACTGAGCCTGCCCCCGCAGCGCCAACCCCAGCAGAGCCGGAGTGTCAAGGAGAGACTAGATCCCCTGAGGTAGGGGCACTCTGTGGGATGGATAGGTCTCAGAGATCAAAGCTCACAGAAGGTCCAGGGATGCGGTGGGATGCAGGACGCTCTGTGTGCAAGTGGGTGTGCAGAGCAGAAATGGAGGCAGCCAGGCATGGTATGACTGGCCCTGTAGTGATCTAAAGCAATCTCTGGCTCAAGGGTGTCTTCCCACCAGGGGTACAACTGGTGTCCATAAAGTCTCACCCTCCTCGGGGTGCTGCATGAAGAAGGCTTCTGTGAAAAGAACAACACAAGTGTAACCAACAGAGCTGATGACTCAGAACTTGCCTGGAGAGCCCAGGGTGCTCATTCCCTTGTCTCCAAGCAGGACTGCAAAAATTACTGTAGGGGGTAGAAAAATATCAGTTGTTGCCTGATGCTTATGAATTCCAACGTTGGTTGCAAAATCTCTCTGGGGAATGAGCTTGAATGTTTTATAGTCTTAATACCCAGAAGTTCTGTCTTATTGTAGATTTAGGACTTTCTTGGTGCAACGTCTTCGCCTACAATCAAAGTACACCCTTGTTTATACGTACATGCATACTTATCCTCAGGCACATTCATTTAAAATTTAAGAGTCACGCAGTACCTTGACAGAGTATTTTCAAAGATAAAATAAAAATCACCACTAATTTTAGTATTGGAATCTGGCATCCTTTTTTTTTTTTTGCTTTTGGACATACTTTTCACAATTAATTTTACATCAGACATATGAAATTTTTACCTTGTATCTTCTAAGAAAAATTGTCTTAAAAATCTTTACCTTATGTATTTTCATGGTTTTTATTTGCTTTTCTGTTTATTATACCTAAGGGATATATAATAGCCCTATAAGAAGATATACCATAGTTTTCTAAGATAACTGTTTTAGTCTGAACATTTGGATTTATTTTAAAAAGTTTCTCAAAATATTTTCATGGTTTCCTTAGGACATTTACCTTTTTTTTTTTTTTAACTTGAGGTAAGAACACGTAAATGGAGACTCAATCTGTTAAGAAAAGTTTAAGTGCTCGACACAGCAGTTCAACCACAGACAGACACAGTGTTGTACAGCAGCTCACTAGAACTTACTCATTTTGCATAACCGTAACTTTGCACCCACTGAAGATGGGTCATTTCTGAGAATCAGAACAACTGAGCCAACAAGCACAAGTATCTTGCATACATAATTTTAAAAAATACTTCTAAAGAAGTTACATAAATCGACAATGCTTCTGGCTTTACATGTGGTTTTCAACATGCCCTCACTACCCCTTAAGTATCAGCCTAGATTGAGTGTGTGTGTGTGTGTGTGTATTAAGTATGAAGCACATTCATCTGGAAAGAAGCCCAGAAATGCAGCATTTTGGAAAGATGTCTATCTATGCACCTAGTTTTATCTGTATGAGCTGTGGACGCTGGACTGTAACCCAGATAGATACCCACATGCAACAACAGTACAAAAGATTTATTCATTTTTTTATACACAGCATCTCCTTTATTTTCCTGCTTTATTGAGATATAACTGACATCAGAAATGATGATCTTTTTTCTCTTTTTTCCAGTTTTATTGAGATATAATTTACATATACGTATAATTGACGTACAATTGATGTATAATTTATAGTACAATATAAATTGAAGGTGTACAACATAATGATCTGACTTGCATATCATAAAATAATTACCACAGATTTAGTTAACATTCATCATCTTGTATAGAGACCAAAAATTGAGAAAGAAAAAAAAAAATGAGTTTTTCCTTGTGACGAGCATAGAGGATTTGTAACTCATGAAAGCTAAAAAAAAAAGATGCAGAGAGAAGTAAGTAAGGGCTCAAAAGTTTGTAACATGAGAAACAGTTTGTAGCATTAGTAGGCAGCTTACTAATAATTACTTTGAGCCTAAAAATAATCACCGCATCTACATATTTCATAGCAAATTCCTTGATTTCTTCACTATGGATCTATTTTTTTAAAGATTTTATTTATTTATGATACAGAGAGAGAGAGAGAGGCAGAGACACAGGCAGAGGGAGAAGTAGGCTCTATGCAGGGACCCGATCCCGGGTCTCCAGGATCACGCCCTGGGCCGAAGGCAGACGCTTAACCACTGAGCCACCCAGGCGTCCCAATTATGGATCTATTAAGATTTCCCTGAAACTGCTTTTGAGTGGGGCTGCTCCACATAAAACTCTAGGACAAACAGCAGAGGGAGTGCCTCCATGGAGCACATCCTGCGCTTCCTACTTAGCCGCCAAGAAGACCTCTATGGCTTGTGGGTTGGGAGAGTAGAGTTAGTGGCTGGTATGAAACTACAAGTTTAAGGAGAACCAGCGTTTCAACAAAGTAGGAGAGACTGAACTGAGCTGGAATAGGTGCCATTTCAACTGAGAAAATGCAGAGAATTTTTTTTTTTTTTAGAGTTAATGGGTATTTATTCTTGATGAGATTTGAGAAGACATAGTTTGATCAATAGAATGAGAACGAGATCCCATGAGAGAGACATACTTCGAGAAAGAGGAGGACTACTTGCACACATAGTAATATTTCAAAATAAATGAAAATCTCATATCAGAACCTGAAAAATCCCCAAATAGTGAAACACAGAAAGGCACTACCAAAGAGAGGTTGGGGTTGGTGATCTTAAAAAAAAAAAAAAAGAAAGAAAGAAATTAATGGAAAGTTTTGAGTCGAAAATGGAAAGACATGGAATATGGGCGAGAGATGACAGATGGGGAAGATGGTTCCAGGACGGCTAGGGGGTTAAGCTCCTACCTGGCCTTGTGCGGATGTGACGTCCTGTCACCTCCATGGCCCGGCTGCTCTCGGCTCTCACCTGGGTCACTGCAAGAACCTCCAGTTGAGTTTTCTGCTCCTGCCTCCCCCTCCTCTCTCCTCAACACGGAAGCCAGCCGTTCCTCCCTGGCGACCCTGCAGGTGGGACCCTGACCGTGGTGGTGGCCAAGGGGAGGCGATGGGGAGGAGGAGGGGGGTGCCGGGAGGGGGCTCTGCAGTGGCCCCTGAGCAAGGCAAGAATGTCTGAACTGGAAGAAGCCCTGACTAGACTCAGGAACCTTGGCAAGAAGGGTGAGATGAGGTGGTGACCTCCTAGTCCCGTTGTCACCTGAACCCCCGTGAAACACTTCAGGGGCTGGTTAGACTCCCCCAGAGCGAATCCCAGTGAGGATCTCTCCCTGGCGTCCTGCCTGTTGTCCCAGCCCCACTCCCTTTCCTGGACTGCCCACCCTCCGTTCCACCAAACACCTCCCTCCCCCGTGCTCATCTGCCCTGAGGCTGCAGTCGTGCCATTCACGTCCCCTCGCAGAGCCCCGCTGTGTCCCCCAGTGGCTCCCCCTGTTCTGTGCCTCCCTGCACCATTAGCATCGCTCAGTGTGCTCCCTCTGGACCCCGAAAGCTGCCCCTGCACCATAAACGGCGAGTCTTCCACCCTGATTGCTTCTCTCCATGTCTCTCCTGGAATCCGCGTCGGCCTCTTCAAGTCCCCGTGGACCTGGGGAACATCTCAGGTCTCGTCCACGTCCCTCCTGCTTGTCCTCCTCCCCAGTGTGCTGCCTTAGTTACCATTATTCTTGCCTGCGCCACGTCCTGCCTTTTTCTCCCTCACCAAACCTGTGACCTCCGCATCCTTGGGGCCCCCCGTCCCCAGTTGTTCCGTCTTCCTAGAGAGGACCTCCACCTTGATCACTGAATGGCTGTCCCTGGGCTTGTCCCATTCCCTTCAGCTCTTACCTGGTATTCCTGCCTCTGGCCTCACCCATTTCCCATCCATCCCCAGTTCTTTCATTAGAAGGAGCTTTTTGAAATTGAAAATATGATACTGTCACTCCCCTGGAGCACCTGATAATCTCTTCTTGCTTAGCAGCCCAAGACCTTTAGCATACTTGTCGTCTTTGACCACTTCACACCATTTTCCTACACCATAGGAACCAGTGATCCTTATAACGAATCCCTTTCTTTCGCAGTGACATTGAACTTCTCACCATCTGCTTAGCAAACCACGTTCACGTCTCCATGCCTTTCTTCAGACCATGCCCATTGCCTGCGAATCTCTGCCAGTCTCTTTCAATTGACACACTCCTAGTCGCCCTCCAAAACCCTGGTCACATTTCCCCAGGAATCCTTTTCCTAAATCTCTTATATTTATCTGCTCCACCTATTGCCTTGGATATATGCATATTATACAATGTGTAGCATTTTATTGTTTTTATTCATTTGGGTGTTTATCTCCCTATTTGTATTTCCAATTTGTTACATTTCTCCATGCCTAGGGGGAAAAATGGGTACTCAACAAATATTTGTTGAACAAAAGAGGGAATTACTTGAATGTTTTCCTGTGAAAGTTTATTGCATTAAAAGCTGTGTGATTTTTGGATATTTTGTCCAGCTCCTGCTAAGCCACTTTCTCTACAGTCAGGCGGAGGTGGTTGTTGTCCTTTCTTTTGCTACAACAAAATGTCCAGACTGTCTGGATCAAATGATAGGGCAGCAGCATGCTTGCTTAACCTCTTCTCCAAAAACACCTGTGTCTGGGTCAGTGCTATGGCCCCAGAGAGCAGCCATAGGGACCGAGCTTTGGCTTCTATACCAACACGTTCTGATGCAAACAGCAGGCATATTTTTTTTTTAAGCAGTAGCCTACTTGTGTTTCCATGTAATTACAATATTCTTGACAGTAGCCTTCACTTTTCTTGCAGTTGACAATTTTGAAATCCGGTTCAGGTTCTGTGTAAAGAAATTTCCAACGTTAGCATCTTAAGACCATCTCAAGAATGGAAAGGGGGCCCTTTTAGCCCAAAGGGATATGATGGAGACCAGCAACAAGTAGGACACGGGTTTCTTTCGTAAATGAGCATTCGTATCTCCGTGCAGCCATCCTGACCATGCAAAAATCAGATCTTTGATTCTGGCTTAAAAGTTACCTTTACTCTCCCTGAAAAAAAAAATGAGCTGCCCGTTCAGAGGTGGTTGGGAAGAGAAAGAGTAATAGATGCGTCACAGTACAAATGTTCTACTTAAACCAATTTAGGATTCTGTCCCTTAAGGGGACCACTGGGGACTCTGTGAGGCAGACTCGGGATGACACGGCCCGACCAAACACATACGTAGGGGAGATGGCCCTCTGGGCAAGGTGGCTTGGGGCTGAGCCGTCTCTGTAAGGGAGGTGACAGGTAGCCGAGGGTAGGTTGTAAAGAGTGAAAAAAGATTTCTTTCCCCCTCATCCTGAGGGAGCTCGTGGGAGGCTATTTGGGGCCTCATAGATGTGCCAGTTACCTCACTCTCCAATTCAAGTACTGAGATTATTAAACATGAATTCCTGTCTTAAATTATATATTATGGAGACAATTGATAGAGAAGGCAAGGGGCAAGGGTTAAAACAAAGAAAAAAATGGATGGACACCGTGAAAGCAGAGATACAATATTAGACAACGTGCAGTACGTGGCTGGCTGGGGACGCTGCTGATGGACCCCACGCTGAGGCTGCTCTGCTCATCACGAGCTCCGCCACCGATCTGAGCTGGGACCTTCAGACGGATTAAATGCCCAGATTGATGAATCAATTGATCAATTAACATTATTTTCTTGTCACTTCATTTTGGCCAGTAGCCATCCTTCCCTAGAGATGCACATAAATGTACAAAACCTGCGCAGGTTGAATGTGAACAATCGGATGCGTTCGGACATCTGCACAGCCCCATGGTACCATCACCACCACCAGGGCAGCAAACCTACCTATCACCTACAAAGGTCTCCTTGTGTCTCTTCATTTCCATGTTTTGGTTGATTTTGGTTTTTCTTGTCATAAGAGGACTCAACACAAGATCTAGTCTCTCCACGTAGTTTCAAACACACGATGCCGCATTGTTAACCACAGGCACTTGTACGTACGGCGGGTTTCTAGAATTATTCATCTAGCATAACTGAGACCCTGTACCAAGCAACTGACAGGCCTATTCCTAAGTAGCACCAGCTGCTGGTGAAGCTCATCTGAGCAACAACTACTTGTGGGTTTTGGAGGCAGAAGCAATGCAGTCCTCCTGTAGCCTCATCCTACAGCAGGAAACACATGGTAAGTTCTCCAGGAAGACTTTTTTAAAAATATTTTATTTATTTATTCATGAGAGACACACACAGAGAGAGGGGCAGAGACACAGGCAGAGGGAGAAGCAGGCTCCATGTAGGGAGCCCGATGTGAGACTCGATCCCGGGTCTCCAGGATCACACCCTGGGCTGAAGGCGGCACTAAACCGCTGAGCCTCCGGGGCTGCCCTCCAAGAAGCCTTTTGAAACCCATCTCCCTAAGAGCAGGGGCTCCAGGCCTTTGCCCTCAGAAGAAAGAGGGGCCTCTCCATGAGTGAGTGGCCCTAGGATTTAAGGCTTGTTTCACTGGATTTTGGTTACCTCCTCCCTGGGGGGTGGTCTGCCTCCCAACTGACCAGTGTTCTGACTCTCAGCTAAAAATTCTGTTTTCTTACTTTGTTAAACATGTTGTTACATACGGAAGGTTAAAAACTCTTGAAAGAGAGAGGAGGTCATAGAGAGAAAGACAAGAATACAGATGGACGGGGCCCTACAGATGTCTATTCTCTTGGTAAATTAATTCACTTGCTCATTCCTTCAAGGCAGAATGATGTAGGACATTGTAGCCTGCCATGACAGTTAGGGGACATCCTCTGGATCAGGACTCTTGGTCTGGCAGGGAGACAGACACATAATCATATATTTAAATTCAATGTAATCAATGCATAGTTGAGTGTGCACAGTGATCTGGGAACATAGAGAACAGAAAAAAGGTCACAGAGATGATTAAATTTAAATGGATGTTAAATGTGGCATCTAAATGGGTCTTGAACTAAGGCTAGACATGCTCCACAGAGCTGTGCAAGGACGTGAAAGACTGGAGGGACGCCTGGGTGGCTCAGTGTTTGAGCATCTGTCTTCGGCTTAGGGCATGATCCTGGGGTCCTGGGGAGCCTGCTTCTCCCTCTGCCTGTGTCTCTGCCTCCCTCTGTGTGTCTCTCATGAATAAATACATACATAAATAAATAAGATCTCAAAAAAAGACATGAAAGAGTGGAGTGTTTTCTAGGAATCATAGGCACGGCTTGAGGACTATGGCGATGATGGATAATGGTGGGAAATGTGGCTAAGACAGCTTGATGCCAGTCTAACAGAGACTTTTACAGCTCACTAAGCATTTTAGGATGTATTCTCTTACTTTACTTATCAATATTTAAGATCCTCTTGGGGACGCCTGGGTGGCTCAGCAGTTGGGAGGCTGCCTTGGGCTCAGGTCGTGATCCCGGGATCCGGGATCGAGTCCCGCATTGGGCTCCTATGAAGAGCCTACTTCTCCCTCTGCCTATGCCTCTGCCTCTGCCTCTCTCTCTCTCTCTCTCTCTCTCTCTCTGTCTCTAATGAATAAATAAATAAATCTTTTAAAAAAAGGATCCTTTGGGGATACTGTGTTTTCTGGATGCAGATCGAGGTATTATGCCAATATAGGAAGTAGTGAGACTCTTTTTCTCAATTCAGAGAAGGAGCAATTAAGAGAGAGAATTTTCTTCATAATTAATATTTTCCCAACACTTTCAAATAAAGTGGGAAGTAGAAAACCAGTAGGGAAATAAAAATGTTTAGGAAAATTGTACTGCAAAAATACTTGTTGTGGAGGACATTCTCTCCCTTATTGCCTCTTTTCTGAGTCGGGGAAGGAGGCAGAGGTGGTTAGTGTTTCATTCCGTGTGTGTGGCACTGGGCTGGAAGGGATAGATTCAGGGCCAGCGTGAACATGACGAGTCTCCATACACAGGATGGAAATTACAAGTAAGAAGAGCAAGTAAAAATGCACCGTGAGAGACCAAGGCAGGAAGTGAGCACGGAATATCCAAGGGAAGAGAGAAATGGGTATGATGCGTATGTGTTCGAAGGAGTGCATGGGGACAGCTTCCTAGAGGAAAGCACTGGGAAGCCTGGCTTAAATTCTTGAAGGTTCTACCCTTGACTACCATTCACCATTGACCTCGGACAAGTTATTTTACATCTCCTCAACTCTCACATAAATCAAGTGGGAATAATAACCCCATCTCATAGATTTGCTATTAGAATAAAGGACCATTGCCTCGTACTGTTCACATTTGTTGTGCAATCATAGTATTTTCTCGTTCCCTTCCCTAGGGAGGAGAACCAGACTAGGGAGTCCCTGGAAACCCAGGGCCACCTCCAAAGGGATCAAAGTGAGGAGAAGACAACGCAGGGAACAAAGTTGCAGGATTTGAATCGCTGGCTTCCCTTTGCCAACGCCCTCATGTGGGTTCCCTGCTCTTGCCCACTGTGTGTCTAGCTTCCTATTCCCTGGTTCAGGGTCAGGAATGAGTTTGGAATTAAGGAAGCATCTTGGAAATGGTTGCCTCCTCTAGGTCCCTACAGATTGGAAGCTGGTTCCACACGGGGAGTCAGGACTGACCAGAAAAGTGGCTGAGGGCTCTTTGGATTTGTCACTTCCTGTACTCCTCATCCCAGCAGCCCATCCTCTGCACCTGTCCTGGAGCAATCCCTATGTGCTCATTGCTCACCTGGCACTTAGCAAGAATTCAGCAAATTCTTGAGGGCCAAAGGAGTGGGGTTCCCACCAAGCAGGAGGAGGGTGTCTTGCTTGGTATCATCTCCTCTGGCTATCTGGTGTGGGTGAAGTCAGAGATTATTGAATACTTTTACCTCTTTGGCCCTCATGCTCCCAAGTCTCATGGGACCCTCAGTCATCCTTCAGAGGAGGCTGTCAGACTCCTAGACCTTTCTAACAGATGAGGCAGCCCGAGCCATCTACCCCCTATTTGCATAAACACAGCCCATCCTTATCTCAACCACTGCGTGGCCCTCCCCACCTGCCCAGACACCTTCCCATCTATCCATTCATCAAACATTCCCAGAGTGGAGGGACTTATCACCCCCCCCTTTTTTTTACTTACCCAGGTAAGGGGGTGTGCGTGGTAAGAGGCGACGTTTTTCTCGGTGGTGTAGCAAGTGAGACTCGTTTTTTCCTTGTCCAGGAGATTCTTCCCAAGGTTCTCTGGGACCCTCTGTACCTTGGTGGTTAATATTTCTGGCCCTGGATGGTCCTGTTTCACAGTAAATACACAGCAGAGCATTTTCAGAGCTCTCTCTTGAGCAGACCCAGGAAGATGTGGTGCATCAGTCTAGGGGGTGAGGGAACATGGAGGGTGGAGGGGAGACATGCGGTTGCTGCTCAATGGGTATAAAGTTTGGATCCTGCAACATGGCTGTGTGTCAGAGATCTGTATAGCATGGTACCTGCATGTAATGATGCAGTATTGTGCACTTTAGAGTTTAAGAGCATAGATCTTTTGTTAAGTGTTCTTATCACACACACACACACACACACACACACACACACACAGAAACACACCCATGCAAAGGGACACAAGGAAGCTGTAGGAGGTGTTGCATGTGGCTATTTCCTTGGCTGTAGTGATGGTACCATGGGTGTTTGCAAACAAACTGACCGAACTGTACACATGAAGTATGAGCCCATTTTTGTACACTAATTATACCTCTATAAAGCTGTAAAGAAAAGGAGCAAGTGGACAATGAGATGAAAGAGGCAAATGTTATTTGTGTGTGTGTGCATGAGACAGAAGAGAGAGGTGAGTGACGATCAAAGAGGGTGGGCAATGGAGCCTGAGTACCTGATGGAAGCCAAGCGAAGCCTTCCCCTAGGTTATCACCAAATAGTCGTTGAGACTCCCTAAAATTTAAGGTTCCTTGTGATGCAGCCTGTCCTTCCTTATAAGGAGCAGGTGAATATTAAAAGGATAAGAACGTGTAGTCAGGGTTGGGAACTGGTCTCCTGGGAAGCCGGTGCCAACAGCATATTGAAATTGTCACAAACTACAAACCCAGCCAAGAGACTCTTAAACCCCCAAACTCTGCCAGGAAGCTCACTTGCAGGGCTTAGCACCTCACTGCCCAGCCTGGACACCCAGCCTGGACATGGTCACTGCAGAGAGACCCTGGCTCCAGGACCGGGTCACAATTCCCATTTACCTGGAAACATTAGGGCCACGAGGAGAAAGCTGACGAGGGGAGAGAGAGGTGACTTCATGTCGCCAAGGGGACTGCCGGCTGAGAAGGTGCTGGTGGATGGGCAGCAGGGCTCCCTTTATAGCCCTGAGCTGTGTGGAGGGGGCCTGAAGCAGGGGAAGAGCTGCATTCTGGAATAGTCACTGGGTCACAGAGGACACATGGGGATGCATTATTCTCCCACTGCTAGCGGAACAAACAGTGGAGCCACTTCCCTCAGGAAGTACATAACATGCCTGAGTGCCCTGGGTAGGTTTGGTGCATGAGAACTACAGGGCAAGAGAAGAGGAGCAGAAAGAGGGAAGAGGTCAAAACAGGTGCTCTTAACCAAAAAAGCACCACTTCCCTCAAGTGCTTATTGGAGGGTTATTAGGTGTCGAGATGGAGACGTGGATATGGCTGCCAGGGTGCTTCTATCCTGTCTTCTGGACATTTATTTCGGTGTAAAATATCAGGCAAGAAACCATAAAACACGTTGGGTTATTTCCTGAAGGTGTACAGGTGGTTCCAAAGTGATTCCAGATTTCATTTCTGCTTTGTCCCCCTGAATCTCTCACCCTGTGTCTTTTTTGATTTAAATTCAATTTGCCAACGTATAGTGTGACACCCAGAGCTCATCCCATCACACGTCCTCCTTAATGCCCATCACTCAGTTACCCCATCCGCCACCCACCTCCCCTCCAGCTGATCCTCTTTATTTCCCAGAGTTAAGAGTCTCGCATGGTTTATCTCCCTCTCTGATTTTTTCCCCACTCAGTTTCCCTCCTTTCCCTTATGGTCCCTTTCACTATTTTTTATATTCCACATATGAGTGAAACCATATGATAACTGTCTTTCTCCGACGGACTTATTTCATTCAGCATAATGCCCTCCAGTTCCATCCGTGTTGTAAACTGTAGGTACCATCCTTTCTGATGGCTGAGAACTATTCCACTGTGTACACAGACCATATCTTCCTTATCCATTCACCTGTAGATGGACATGTCCGCTCCTTCCACAGTTTGGCTATAGAGGACATTGCAGCTATGAACACTGGGGTGCAGGTGCCCCTTAGGTTCACTGCATCTGTATCTTTGGGGTAAATGCCAGCAGTGCAATTGCTGGGTCGTAGGGCAGGTCTATTTTTAACTCTTTGAGGAACCTCCCCACAGTTTCCCAGAGTGGCTGCACCAGTTCACATTCCCACCAACAGTGCAAGAGGGTTCCCCTTTTCTCCACATCATTGTCGTATTTGTTGTTTCCTGCCTTGTTAATTTTAGCCATTCTCACTGGGGTGAGGTGGTATTGTGTTGTGGTTTTGATTTGTATTTCCCTGGTGACTAGTGATGTGGAGCATTTCTTCACGTGCCCGTTGGCCATCTGTAGGTCTTCTCTGGAGAAATCTCTGCTCATGTCTTCTGCCCACTTCTAGACTGGATTCTTTGTTTTTTGTCTCCCTCTGCTTCTTGGTCTCCTCTGCCTCTCCTTCACCTCTTTTTATCCTCCTCATTTTTGCTTTTAATCCTTTCCATTCTTTTATTTTCAGACACCTGGCTATTACTGCCATGGGGTCCAATTCAATTCTGCTTAAAATTAAAAAAGCTGTAATTGATGCTGAGTTTTCTCTTCTGGTAATAACTATCCCAAAGGCTCTTCTTCCTCTTCTCTTCCATCTTCTTCTTTCTAGCAGGCATGAGTTTTATGTTGCTGCATTATCTCAGGGGCACACACCCCAGGAAGTGTGTCCTGGATGTGACCAGAGAAACATGGACTTTGGTTTGACCGTGTTATAACCATCAAACTTTTGATACAGCTCCAGAGATGTTGGAAAGGGTAGTGCTTGTCACATGTGTCTTATTTGCAGGCACACTTTGGTCCAAAGAAAATGCCTGAGATCATTAGTGTAAATGAAAATTATTATCTTCTCCCTGGAGACAGGTGGAAGCAGATGAAGAAGGCAACAGTGGCCCCAGTAGGAGCTTGAGCATCCAGGAAAGCAAGAGGGAAGTAGAGAAGGTTTGGAGCTACCAATAAATGTGCACGGGGCCCCAGGGTCATCATGCTGTGGCCTCTCCTCTGGGGCTTGGGGCAAATTCAATATTATAGAACACAGAGGTGCTAGCATAAGATCATTCACATTGTTGATTTTTAGGCATTAGAAAATGTTCAATTCACAGAGGATGTTGAAGACACTAGTAGAGACAGGAGGCAATGGGTCCCTGATAAGAGTCGCTAGTCACCAAGGCCACCAGGTGCTCACAATTAGATGCTGGGAGAAAGTAGATGATCAAGCAGGGGATGAGAAGTTTCTCTGATCCTAACTCCAAATAAAGATGCTCTTATCCCTTCACCTGTACCCCATTACTTTTATATTCTAGCCCTAAAGTTATGTTTACAGTTGTATTTATATTTATTTCTAGGAATTGGAATCTCTTATCAAAGATGCAAATTTTAGCGTATATACACAACTTATTTCTACAGATGTTTGCCTTCCCCGTAAGAAGAGAAAAGAAATCCCAGTCAAATATCCAGACATAAATAGTGATGAATCATGAATCATATAACAATATTTTGATAACCATTACTCTGCTAAAGGAATGCTCTAATTCATTAAAATCATTACATCTAATTGGATGAGGAAATTAAGCCAAAGATAGTCACATCTCACTTCCTGTGTCCAGATCTGAAGATAAAAGAAGTCCTGCCCGATACTTGGTAAAAGAACAACCTTAAAAGGGAGGGACTGGTGAAAAGCTGGTTCTGCTCTTTGATCAACAAAGCTGGGTGAAATCATTAGAAAGGCAGTTGGTGTTACATTTGTGCCGACAGGACCATGTTCTGGGCTCTATCCCCTTCTGCTAGCATTCTGTGTTCTAGGAAAACCATAAAACAGTTTACCTACTGAAAGCCACATCTATCCCGAGGAGAAGGATAGTAGAACCCCAAATACTCATTCATTATTATTATTATTTATTTTTGTCCATGCAACTAATGAAGAGTATTGTTTTAAACTGCTTAGTATGGGAAATCTTGATTCATTTGAATGAAGGAAATGGGCCAAATGAAGTGGAGGCTACATCACCAGAGATGTTCTGCGGGCACATCCCCCCATACCTCATATCCGTGTCTTACAGGATTTTATGGAATACCCCGTGAGTGAGAGGCGAAAAAGGGCTGGCCAAGGCTGATTGTTTGCATGCTTCTTTTTTCTGGTAAGGACCCAGTGGCAGATCTGCTTATCCAGATGTTTGCCCCACTCTTTCTCTCAACTTCAAATCATACATAATATATAAATTAGAATTACAAAATGCCCCTCGAGCTCCTTTATTCTTTCTGTTGATCTTCATTAGGCTAATTTCACACGATTATTGGTCTTCCATTTTAAACCTCAGCCTTCAACTCTGTATCCACCCTTCAGAAAAGTAGTGATGTTTTTTGAGTTTCTGGATGTGTGTATCTTACCTCAAATATTTCTTGCTAATTCTGCGGACAGCAGAATAAAAAAAAAAATCTGACTTTGTTCCTCGACTATTACTCCATGAAATTAAAATAGTGTGACTTTGTAATTTCCATCAGTGCTTAGAGCAGCAATTCATCAATGTGACTATATGGATTATACATGAGTGTAGGGTGGGGGCTGTTTCAGAATCCAGTCCCTTTCCAAAGTGAAAGGTTGGGACACCAGGACAGCAAGTGAAACCTGAGGCTCCTCAGGACAAACCAGGTTGTAAGGTCACTCTAATTTTCTCTCCTGATGGTGAGATAGTTTTTCCCTCTGTTTGCTATCATCACCCTGACCATTACTATTTGTGGAGTTAATAAAAGTCTGTGTCTCTCTATTGTCATAGGGAAGCACAGCATGGCCTCTCTTCTTGAAAAAAATGTCCAATTGAAAATTAAAGAGACCAAAGGAAGTTGTAGAAAGGGGCCAGAAGGTGACTCTATGCTTGTACATGTTGAGTGGCCGTATCACCCATGGAGGAATCAACGTAGAAACTGTCCCGAGGTGATCTGCTAAGTGGGAGCTGGAACTCCAGCTCAGCATGCTGTGCTGCTGCAGATTTGAGCCTGGGGTGTGGGAGTGATCCTGCCTGGTCCTGCCTAATATCCTGACCGACTGGGAAAAGCACTCGCCTCTCTGTGGCTTTGTTTCCACATCCAAAGAAGATCGGGGTGATGTCTCTTATCTCACTAACTTATCACAAGGATCAAAGGAGATTATGCACATGAAAGTACCTCGGAAAATACAGTGTGTGAAATTCATGAAGGGCGACACCAACGCAGGACAAGAAACAACTTAAAATTGATGTTAGATTGTCCTAAAGCACATTCCGCAACCTGGCATCTAGGGTGTTGCCTCCCCAGGAGCTGCTTTACAGGCTCTCCTGCCTCTGTAACTGCCCTGGTGAGATCAGGGGCTCATCTCTGCACGGGATGTTCAACACAGAATTTTACGGGTGGAACAGCAATGGTACGACGCCCACAAAGGAGGCCTCGGAGGCAGACAACCAAACACAGTGTAGACGGACCTTTTAGTGCCCCAAGTCTAAGAAATCAGTTCTGACAAAAGCACTTAGGAAACAACCAGGACCATTTGAACACTGATCGACTATTTGGTTGTAATAGGGGATTTGTTTTGATTTTTTCCAGGTATAGTCATAGTACTGCTGTTTTGTACATGTATTTAAAATTATATATATATAAATATATAATTATAAATATATATCATATTATATTGTATATACTATATATTACTATATATTAAATAGTATTAAATACTATATATTAAAATAGTATATATATATATATATATATACTATTTTAATTTCATGGAGTAATAGCTGAAGAACAAAGTCAGATTTTTTTTATTCTGCTGTCCCCAGAATTAGCAATATATATATATATTAAAAGAGTCATTTTCTCTGAATTATATATTCTGAAGTATTTTCAGATGAAGTGACATGGCATGTTGAATATTCTTTGAAGTTATCTGTGAGGGGGAGCTCATTAGGAAGGGAATGAGATTAACCACATGAGTCTGGGGGATATTTACACCAAGGTTTGGTGAACTGTTTTGGTAAAAAGACAGCAGCTTAACCGCTCCTGTGTGGCTGTGTGTACATCCCCAGAGGGCACGTGGCCGTCAGGTGGTTGTTCTTGTTTAGTGAGGGGGGTTATTGGCATTCATGGGCTAGATGATTATTTCTCTAGGTGTTTGAAAATAATTATGTTCACTTTATGTTAGCATTCCTGGTCATTTATGGGGCGGGCTACTTTTATGGAGAGAAGCTTCTCCCCACAGACCATTTGCTCATCCTGAAAGAAGGTTTGGAAAGGAAAGCCAAATATTTTATGACTCCCTTTGGTTTATCAGATCTCAAGGCAGTGAGTCTACATGGTGGCAATTAAGCAGGACCAGCAAGATTCTTGTCTCAGGGAGGAGTCAAAGAATGAATTTGAAGACAAAGGAGAGTGAATAAAGTGAGGGGAGTTTAGTAAGCAAGGATACAGAGAACTCTCAGGAGTGAAAGGGATCCTGACAGTGCTGTCCTGAGGGCTAGTAGGGCCGGTCTGGTCTTTTATTGAAAGCCAACCAGGTATACATACAATGGAATATTACTCAGCTATTAGAAATGACAAATACCCACCATTTGCTTCAACGTGGATGGAACTGGAGGGTATTATGCTGAGTGAAGTAAGTCAGTCGGAGAAGGACAAACATTATATGTTCTCATTCATTTGGGGAATATAAATAATAGTGAAAGGGAAAATAAGGGAAGGGAGAAGAAATGTGTGGGAAATATCAGAAAGGGAGACAGAACGTAAAGACTGCTAACTCTGGGAAACGAACTAGGGGTGGTAGAAGGGGAGGAGGGCGGGGGGTGGGAGTGAATGGGTGACGGGCACTGGGTGTTATTCTGTATGTTAGTAAATTGAACACCAATAAAAAAAAAAAAAAGAAAAAAAAAGAAAAAAAAAATAAAAGGGAAAAAAAAAAAAAAAAAAGAAAGCCAACCAGGGAACCTAAATCCTTTTCACACCTCTATTGATCTCACCATTGAGTAAGGGCCTAGTGTTAACACTTTCAATGGCTTACTTCCTTTTTAGGGTCTGGTGATTCTTTGTTGGTCGCAGTAGCTGTTCTAACAAGAACCTATGACACCTAGGGCAGGATGGTGTGGTTTGTTTCTTTATCTCTGGTTCCCTTTCACCTCCACATTTCTGGGATCTTTGTGAGCCTGATCCGATAGTCCCCTACGCATCTTTCCCTCCCTAGCCCTGCATGTCCCTTAGCAGAGCTGCTCTGTGCTGCTGTCTGCAGGACGTGACCCTCTAGGGACATCCAGGGGGGTCAGCCTTTGGTTATCACATAGCATCTCTTCTGTTTCGCTCCCTGGAAGTCTGTGCTTTGAATTACAGTGTATGCCAAATGAATTGCAACTTCATATTGATTTATTTCCCCATTTTAATTAACAAAAGACATACATAACTGCTGAGCAGAACTTCTGATCAGAAAAGAAAACTAATGTTATCAAGATAAGTTGATACAATTCAGGCAAAAAAAAAAAAAAAAAAAGATGTTCACTTAGGCTTGTAGTCAATGAAATGTATTTTTTCTGGTTTGACTGTCAAGGTGTTGAAACTCTCACTTAACCCACGTTGCTTTTCTCCCTTATCCCAACCGCAGAAGGCCATCTTGGGGCTCCTACATTGGCTCTGCATTGGGTGAAGGTACAGCAAATTCTCAATTATCAAATTAGTGGCTGCTGCTGGGACTATTCTAGCTGTGAGTTCTCAGGAAGGGAAGGCTCACAGATCCAGCTGTCGGCTGCTCTGAAGACCAGGCACCACTGGGTTTCAGTGTGTCACAGGATTCAGTGGGTTGTGTTCATCTTTTTCAAACAGCATGCATAGACATTGGGGCATATTCCAATGCTGGATTCCTCTGTTTTACAACTCCTCCGGCAGCGGGCAGTCCCATAACCACATATCTTGTCTGTCTCAAATTCACTTGTCACTGAATAACAGAATAAGAGTGATTAATTGTGTCTGAGGACGGCGAGGTGCGACTTAGGCAGTTTGGCAGGAGCACCTGAACCAACTGTAGAGAATGCCCTAGAGCACTCGAAAAACAGGCCCACGGTGGTGGTTTTCCCAACCATCTCCTCCCGCCTCTGTCCTAGCTCATGGACTCCACCATCTGATTCTCTTCCAGCATGATTAAAAAAAAAAAAAAAAGTTAGTTGGCACTCATCACACCTCTTCTCAAAATCCCTAAAACCGTTTGCTATTACTTTTGGTTAAATTCAAGTCCACCCCTTACCAAGGACTTCAAAGCTGAGGTGCCCTGACTCTGGGCCCCCTTCTACCTCATGTGGGACCCTGGGTCTCAGCCTCCCCAGTGGTAGTGTTGGCCTCCCTTCTGGACCCAATGCTCTTGGCTCTCTATGCCTTCACTTGCCCTGCTCCGTCTGCCTGGAATACTCCTCTCCTCCACCCAGGAATGACCTCCCTGACCTCAGTGTCATGACGCTGGGGAATCTCCCTAGAAGTGCCCTGGAACTGTTGTCTTCCTTATGCAATCTTTAAAATTCTCTCATCACATCTTTCCCAAGTTATTACATATGTTTTTAGTGACTTGGTCTTCCCAATGGAATTCTAAGTTCCCCAAGTGGGAGACAATGTTTATGTTCCACTCACTATTATATGCCCGCCCAGTACCCGGTGCCTGACATGTGCTTCATAACCAACTGCCTGTTGAGTGCATGGTGCAATAGAGTGGACGAGTATAAAGCAGAAGCAACATGAGCAGGGGAGAGTAGAACAGAATGAAGGAGAGGATACACCCCACTCACCTTGCCCCTGGCTTAGAGCGGTAAGCAGGAGATGTGGTTTAGCTACTCACAGTCCCAGGGAGTGCTCTCTGCAGCTCAAAGTAGCATTTAAACCTGCAGCTCCCTCACCAGCTGGGAGCATCTCCCAGCAGTGCCAGGAAAGGCTAGAAGCACGGTCATGTGGAGGGGAGACGTGGATGGCAGATCCAAAGAGTCCCCTTGTAGAGAACAGTGTTTGAGATGGTTCTGCAGACAGGTGCCTCCTGCACTCAGCAGGCACCAGATCTCAAGAGAACTCTGGGGATAGGAGGGTCTAGGCTGCATCCGGCCCCCTTTGCAGAGCTCTGGGACTTTGGTTTCAGCTTCTACAGGTAAAATACCTGGAAGTCACCACTCTTGCCCTTAAAATTAGAAAAACTCTGAACAAACTGTGATTTTTCTTGAACCCCATAGAGAACTGAGGTCACAGGGGCAAACCACCGCTCCTAAATTTGGAGAGTCACAGCCAAGATGTGCTAAACTGGGGCAGAAGTCTCTGGAGCCATAGACTAGTAGGAACATTTGTGGTGATTTTGACAAATTGCCAGAGGCTGAACGAGGACAAGCCTAAGCCAAACTACCGAGGACCAGGAGCTAAGGGACCCACTCCTTCCTAGGTTTTAATTCCAGGAAACCCATGAGGTTCTCCTGGTGAAGAGCCAAGAAGTAACCCCCAGTGGCTCTGGCAAGGAAAAGAGGAAGTAATTATGTGACATATGTCCAGAGATTTCCACAAGAAGAACTTACTCTCCTGGGAAAATGATTTTACTAGAGCTTTATTTGGGGAAAGGGCATGTCCCCCACCAGCCCATGCAGCTTCCTCACTCAACTGTTGGGGAGAACCTAGGGAATGTTTGTGAAGGTCACACTGCAGGGACACCCTGGCCAGGACAAGACTGGGGTTTCTGTCAGCAGGATGGAGTCATGATCATGGATATTTATTTTATATTCTGGGTTATGATCCAAGGCTACATTTTTTTTGCTCAAATTAATTTAGTTTTTGCGTTCCTTTGGCATACCCTTGTCATTGTGTGTTTGTTTGAAGTTCTTCAATATGCTCTGGCACTACTGATTGCTCTGGGATTATTTTGTACATTTTCTGCTCCAGTCGTAGAATCAGCCACTTTTCCAAGGATCCCTGGCTCCTTTCACTAGTGAATGGAATTAAAAACCAATATGTGAGTGCTGGGTGTGCTCAAAGTTGCTGGAATGTCCTTGTTTCTGCGACCTCTCAGCTGACAGAGCAAGGAAATACATATTTGTTTAATAACCCACATACACACATAGCAATAAATATTTGTATATGTTACCATCTTTATCTAAGCCATGTCTCCACCTCTCATCCATCCCCATGTGAGTCATTCTATTTTTTTCTTGCTTATCTATAAACTCCCTCTCCAACCCTGGCTCCTGCATCTGCCAGCCATGCATTTAATTGTGTAATTCCAGCTATACGTGTAATAGGATCTGAATCACTAAGTTTGTGTTACCTAAGAAATACATCATTGACTAGAGTACTGTGCTTTTGTACAGTTTCTTTAGTCTGTAGACTGAGAGATGACACTCATTTCCAAAATCACCTAGGCCAGCATCACTGCCTCCCCCACATTCAGTGAAATTGCTTTATATGTTTATGATACAGTTAGACAGCTTTGTCACATTCCATCCTGTGGTAGCCCTGACTTCCTAAATTAGCTCTTTTAATTTGCACAGTGAAATGTAATTCACTCTTTATGGTACAAAGTTCTCAGGGTTTAACAAAGGGATAGAATAGTTTTATATTCCACCCTAACACTTTCTCTGTTTTTACATCTGGCCAACCCCTGGCAACTATGGCAAAAGATCACTTCTTTCTAGGATTTCTAGGTTTTCCCTTTCTAGGATGCCTTATAACTGGAATCTTGCAGTATATAACCTTTTCAGACTGGCTTCTTTCACACAGCATTAAGCATTTAAGGTTCCTCCGTGTCTGTTTGTGACTTGATAGTTTATCTCTTTTTATTCCTGAATAATATTCCATTAATTGGATGAATGACAATTTGTTACTAGTTCATCTGTTGACGGACATCTTGGTTGATTCCAGTTTGTGGTGATTATGACAAAAAGCTGCTAAAAACATTTCAGGCAGGAGTTTGGACATAATTTTCAAACTGGTTGAATACAAATCCTACAAACCAGTGTTTGACAAAGGAGCAACCGGAATCCAATGGAGAAAACAAAGCCTTTTGAACAAACACAGCTGGAGGAACACCCACAGATAGAGAAATGGAAACAATAAAACTTTGACCCACTGTCAGCTTTTAAAAAATTAACTCAAGATGGTTCATGGATGTAAGTGTAAATGTGAAACTATTAAACTTTTAAGAAAGAATATGGGAGAAAATCGTCTAGGGCTACACAAAAAGTTCTTATACTTGACCTCCCCAAAGCCCCCACAATCCATAGACATAAGTTGGACTTCACAAAATCTAAAGAGAAATTTGCTCTGCAAAAGATCTATTAAGGGGTTAACAATTCAAGCTGTAGATTGTGGGGGAAAATATTTGGAAATTGCATCTCTAACAGATGGCCCATATTTTATTTATTTATTTATTTATTTATTTATTTATTTATTTATTTATTTATTTATTTATTTTAACAGATGGCCCATATTAAGAATATATCAAGCACTTTCCAAACTCAACAGACTTGATTTTGACTTAGTATGTGATCTATTCTGGAGAAAGTTCTGTGTGCACTAGAGAAAAATGTACATTCTGCTGCTTTAGGAGGGACTGTTCTGTATATATCTGTTTCTAATTACAAAATAAGTGTGAGACACACATTTCATTGAAAATGGCAAACAGGACAAGGTGATTAGATTTTAGAGAAATCCAAATTAAAAGCCCATATGAGCTGTCAATACACACTTACCAAATGGCAAAAAAAAAAAAAAAAAAGAAAGAAAGAAGAAAGAAAGAAAGAAAGAAAGAAAGAAAGAAAGAAAGAAAGAAAGAAAGAAAGAAAAATCATGACAATTCTTTGCAGCAGATGTCAACTAGAGTGTGGATAAGCCAGGCCACACTTAATTCCAGGTAAGAGTGTAAAATGCAGCAGCCCTGGAAGACAGTTTGGCATTATCTCATAAAAACCTAAACTCATAACCATAGGATTTGGAAATTGCATGTCAAGACACTTACCTCACAGTAATGAAAACTTTTGTTTGCTCCAAAACCTATTAACATAAGTGTTGACAGCAGCTTGACTTATAATAGTACCAAACTGGAAAGAACCCAGCTGTCCTCCAGTACCCATTGGAATGGTTAAGCTGTGGTACATCCATACTGTGGACTATCACAGAGCAACAAAAAGGAAAGACATATTGAGGTATCCAACAACCTTGAAGAATCTCCAGAGAACTATAGTGAGCCAAAAGCCAATCCCCAGATAGTACCTCTGTATGATCCCATTTATTTGACATTCATGAAGGGACAATTTGTAGAAGTGAGGTACAGGTTAGTAGTACCAAAAGGAGGTGGAGGTGGAGGCAGGAGGGAAAAGTGTCTGGCTCTGAATGGACAACATGGTCTCTGTGGTGATGGACTCATTTTGTATCCATGTCATTACCTAGCGGTCATATTGCACTCTGGTTGTGCTATTCGGAAAAAAGGGATTAAAAAGTAGAGATGTATCTGTGTGGGTTTTTTGTACAACTGTACATGATTCTATAATTGTCTCAAAACAGAAAAATATTATTAGAAAAAGTTGTTGATTCCAACAGAATTAAATACGTTGACCTTGAGGAATCAAGAGGGAAATAAGGCAAGATATCTGATCCAGGGGATCCCTGGGTGGCGCAGCGGTTTGGCGCCTGCCTTTGGCCTAGGGCGCGATCCTGGAGACCCGGGATCGAATCCCACGTCGGGCTCTCGGTGCATGGAGCCTGCTTCTCCCTCTGCCTGTGTCTCTGCCTCTCTCTCTCTCTCTCTCTCTGTGTGTGACTATCATAAATAAATAAAAATTAAACAAAACAAAACAAAATAATTAAAAAAAAAAAAAGATATCTGATCCAACAGAGAACCAAGGCTGGACCTTAGGCCCTGGGGAACATGACCAGGAATCCTTATTTGAAGGAGGTAATATGAAAGCTTAGAGTCAGGAAATAATTTGACAAATGGTAGAAAGTCAATCTGGGATCAGGATCCAGGTCACTGGAGCTACAGTCGATTATAGATATTTACAATCCCTCTGCCCATCAGCAAATTTGCTCCTAGACTTATGGATAGGGGACAAATCCATAGGGAGTATTTAACTGTTTCTAATTAAAGCCATGGGGTCAAAATGATTAATTTATTTGTGTGTATGACACACGAGAGTCCTTGATAACTAAATGTATCTAGCTATCTATTTGTCATTAATATAACTATCTGTATAATATGTTCATTTCTCTACCCATCCATTTACCTATCATCTATCTCAACAGGTGGTTGGGGCTGACTGTCTGAGGGCAAGCTAGAGGTTTGTTAACTTAGAGTTTCTACCAGTCTCCTTTAAGAAGAAACATCACATGGTTCTGGGGAAATTATCTTACCACAAAATTACAGAAAAATAAGCCAGTAGGCAGGGAGTTTAGCTATTCACATTTCCCTTCTAAGTGAAGCACTTGACAAGTTGATAAAAGATAGTCATTTATTTTTATTGAAGTATATTCTCACTGAAGAAGCCAGAGTAAAAAAACAAAACAAAACAAAACAACAACAACAAAAAAAACTAGGTCATTTATATCCCTCCAGAAAGCCAGAGTCTTCAGATTTATCATCTTTACTCATCCAACATGGCTGGAGTGTCAGGCAGCATTTCAGAAAATTCTGGCAGAGAGCCACCAGTTCTTCATTTTTCTGGCAAGAATGCACGCACTTCCCGTTAAGCTTGAAGCATTTCTCATCAAAAAATGCATTCCTGGCTATATAAGGGAAGGAGCCACCTGGATTAATTCTCTCCTCAGATAGATCAAGTTACCAGGTACAGTCATGTAACTAGTTAGTAAAGATTTCTTTACGAGCTGCCGTAGTGTCTCGTCTTGCTAGTAGACGAGATGGCAGGAAACTATTTTCTCTCTGATTTTTCTGTCTTTTTGTCACAGGAACTTAAAAACCAGGAAGAACAGATTTGTCTTCCAGCATTTGGCGTTAGGCCGTGTGGGGCCTTTGGGAAGCAGAAGCTAAGACATAATGATCACCTTGTTCCTGTAAACCCCTCCAGGGTGGGTAACTCACCAGCTCACTGTCAAAGTGCTACTTGGTGAGAGCAGAGCAGGTCTGAGGCTGGGCAGATGGCCCAAGATCGGAGTGAACAAGGATAAATCTAGAGCGGGGAAAGTTTGCCGTGGTGGGTGAAAGGAAACGGGTTGCTTAGAAAGGCTTGATCAAATTCCTTTTCCACATTTCATCAGATGTGTTCAAGAGGTAGAGATGTATATTGGGAGTGGATCTCCAAGACTCCTCTGTCTACTCTGCACAGAATACCAGCTCTGGCCTTAGAACTTTATCGTAGCAATCATAAGAGCAGCCCACTTTAAGTTAAGGACAGACACATCTTATCAGACACACAACATTTTAGGGTTTTACTTAATCCAGGGATATGTAAGGATAGTGTCGGATGTACACAAATTGAAATTGATGTCAACATATAAAGGTGGCTAATTCACATATATGTAAAATTAAAACTAGGTGGTTCGGTACCAGCATGTGCGCTAATTATTTCTAGCATCAGCATATAAGTTCATAAGGACAGATACCCCAATATTTCAAAGCTCAGTGAGCTATGGTTCCCATTGCAGGAGACAATACTCTGTCCGGCCTCCTAGTGTTATTAGGCCAGCCCGGGATGCCGGTACAGGACCTCACTGTTGACAAGAGTCTTTGTATTACATCCAATTGATAGGGATGGTCGAAAAACAGAAAGCCTCCACAGAGGGTGAGAGCATCTGTGTGAACAAGGCTTTGAATGGATCATCACACACACCCACCTAGAGGTTCATATAACTCTGTGTGTGTGTGTGTGTGTGTGTGCATGTGAACATTAATAGGCCAGCTCCATTTGATTTTATTAGACATTTTTATCTTACATTATCACATATTGTGTTGACTAATTATATAATAAGTTTGACTGGTCTGAAAAGGAGTCCTTGGTCACTTTCCAATGTGTACATCGAGGACAGTGGGGTGAGTAGCTTGCCATAGGTCCTGGATCCCTGTATACCTGGCACAGAATCTACTCACACAGGCTTATTGCAAAATAGACCAGTGATACTTGTATCTGTTGTGAAGATTCTGAGCCACCTATGGGGACACCAATACCATTTGGCACCAATTTGGACTCATTGTAGGTTCTCAAAAATAACCTTTCTCCCTTTCTTCAGCTCTCTGGAACCTGGGATGAATCTAATCTTGGACTTTTAATTTTGAGGAGGATCTGACTGGAGCCATTGGAGGCTTTGGCCAGCAGGAGAGTGTGACGAAGAGTCATGATAGGAACTCTCAGGTCCTGGCTTTATTCCCACTCATCTGCATGACTTTGAGAAGCTAACTAACCCAGCTGAGGCTTCCTATCTGTGTCTGAAAAAATATATGTAAAACAGGCCTTCCAAGCTGAAAGCATTGCTCTGAATCTTGCTAAATTAGAAGGACACAGTTGGGCACCTCAATTTCTCAGTCAGTTAAGTGACTGACTCTAGATCTCAGCTCAGGTCTTGATTTCAAGGTCATGAGTTCAATCTCAAGTTGGGCTCCACACTGGAACATACTTAAAAAGAAGAAAAAGCAAGAAGTGCCCTTAAAGGCCCACTGGAGAACTACTTGCATTTTACGGTGTGATGTGTTTGTCAAGTACTCAGCCTCAGGGTGAAGGAGTAGCAATTACAGGGTGCCATTTGATCTATGCCATGACTAACACAAAACGGTGTCTGACTTCTATCTCTTTTCTTTTTTTTCTTTTTTTTTTCTCTTTTCTTGTCCAGCATTCCTTTCTCTGACTCTTTTCCTTACCTGTCTCATCTCTATCACAGCTATTTTTTTTTAAAAGATCCATAGATGTCTACCCTTGCTTTTACATCTTCCCCCAAATTTGGTTTTGTTAGTGAGCATGGAGCTGGGGACCAAAGGACATCTTTCCTGGCATAGCTTGCTTTCTTCAACCCTGTGATACCCAATCCTAGACAATAATGAAGAAATGCAAGGGATTTCCAGAAGAGGCATCAGAGGAAAGTCACCTCTTATAGCAAATATTGCCTTGCAGAGCCACAGGGCTGAATGCACCCAGGAGCTCACTGCAGCAGACCCTTTCTCTGAGCCACCTCTATAAAATTCCCTGAAAAGATATTCCTTTTACCTGGGGCCAGAAGGAAGAAAACAGCAAAAAGAAAGAGGAACGTCCTCATGACTCACAGGGTCCTGAGAGGTCAGCACAGTGTCCATGATAAAAGAGCAGCAAACACCACATTTATACATTTCCCTAGACCAAAGAACATCTTGATCAGTGAGGCATCTCAGCAATGAGGACATGTCCATGCTCTGCCAAGTAGAGCCCACATATATCAGTGGGTGTCAGTCTGTAGCTCATTGTTTTTCTGACTCTGGAAAGTTCCCAAGAATGACAGTGGGGAAGAAGGTAGGATAGAGTAGAGGGTGCATTGATGACCAGGGATAGAAACATGCACCAGCAGGAATGAAAGATCTGGAATCTGGAAGTTTGGATTTCTAATCCTGACTATGCTCCTTAATAGCTTCTGTTCACTCATAGGCAAATAAGAGTAACTATATAATATCACAATGGAGTCAGTGGGGTCTGATTTCCACCTCCAATATTTATGAGCTGTGGCAAGTTGCTCAACTGAAGCATATGTTTTATTTTTTAAAAAGTGCTTCACAGGTGCGCCTGGGTTACTCAGTCAGTTGAGCATCTTGGCTCTTGGTTTTGGCTCAGGTCATCATCTCAGGATCCTAGGATAGAGCTCTGCATCAGGTTCCTCTCTTGGAGGGGAGTCTGATTGTGAGTCTCTCTCTCCCTTTTCCTTTGCCCCTCCCCTTACTCTCAGATAAGTAAATAAATCTTTAAAAAAAGTGCTACACACTTTAAGTGCTACATATATTATCTTATTTAATCCGTAAACAGCTCCCTAGAGAGTTGTGAGCTTATGGGATATTTGACTAAGACTATACACATATATATCAAATATCTGTATATTCTGAATGTCATGGGATCACACTAATTTGATTACCTCTTTTTCCTAATCTGGAGTAAATCAGCTAAGTAGTAGAAAGACCAGAATTATCCACTTTAATTCTTCTCTCTTGCGGAATACCTCTCTTTAATGTGATAACAAGCAGATGAACCTCCCTCATCATCACCTCCCTATTATGGTTGCTACTAAATGCTGAAATACCTTCGAAGCATTTGTTAAAATAATCATAAACTCCCCAAAAGCATCAAATGCTTGCTGTGTTATTGAAGGAACTGTTTTGTGTTCAATCTAGGCAAGACCATCCATTTAATTCCTCATACCATAGTGATATCAGTAAACGGTTAAATACATAAATCACTCTGAAAAAAGGGACACATTTTTACAGAAAAATTGCAGATAATCCAAGTAGACATCCCCCTGTAGGAGGTGGAGCATAATTCCAAAGAATAGCATGTAGGAGAGCTACAGCATCAGGAGAGGGTGGAGAAATCTGGTACCGTAGCTGAGTGAGCTGGGTGACCATCAGGAGTGACCAGACGTGTCCTCATCACATACCCCTGATAAAAGGACAGGTTGAAAAAGACCCTTAGCTCTGTGCTATGCTTCTCCCAAACCCAGAACTCCACTCTGGTTGTGAGAACATATCAGATAAGCTAGAAATCTGTAGTTTGGCTAGAAGGAATATGATATACCTGTGGCAATTTCTCAGTTTTGACAAATACATCATGGTTATAATATTAATAATTATTAGCTTGAATGTTAACATTGGGGATACTAGGGGAAGGGAGCGTGAGAACTCTGAACTGTCTGTGCTGCTCTTTGGCAAATCTAAAATTGTTCCAAACTACACATTTGATATTTTAAAAAACTATTAGGGAATATCCCATGCATCTTCCAGTCACCATGAGGTTTTTGTTGGCTGTGTGTGCGTGTGTGCATGAGCGTGTGTCTATGTGCTGATTATATTTCATGAATAATCCAGTTAAGAATGATAGATTGAAAATACACATTTCCTCTATTCCTTTCCAATCCTCAATTAAAATGATTTCAATCCATAAGAAAAGACAACCTTCCAAACCTTTTCAATTACCCATGGTCTCATTGGGCTTATTTATTGTCTCATGTAATTTATGTCTGCTTCTTAAGGTAGGTCTGATTAGTCAGGAAGTGAAGGTTGCAAACATGAGAGAAGTTGAACCCTTTAACACAAAGAAATGTTGGTAAGGTGAAAGGAAGTCCACTTCATGGAATTTCAGAATTTCACATGGCTTCTCATCTAAACTCAGATCATGTCTCAGTCCCTTCAAGCTACTGTCACAAAAAAACAGACTCGATGGCTTGTAAACAACAAATACTCATTTCTCACAGTTCCAAAGGCTGGAGGTACAAGACCAGGCACCAGCATGGCCAGGTGCTGGTGAGGACCCTCTTCTGGGCTGCAGACGGCTGACTGTTCACTGTGTTCTCCCTTGGAGGATGGGGCAGGGAACTCTCTGGAGCTCCTTTTATAAGGGTGTTAGCCTCATTCACGAGGACTCCACTCTATTAACCTAATCACATTCCAAAGCCTCACCTCCAAATACCATCAGCATGGGGATTAGGTTTCAACATGAATGTTGGGGGGTCACAAACATTCAAACCATGGCATATGTGATCTTGTCTGGTTACAGTTCAAATAGCTAACCAACTCTCTTAAGGCCACGTAGTGCTGTAATGGCCAAGAGCCACCCTGTTCACACCTTACTGTGGAGAGTGCAGACGCCTTTGAGTGGGTGAATTCTAGGGGCAGGAGGGTGATAAGTTCCAGGGTTGGGTGGCTGCTCAAGGAAGAGGCAGGATCAGGAGAGGTGTCATCAGGGGGCACCTGGACAGGGCTCCATGGCAAGAAGGGCTTCCCAGAGATGGTAGCATGAGGCATCCACCCTAAGGGGGAAGGGAACTCTCAGGGGAGTGGTGCATCAGAGAGGGGCTCATATGTCTACATGATACCTCTCAGCAGCAAGGTGAGGAGTCCAGGGATCACAGCCCTCAGGAAGGCAGCGGCAATTTGCAGTGTTACAGCTATGGGATTTGTCATATCTGTGTTGCCAGATGTTGGGGGAATTTTTGTGCCGTGTGCAAAGCAGATAGGCTTAAATGGCTAGGAAGATACTTATTTGCATCATACTCGAAGCAATCATGTATGGAAGAATCTGAGTTTGGAGCAGGGAGCTTTGAGCTACAGCAGTAATCACTACACAGAGGCATCTTTGGCCCATTGATGTGGCCCCATGACAAGGACCAACACTTTAATTTGAGAGTTTCAGAGTCCTCTTATTTTTCTAAGGCCAGAAGTTCACTGCAGGTCAGGATCAGCTCCACAATGTGCAGGACCTAGTGCATCATAAAAATGCAAAGGCCCATGTTGAAAAAGCAGGAAAAAGGTGCCATTAAAGGCACCTGTTCTTCAATCTGACATAGAAATTTTTCTTTGCTATTTAATATAACAATTCTTCAGGCACAAGGATACATGCAGGACACTTGCAGACTTACCCAGGTGCCTGCGGATCCCCACACTGCCACTGCACATCTGTGTGTGGTTCACCACGTCTGCTGGGTTGCCCCCTCCTGCCAGATGCTGAGGGACTGGCATCCCATGCTGCAGAGAGAGCCAAGCCGGGTGTGTTTCCTCCAGGAGCCTGCCACTCTCACCCATGGTGACCGGGAAGCTCTTCAAGGATATCTCAACACCTGTGCTGGGATGCAGTCAGTATTGAGTTGGGGCTTGGGGAAAGGCCTGTTCCTGCCAAGTTGCCCACCTACACCATGGCACGCTTATCCCAGGGAGGGGTTAATGGTATGCTAGGCCCTGAGATACCTCAACCCCATCTCTAGGTACATCTGCACTTAGTCCAAGCCAACAGTCTGGTAGCCACTTTATATTCATTTCAGTGAGTCTTTTAGATATCCTATAAAGTACATACCTTTATTACATCCCCATTTAAAGATTTAGAAACAAGTTCAACAAACTAAACAACCGAGGTCACATACTTGCTAAACCAATCTGACTTTAGTCTACGTGGCTCAGTGCCCCCATCTTGCCTTCCCAAAATGAAGAGCAGATGCTTGAGTAAGCAGAGGCAATAGGATGGGACTCATTTGAGGGTACCGGGATATAAATGTTAATTTTGATACCCAGGTTCTTGATGAATTAAAACGATGTGGTAATTATGCCTTCGTGCTGCCAGGTGACAGTGGTACAGGCTCAGGGATGCAGAGCTCCTTTGGTGAAATGACTGCCACCCCTTTCCCTTTGCTCCTGGGGACATTCACAGGGAGCACAAAGGAAAGCCAGAGAAGGAAAGTGCCTGCTTCTGGGCTCTTCTTACAGGGCAATCCCTGTGTTCCAAGCATGTCCCAATCATCATCACTCGAACTGGACACAAACCTGAGGCTGACAGAAGGAACTGTGTTGTCTCTCAGTAACCATAGTTGCTCCTTATTCTTTGGGAGAGAAAACTGAATTGTGAGAGAGAAGGGGAGTAGCAGGCTCCTACTTGCTGGGCCAGGAGGATCAGTGGGAGGCGCCTGCTTTTCTAGCTCCTGCCTCGTGTTCCTTGCACTCCCCCAGCCAGAACTCTCCGAAGATAAGGCTTTATGGATACCATCACATCGGGCCTTGATCCTGGGAAATGGAGCATATAAATGTGCTTTCTTTACTGATTCACTTCACTGACCAAGAACATTCCCCATTTCTCGCAAATATAAGTGAGCCTTCTGTCCTCTCAGAGACCCCAAACCTCTGCTCTGAAGAGGCTTCCCTCAGAGATGACCCTGAGCAGAAAGATGTCTTGTTTTTTCTTTGCCTTTTTCTTCATTTTGGCTCAATTTTTATCAGGTAATCGCCAATGGATGGAATGGTGAAGAGGCAGATGGTCAAGCCGCCGGCTCTTCTGTGGACCATCCTAAGACTGACAGGAATGGTCGGCTCCCCATTGAGCTTCTCATGGGATTTTCTTGAATCTGCGGTGGCATTTTCTAAGCAAACTGCTATTCCCTCCCCCTTCCCTCTTTTGTAAACCTCCCTCCTGGTTCCTGGGAGTGCTGGCCTTCAGAAATAGGATAAAGAAGCAGCCTCTGTGCTCTGCTGTCCCTCGACAGCAGATGGGGGGAGCTGGGAATACTGTTTTACACAGTGTTATTTCCTGCACTGATTTTAATATCCAAAATGTGATGATTTAAATTTAGGGTGCCAAGCAGGACTTGAATATTCCCAGCCATTTCCAGGAGGTAAGTTGAATCCCTCACCTATAATTTCTACCTTTAGGACCCCTAGCTGTTCAGCTTCCTCTGACCTCCAGAGACAAGGAGGGATGGAAATGACAGTGAGAATAGAGTTGCCTGAAATCCCAGATTTCTGCCTCTGCCTTCTCTTCCTCTTGTAGCCAGCATCATACCTGCTTTGCCATTTTATAGAGAAATCTCTTTGTTACTGGAATGGAATTTTGTCCATAGAGATTTGGAGCTGGTCTCATTAGCTCAGGGTGCTAACTAAAGCAGGTTTAGAGGATCAAGCTTGTACCAGCTAATGAGCAATGTTTGGGGAACATGCTCATCCATCTCCTACCGGCTCTGCTCCCAAACCCAATAAAATGCATCCCAATCTCTGCTATTGGTCTAAGAAGGATCAAATAAAGGGAGATCTCATTACCATTATGGAAGATCTGTCCACGATGAAGAGCCCCCCAATCTCTCTCTGTGCTCTCATCTTCTACAGGAAGAACATTAACAACTACAAAATAACTAATGGGCTACATAGTGTTTGGTGAAATAGACTCACCTAAATTACTCCATGTGATCACTAGAATAGTTAACAGTGTAGACAAGCATTTCTAGAATGTCTATATGACAAATGAGAAAGCGGAATACAAGCAGTTTACTGAGGACACACCACCACTGCCAGGCCCAAACCAGAACTAAACCTAACTTCACCTCTACTTTCAAGGATCTTTTAAAACCAAAAGGTAGCCCTTCCACCTTCATCTTGTAACATTTGCAGAACTATCAGGTGTGCATTTTTATGGTTCTGTCGTATACATGACACCTCATCCCCCTGTGCTTACTTTGACTCATGCAAGGGCCTTAACCACGTGGAGAACAGAGATGGGGCTTATCCCTCCTTCAACGATACCTCTTCCCCAACTCCATCCTGAAAAAAGCAAAGCTCTTTGAAAAGCTGGGGCTGGTTCTTAAAAACACTCTTTACAATTGTACAAACCACCCCCACCCTCATTCTTTTGTGGCTGTTAAACTTCTCCTCATTTTCAGGGAGTCCCTGGAAAGGTGTATAAGCTACTATTTCTTGAACTAGGTGAGTTTGCTGTTTGTGAGCCGTGCTGGCTTGGCCGGGGCAAATGCAGGAGGATATGCACCGAGGATGAGAAGGTTGTTGGAAATTGCAAGATGAACTTTTTCTGTTGCCGACGGAGGATCAGGTGAACCAGACCAGCCCTCCCCTGGCCTTCAAAGTGGGACTTGGTATTCAAGGGAGGACAAGAGAAGTCGTGTGCCTTACCCAGGTCACACTGTGAGTGAGTCTCAGAATCATTCTCCTGTCTTTCTCCCTTGGTTTTGTTTCTTTGCTTATTTTTTAAGATAATCCTTAAAAAAATCTAGGTCCAAGTGGGCATCGAGTAGCCTAATTGGATACCACTACTATGTATTTGTAGAGTCTCTTGTAATTTATAAATCTTTCCTCCATATTTTCCTCATATGACTCAAGATCGACTTATGATTTCATTATCTCCATTTATATTTGAAGAAACTGAGACCCAGAGAAGCTTTCATTTCTTCAAGGTCATAGCCTGGAAGCTGGAAATGGATGTGCACACCCCTGTCCTGTTCTGTGTATCTATCTTTGTATAATAATTTAAACCAAATAGATAAACAGAAATGACATCTGCATCTGTGTTTTTGGAATTACAATTCTATACCATACAAGAAATTATTCATGTTATTTCTGGGTATATCAATAAGCGATCAGTCATTGATTCTAATATTTACACTGTGTTTTTAAGCAACTCATACCTACTCAGTTAATGCCCATGGCCCCAACTTTGTACTTCTTGCCAATAAATTAAGATGTTAGAGGTCGAATTAAAATGCTCAGCATGGATTGTGCATGTATGATTGACTATCTATAGCTTCTGTTTATGAAATAAAATTTGTAGCTTCATATAACAAGAGTGAAAATTATTCATCTTACAGCAGCTACTCAAATTTGATCACTCAGTTTTCACATATGATTTTAATTTCACATAATGATTTTGCTTTACATTTGAGCTACCATTGTACCATTTTGCACAGATACATTCCCTGTCCTTTCTCTGCTTTGCTCTGTGTAACTGGCACAATTATCGGCAAATTATGTTCCTTTTTTTTCTTTTTTTGCAAACTATGTTCTTCAAGCCTCTTGGCTTATGGTTGATTTCAGTTGATGCAAGTGTGTGGTGGCAAAAGGGTAGATGGGAAGAAGGGAGAGCCGCAGATTTCTCTCCCACACTCTCTGCTCCAGCAGTGGCTTATCTCCCATAGCAAAGCCCCTGCTTCTATGTCCTTGCTTCTCCCTCAGCCTTGATGCTGCAGGCACAGCTCCTGCCAGCCAGTCCTAGTCTCTGGGCTCACACTACAGACTCCTGCTTTTCCCCCTGCCATCGGGCAGTGGGGACCTCCAGCTAGGACTAACATGGGGGCCGCCTCACTGCTCCCTTTTTGCATGTTCAGCTTTGCCAACACTTTATCACTTCCTCTGCATTTAAATCTTCTCCATCAAACTACCTGGTGTGGGAGCCGTTTTCATGCTTGGAGTCTGACTGATAGGGCTTTTCCCTTGGTCTTACTGTCAGATCTATTTACATTTGCTCAATTGTTCTCCAAAAGGATCTGAGTGATCACCTCTGCCAACCCCGACTGCTTCCCTCATTTTTGCAGGAATTAACTCAGGGAAGTGGGCAATGGGGCAACATAAGAATCTACAGTTGAATGATCCTCTGTCGGTGGGTACTCCTCCCCAGCTCTTCACAGCAAGAGCACTGTGGATGGTTTAGAGAGGACCATGAGACCAGATATTCCCTACTCATTCCAAACACTACACTCCTTGATCACCCAAATTGAAAACACTTTGGACTCTAACTGGTGTCTCTTTTATGGAAGGATTCATGCGTATGTCTCAGTCATACAGAGAAGTGGACCATTGGCTGGGCCCTGATATTTCCTTACTAATAACATCCCATAGATGTACAGCATCTATGTATAGCATCCCATCGATGCTCACCTACTCATCAATCACCCCTCTCTATTTCTCTTGCTCTCCCCTCTTTTCTTCACTTGGCTTCTTTCTAGGACTTTTTTTTTATCCATCCCCCTTCTTCCTGAGACAAGCAATCCTCCTTATAAAATAATAAAATCTCAACCCATAGCAATTTCTTATTAAAATCAGCACTTTCTGGGGTCAAGTGGCTGCCCGTGGCTTCCTCAGATAAATTTCTGTTAATTTCCATAGTAATTCGTGGAGATCTCTGGATGTCAGTCTTCTGCATTTTCTGAAGAAGAAAGTCTTCTATATGGTGGATGGGTCAGAGGGAAATGGTCAGGAAGAGACACTGGTTTTCCCCTGAAGTATCTCCACTCTAGTCTACATAATGCTCCTGCTTAGCATGACTTTACCTCCATTAAGTTTGAAATTGTGGCTCTGGTCTTACTATGCTCACCATGTATTGTCCCTTCTTGATGCGGGGTCCATTTCAAAACCCCCTCACAATAATGGAAAGGGAATGGCAGAGTCTGTAGAACAAGATTGATCAGTTTGTTCTGAATTCCCAAATGTCAGAGGACAAAACATTAAGAATCATCTTCTCTCATATTCCCAACTGAAGTACTGAACCCCAGGGATAGGAATAGCAAAGAAGTTGACCACAAAATGTGCTCTGAGACACTTAGCCTTGTGTCTATGCCTTGAGAGTATAAAAGAAAGCTAGAGAAGGCAGAGGACAAAATTCCTCTGGAAAAATGTGTTAGTGGGCTGGGATTGGGACCTCACTGTGGCTCTCAAGGGGGACGGGTGAGGAAGACAGCACTTTTATACACAATCCACACAACCCACTCAGGATTGAGGTGAGCTTCAAGAGGCTATGTGGGAAATTCAACTTGCCACCCTGTGGTTCTATACCTGAACGTGTTGACAGGTGAAGAACTCTGGCTGGAGTTGTCCACGGTGGCAGGACAGAAAGATCAGCCATGGGGTCACTTATAACTTATGATATGAGGTAGGGCAAAAGGGGCATGGCTCCCATGGACCAGGTGAATACCACACAAGATCACTGGGCTGGGTGGCCCGGGTGGCTCAGCGGTTTGGTGCAGCCTTCGGCCCAGGGCATGATCCTAGAGATTTGGGATCGAGTCCCATATCGGGCTCCCTGCATGGAGCCTGCTTCAGCCTCTGCCTGTTTCTCTGCCTCTCTCTCTCTCTGTCTCTTGTGATTGAAAACAAAAAATTAAAAAAAAAAAAAGACCGCAGGGCTGAAACCATCCTAAAGGGAGTATTCCCAAATAATGTGACCTGCTCAATCAAAGAGACTCAGAAGTAAGTCATTTTTGGATACATTGCTTGGGTGGAGGGAAATTCATAAGATCAACTAGAAAGAACATCAACCATTCACGAAACTGTGCAATGCCACGAACCAACAGAAACCTTGCAAGAACACATAAATGTGCTCCCCCAAAGAGATCTACCTTGGAAGACTGCTGGACTCATTTATTTCACTGTGTCACAAGGTACCACAAAAGTTACCTGCTTAAAGCAGCACACCCTCTCTCACAATTCTGTGGGTCCAAAGTCCAGGCATGGTGTATCTGGCCTCCCTGCTCAGGGTGTCAGGAGACTGACAGCATGGGGTCAGCTGGGACTTTGATCTAATCTGAGGCAAGAGATCCCCTTGCATCCCCCTGGGGCTGTCGGGGAAAAATTGTGTCCCTTGTGGTTGTTGGCCTGCACTGGGTTGCTGTCTTCTTGCAGGATGTCGGCCAGGTATTATGCTGAGCACACAGAAGCTGCCTGGCATTCCCTGACCTGTGGCTCTTTCCATAAAATGGCAGATTTCTCCTTCAAGGTCACCCAGAGTGTCTCTTGTACTTCAAAACTCCTACTTCTGTCTAACAGCACAAAAGAAAGAGGAGAAAACCAAGCTATACAGAATAATGCTTTTGTTCACCATTGGAATCTAGTTGTTAAAAATTAATTGCAAATTCATTTACAACATAAACATACATAGTGCCATAATTAATTAAACAAGGGAAATATCAGTAGATAACAGAAAATAGAAAGAAATATTGATATTGAAAGTTATACCTGAAAAAGATTCACTGAATAGATGTGAGAGTATAGAAAATATGACAGGATCAAGAGTCACTGATATTTGACAAGGAAATTCAAATGGTACCTCAGGAAATATCTGTTTAACACAAAAGAAGTCAGTAATGCAGGAAAGGTGGGTGGAGGAGAAATTTAGGAAACAAATAGCAGGGACACCTGGTGGCTTAGCTGGTTAAGCTTCTGACTCTTGATTTTGGCTCAGGTCATGATCTCAGGATTGTGAATCTGAGCCCAACACAGAGCCTTATTGGAATTCTCTCTCTCCCACTGTCCCTCCCCACCCTCCACTTAAGCTCTCTCTCTCTCTCCCGCCCCCCCATAGATAAATAAATGCATAATAATAAAAAAGAAAACTATAATAGCAAATGGCAGATGTAAATCCTACCTCATCAATTATGTTATTAAATGCAAATGAATTAAATACTCCAGGTAGAGTCTAGCAGAATGGTTTTTAAAAAAAGTTTTTAAAGATCCAACTATATGCTGTGTGCCTGTGTGAAAGGGACACGCTGGATTCAATGAAATGAAGAGGTCAAAAGTAGAAGGATGGAAAAAGATGGAGCGAGAGACAAGAGAACCCCGTATAGTGGTAGACACGTCAACCCCTTAAGAACACATGACCATTATAAGCGTGTACAAACCTAACAAGAGCCACGAAACACATGAAGTGGGAACTGACACACCAAAGAGAGAAATCAATAGTTCAACAAAAGTATATGTGTTTTATAGCCCAGCATGCGATCTGTGTTGATGAATGTGTCATATGTACTTGAAAAAGGTGTGTATGTGTGTTTTGCAGTCATTTTGGGTTGTATTCCATAAATACCAATTCACTCAACGTGGTGGTAGTGTTGTTTACATCAAACCCGTGTTTGTTAATTTTGGTTCTAGCCTTTGCTGGAAAGAATGACATCAAAATCTTCTGCTCTCATTGTAGAACTGTGTTTCCCCATTTTAATCCATCCAGTTATTGTGTAAAAGTGTTACACAGCATCCCACTCTCCATTTGATAATATTCTTTTTTATCTGAAATGAATATTGGCACTCCAGCCTCCTTATTCTAGATATTTTCATAGTTTATGTTTTTCCATTCATGTGTTTTCAGCCTTTCTTTGTCTTTTTATATTTAATGCTTTCCGTATAATTTGTGATCTGAGGTTACTCTGCCACTTTATTTCCTAGCTTTGACAATTCACAATTATGGACAATGTCCCCATTGCAGTAGGCTGGGTGATGGGTGCCTAAGAACTCTCTGTACCATTTTTGGAACTTATTGTGAGTCTATAATTATCTCAAAGGAAAAAAATGTTTGGAGAGAAGATTCCTTTATGGATAACATGTAGTTTTGTCTTCCTATTTAATCCATATGATTATCTCTGCTGTTTAAGGAGAATATTCAGTCCCTTAACATTTTTACGTAATTAATGATAGATTAGTAGGATGTTGGTCTATCAATTGACTATTTTTGACATCTTTGTTCTACTTGATTTTGTTCCTCTGTTCTCTCTCTTATCTTCTTCAGATTACTGTGATATTTGTGTCAAAATTTGCATTAAATATATGTATTATAATTAATGGCTTCACTTCAATACACATCCAACTTAGGGTTGATGTTAATCCATTGTTCTTAAAATTTGGAAGGCTTGTAATCATATAGGTAGACCTATTTCTTCCTATTCTCATAGTCTTTTGCTATATTTTTTGTATGTATCACATCCACATACAGTATAAACCCACAAGGCAATGTTACAGATTTTGCTTTAAGAAGTCACATAAATTTCAAATAAATTAAAAGACAATGTATTTTTTAAGTACTTACACTGATATTTATCTTTTCTGATGTTTTTCATTTTCCTTGAAAACCACATTTCCTTCTGGTATTTCCCTTCAGCCTGAAGAATTTCCTTTTATAGTTACTGTAGGGAATCTCTCCTAGAGAAAAATACTTTCAATTTTCTTTGCCCTGAATATATGTTTATTCTATCTTCCCTTTTTAAAGGAATCTTTCCTGCAGATGGAGTTTGGGGCTGTGGCAGTGTTGTGCTTGTCTTCCTTCAGCTGCTGCAAGATGTGTGCACAGTCACCTGACCTCTTTCAATTCTGAGGAGAAGCCAATTGCTATTTCCCTGAACTGGACGTGTTTTTTTTTTCTTTGTGTACTTTCACAATTTTCTCCCTTTTCTAGACTTTAGAAGTTTGACTGTGATGTGCCTGAGCATAGTATTTATATTCTTTGTGATTCAAGGAGCTTCCTGGTTTTGTCAGTTTGTGCTTCTCACCAAATTTGAGAGTTTTCAGCCATTATTTCCTCGAACTACTTTTTAATGCATTCGGTTTCTCTCCTCATTCTCAGACTCCAATGACCTGTCTGCTCTAGCTTTTGATATTATCCCTCAGACCCTCAAAGGTCTATTTTTCTCAATCTTTTTCTCTCTGATCTATAGGTTGCATAATTTTTATTGATTCAGTGACTCTTGATCCTGTCATATTTGCTATGCTATCAAATTTATTCAGTTAATCTTTTTCAGGTATTATATCTTTCAGTATCAACATTTCTTTATATTTTCTGTTCTCTAATGACATTTCCCATGTTTAATACTCATTGCAAGTGTATTTTCTTTACTATTGGAGCAGATTAAAGTGAATATATTAAAGTCATTTGTCTGATTATTTCAACATCATTGAAGTCCTGGACACAGAGAATGTTGTGTGGAAGAGGATATGAATACTGCTATACCCTCTGAAGAAGGCTGACATTTTGTTTTAACAGGAAAGTATCTCTATTAAACTCAATTGACAGGTATTGCCTAGTGTGTAATGAGCAGCAGCTCAAATCTCAGAGGTATTTGTGTGTTTATCTTGTTTTGTTTTACCTTAATTAGATGCATGCATGGTTTGGGAGTCAACAAAAGTCATGGGGAGAGTTCATACAAAGAACCTAAGCTCCCTTCTCTGAGTCTTCATTTCCAGCAGCCATGGTCTTCCTTGACTCTGCCTTTATAAGTTCAGAAAGAGGATAGATATTTTTGTTTGTTTTGAGTTAGCCTCTCCATGCCACATTGCAATCAGAAAGAATGTTCTCTTTGCTGTTTAATTTTTCCAAGTTCTAACTTTTTTTCCAAAAAGTTAAATACGCCTGTATTTATTTTAACTTTCATATTCTTCAGGTAATTTTTTTCCCACAGTTTCACTTGTTATTAGTGGGAGGGTCTTCTTGTCAGGAGCTCACTTTGCTTTATTTGAAATGGAACTCCTCATTTGAGTTTTAATATTTCAAATAACCCCCCTGCTTAAAAATCCTTCAATAGTTTCCCCTTGATTTTAGGATAAAATTCAAATTTCTTAGTAAAATGAAATAAACATATACATAGTTCTCCAACCCATATTTGTTGAATGAAAGCTATTCCCATAACATATGAGGTATGGTCATATTTTGTCATAATACCATTATCCTTAATAATAATATTTACAAATGTAAAATCTTTAAAAGTTCAGTAAGATTTGTGAATTAACTGTTTGACTATTCAGGAGTTTCCCTAGTTAGACAGCTATCAATTAAGTCAAAGAACCTGTATATTTTGAACGGCTATTGCTGCAAAGCACTTTATGAGGAATCAATGGAAAGAGAAGGATGGAAGGAGAATTGGTTTCTTCCGTTGAGTTGATAGTCAAACTGGATGGATAAAAATTCTTCACATACTATAATTTTTGAAAAGCAATTATTACAGGTACCCATTAGTAACTGCCAAGATAATCTTATAAGAGACCAAGTTGCAAGTAACATCTTGAAGAAGAAAAGGAGTGGGGGTTATAGATCTTCTGGAAGTGTAGGCACCTGAGATGGGGCTTCAGAGAATAGATGCCTAGGCAGAGACATAGAATGTAGGAATGCAGGCAGGGGGACTAGCTGTGTGCCTTACTCTCCGATAGACATCATTGAGGTAACACCTGATCCAGCAGCCCACACGTTACTCAGTGGAGCATGAAGAATAGCTTCCTTTTAATGGACATTTCAAACTGAAGTTGACTTCCAGCCCTTTCAGAGCTGTAGAACTTGTTTTAATCAACTTCCCTTGATAAAAGAGCTGGATTCTAGCAACTGTACCTCCTTTATCCTCTCTCTACTGATGTCTGGAGCCATGAGAATTTTTTTCTTAGTTTCTGCTGCTCTCATTCTCCTTGCTCACATTTTCTCAGGTAAGAGGGAAATCCTAATAGATGTAAGGGTGGCAATCTGTCTTTTGAGAGAAAGTTCAGGCTTTAGAAAAGTGCATGACTAATCCCTGTATTCTAAAAATGTCCCAGCACAAAGCAGTTACTAGAAATCTTTTCTTGAGCTTAAATACAAAATTACTGAGCTGAACTATCTCCACCCAGAAGGGTATCTGGTTAATTTCCCTCAAAGCTCCACCAAGGGATTCAGACTTCTCTTCACAGTTAGCTCTCTTTCCATCTTCTGTAATCATCCACACAGCTTCAGCGTGTGCCAAAGTGATAGCTCTAAAATGAGAGAAAATTTCAGAGGCAAATTTCAAGCACACGTGTTAATTTAGAGAAGTATAGCTTTTGTAGCCTAAATGAAAAAAAAAAAACTTATGATAAGAGATTCTTAGTCTCTTTTTTTGTGTTTTTTTCCTATTTTTATGTTTTATTAGTTGGTCTAAATCTCCTAATCTTAGATTACTTAGAATTTCTTTCTAGTTCTCACATACGAATAGAAAATTATGTCATTTAAACAACTAACATCTTGATTGGTTTGCTTTTACATGTTTGAGAGCTTTGAAATGATCTCTTTTTGCTCAGTACTGCCAAGACTCTATCCCTAAGACATTTTAAAAAGATTTATTTATTTATTTTAGAGAGAGAGAGAGAGCTGGAAGAGGGGCAGAGGGAAAGAGAGAATCTCAAGCAGACTCTCCAGTGAACGCAGAGCCTGATGTGGTGCTTAATCCAATGACCTGAGATCATGGCCTGGGCCAAAATTAAGAGTCTGATGCCCAACTGAGACAGTCAGGTGCCATCGCCCCCCCACCAAGAAACTTTTATATCCATCCCTTCTCAACTATACTTCTGTTATTAAGTCATGACTAATGGGGGTTCCTCATGTATTATGAAGCACTTTACTACTTCATGATTTCCGGATTTCTGCACTTACTTATTACACAATCGGGCCTTAATAGGCCTACCAGACCAATACATATAGCACTTAATAAGCAATTGTTTGGGCACTATAGAAAAAGCAGGTAAAATGGAGATAAAAAATGTAATTAGAGTATGATCTTCATGCTTAATTTACTTGAAGTTTACTATTTTATTATTTGTGTGTTGGTAAAAAATAGGTTCCCTGGAATACTAAATAAGTATTTGATAAAATTCAAATGTACAAATAAGTGAATGGGTGATATGAGAAGATTCATAAAAACTATAACACAAAAACAGTTCTCAGAAGTGCCATAAATGATGCAGACTATAAAGGAAAGCCATGGGAGTAGAACCGTGGTTCTAACTGTGGGATCCGAAGGGCCTTCTTGGGAAGTGTTCTTCACCTTGCACTTTTGAAAACAGGTATAAAAACATGCCCTTACATTTCAAAGTCTCATTTATCAGGTCACTTACTTGGTTTCTGCTCCTGTCTTTTCCTGGAGGTCAGACAATGGATCCAGGTAGAGAAGCACATTTTAAGCCATCTTCTCCATTCCCATTCAACAAGTCTCTGATTCATTAAGGGTCCTTTGTTCCCAAACTCAGCTCAGGTACATTTGAATCCTAACAACAAGCCTAGTGTGGGCTCAAAGTAGGAGCGCCACAATCACAACAACCACACAGAATCTCAGAGCTGGAACTGAGAAGAGGAAATGAATACAGATTTTTTTACACCAAAACACCTGAAGTTGGATCTCAGGTCTAATCCTTCTAAGTTGTGTAAACCATTGTGCTTCAGTTTCCTTTCTAGAAGTGGTAATAATAATAATAAGATTGTTTGAAAGATTAAGATACTTGTTATGTTAATTAGAGGCAAACTTATTTTAACAAAGACATTTAAAAAGAGAGTAAATGAAAAAATAGTTTATTTTTCTTTTAGGGAAAAATCCAAAAAACAAGTAAGTTGACTATTATGGTTAGAAAGAAGACTCTTCTCCACCAAGTTACTTTGAGTCTAGGGAGGAAGGTCAACTTTGTGTCCTAAACATGTGTCTTCCATCTGGTTCTAAAGATGCTCTGACAGGAAGGGCTGAAAAGTAAGTAAAGCGCTTGATCAAAAATATTGCACAGAAGCATCTGCATCATTTGATTCCTGTTTCATTGGTCCAAACTTATCAATGCAACCATACAGAGACATGGGGCCTGGGACTGATGTGTTTTGCTGAGTCTCCTTGTGTTATCCAGAGATTCCATTACTCATTGTTTGAAGTGAGAAATAACTGTTTGGGAAGGTTTAACAATCCCTCTGTTTTTATAATCTGCTTAAACAAAGGCAGGCACATCCTCTGTGCCCTGAGAAAGTACAATATTATTATTGTCTGCTTATCATTGTTTTTAAATCATCATTCTCATTCTTATTATCTGCCTCAATTAAGTATTTAAACACCTTATGAGTATTCCATGTCAGTTGATTAGCTAGATGCCTGATGAACTTCAGTAGTCTATTACAATATCCCCAGTTCAACTTTGGACTCTATTAAAAATTTCCTCTTACTTTGAGCAGAAATCTAAGGCTGTGCAATTCCTTTCTGTTGGTCTGAGTCCTAACTGGGGTACGAACAGGCTCAGTGTTTCTTCAGCATGGCATTATCTCAGGTATATGACAGCAATATGTGTTCTTTCTCCTCCTCAAAGCTGTATTTTCCAAGAACTCCCTTTGGGAGTGACTGCCAGTTCTTTGTATTATTTCTCCTGAGAACATCTATCACCAAAAACTTTTTTCAATCATTTATCTCAAAATACCTTTACTCTTTTCAGCTTAATCTTTATTCTGAAGAAAAACTTGTTGTCCACATCACCCTGAATTCCAGAATTAAACCCATTATTCATTGATATTTCTTACAGAACAGATCAGCCTCAGGTTTCTTTTATCTTTGCACCTAAACTCTTGAAACTCCACAGCCACATGGCTGTGGTCTATTGTTGCATGTGGGCTATCGTTGACCTGCCTACAGTATAAACAGCACCATCTTTACCTTTTGTCATATATCTGAGACTATTAATTTGGAGACATGAAAACAATCACACATTGGGAAGGAATGTTATTGAAAATAGAAAGTAGACTGCCTCCATCCCAGGAAGACATACTCTGCTTCTAGATATCCTAGAAATGAATATGGCAAAAGGAATTGAATACCCAGTAGGGACACTGTGTAAGTTGTGCAGGGAATCTGAGCTCCCATACAGCTGCTCAGGTGACATGTGCTTTTTTGATCGCTAGGCGTGTACTCGGTGTCCGCAGGAGACTCGGTAATAGGGAATTGTGATTTTGGCCTGGGTGATGTTATGTTGCTTTCTGGTCACCAAGTACTGGATAACTGAGGCCTTGCTTTCTCCACACAGCCCATGGAGCTATACACAGAAGGATGCAGTGTCAGAAGATGGATGGTCGCTGTGAGGTTGAGTGCCTTTCCTTTGAAGATAAGATTGGGGGCTGTAGAGCTGAACTGACGCCACTTTGCTGCAAAAAAAGGAAGAATAATTAAAAGCCAAGCAGGAGCTCCAGAAAGTGAGAAGCAAAGATCCTCTGGCTGTGAGCTCCATGCGGCAAACATCTCTGGATTTATTCTCTTGACCTCCAACATGGGCATTCTTTGAATGAAGCTGTCAATCCAGCTTCTGACACTGCAGAGAAATACGATCTGTAGGCCGTGAGGGGCCTGGGGGAAGGCACTGTGTTATGTTGACCTTCGGAATCCTCACTTGCTGGCAGAGGCCCCCTTAATTATTTTATGGATTGATAAAGTGAGTGAGCAGATTAACAGATTAAACAGGTAGAATGGAAAGGTGGGACCATGGTTGAAATGTTCTAAAACCCTGGCTTCAGACAGAGCTGTGACCCTGCGTCTTTGTCGTTCAGACTCTGGTCTCTGTAATATGAGACGACTCAACCACATAGTACATGCCCATGTGATGGACACAAATTGTGGCCGCCTTAGCAGTCCTGCTGGCTCATGCTTCTCCGGCTCCTTCACAGATAGCTGTTAGCATGGCTTCCCCTCCCTCTTCAATCTGGAACATCAAGTGCCATAATGAAAAGGGCCTGTGTCAAAGTTTAAGCTGGCCAAAGATTGGGTAGCGTCTTCATGCTGGCCTCTTGTAGTGAGAATGTAGCAGTCATGGCCTCTTCAAGAGCAGGGTTCCTAGAGATAGTCTAATTCAACACCTTCATTACAGCGGAGGAGATAGAGACCCCAGAAGATGCCACTGTTGCCGGCTTAGTCACAGCAACACTTTGGCTTTTGGTCTTATGTTCTTAGCATGTCCACAAAATGGGGTCCTAGCTGAGAGCAGAAGCCTGAACAGGGATTATTTATAGCAGCTCCGGTGAGCAGCTGGGTGGAAGAAGAAGTGGAAACAGCTGCAGAAGAGTTGGACACTTTCCAAGATCCCTCCTGTGACCTTGTGATCCTTGCTTGTCTGGGCTGATGGTAATAGCACACAGGTTTGCTTTGGCCCTTATTTGCCAAAATTCAGACTCCCAGCTTTCAGGGCTAGCAATATATATGTCACAGGCCACTGTCATCCTAGACTGACAGCACACTGCTCCAGAACAGAAGAAAGATAGCCCCTTGGCTCAGTCTGGAGAATGTCCTTACCTATTTGACTAAGCCTGCTTTCTGTAGAGATGTAAATAAAGGAGAGCAGAATAAAACACAACTTACTTCCAAGGATGAGCCAATTTATAAAGGCTGTAAAATAAGAAATCAAAACATTTTTTCTAAAAAATGTTCTGGTGCTGCTACATATCTTCATGGCTAATGGGCTGATTTTTTTATTCTGAAAACTACACAAGAGACGAGTGGGTGGAAGAAGCTCTCTTTTTGCAAGTATCACAGGTCCTGGGGTCTTCCCAGAAGTTGCTTACCCAGGCCTCAGATAAAACTAACTGCCTTTGAGAATCTAAATGTATTTAGGCCTCATACCCTGTTCTTTCTGTTTTTTTTTTTTTTTCTCCTGTTTCCTTGCAAAATTAACAGTGGTGTGTATAGTGTCTTCCTCTGCTTCTCGACTTACAGAAACATCCTCTACCACCTTCAGCCTGCTGGGATTTCTCTTAATGAGGAGACCATGACCTCTTAGACATGTGTTGGTCACCATGCTCTTTGTAAAGACTCCAGGGGCACCCTCGGCAATCTATGGTTGGTATCTCTTGTTACCTCGATACATCGCAAGCATTTCACAATGTGGTCTGTCTCCTCCTTCATTCCTGTCTCCTCTGCCCTTGAAGATAGAAGTCTTCCAGCTACTTTCTTTCTCTTCTTCCCTGTTGTCCTATGTTCTCCCTTTCCTGCGATTGCACACACCCTGGATTCATCCATCTTCATATTACACATGTCTCTAAGCAATTCCAGGAGCTCCTGTGGTTTCAGCCTCTCCTGTTGATGTGGCATTATCTCCTCACCAGCCTTTCCAGGCTCCAAGCCTCCGTTCTCTACTCCACTCCACGGCAGTGCATGGATGCCCTGCACACTGCATCTTCCAGACCTTGAGGCCAGTTGCTTCCCATTAGCCCCTTTAATGCAAGACATTGGCAGTAGACAGGAAAATAAGATGAAGGGTGAAGACAGTCCCTTTCATTTCCAGCTCTGGCCAGCAGCACCCCAACAGCAACAGATGGTTGGCTCCAGGCTCCAACTCCTTTTGGCTTTCTCAGCAGCCTTGCAATAACCCTTGAAGGAACTAACAGCACCCAGCACCCATAAAGGCATGGCTGGGCCACAACCTGTTTTGCTGTGTACCCTGGTTCTCCATGGCCCCTGTTTGGCCGTATCTTCTCCTCAAAAGTCTGAACATTGGCTGCAGGATGTCTCCACCCCACTTGTCTGGGCCCCAGCCATGGAGCACTCCTTCCTTAAAGTCTTAAGCATCATTCATGAGCTGTTCTTGACTTAGAGGTCTGAGCACCAGCTGTGCTGTGTCCCATACTCACACATCCAGCCTCCAGCTGTAGGTAGCTAACACCAGGATTTCGGACCCCTGCCGCTGATAGCGCCTTTCCCATGTCCTCCTCTGGGCCCGTAGTTATTAATCTCTGTGGACATTTGACCATCTGCTACCTGTGTAAGCAATCCTTTGCATTAAATTTCGTGTTCTGAATACCCAGCATGATTTTTGTTGACCTAAATGAGCTTTGTCTGATAAAAATCCTACACTGTATTTCCGACTTCAACTTCATGCTAAAGTTTTACAGGGCATTGGTCTTCCCTAACTGGATCTCTGATGGGCACCCACAAATAACTAGTTTTTATTGCACTTTATCCCTTCCTTTCCAAAACTGATCTTCATTTACTGTTCTAGATCTTAGTAAATATTGTTACCACTTACTCAGGCACTCAAGTTAAAAATGACTTCCTCAGGCTTCTTGTCCCTTACAAATCACACAATTCCCTCACAGCATAAATGTACATAGATTATTCCCCAGTATGTGCAAATTGTGCCATACCTTTTCCTCCCTTCTCTCTCCTCACTAACATTGTTCTCATTTACCAAGAATTAGGGATTGGATATGGTTCTACATTTCATGCTACATATTATGCATATATGCACACACGCATACACACCCACAGACCGGGTTTCTTGTTCAATCATAAAAACTAAGGATAAGTGTCACACTCAGATTTACAAGAATTCTTAGAATATTAAAATGTTAGAGCTAGAAGTGGCCTTGGAGGTAATATAAATCAGTGTTTCTAGAGCCAAATGGATTCCAGTCACCTAGGGATGCTTGGGTGGCTCAATGGTTGAGCATCTGCCTTTGACTCAGATCATGATCCCGGGGTCCTGGGATCAAGTTCCACATCGGGCTCCCCAGAGGAAGCCTGCTTCCCCCTCTGCCTGTGTCTCTGCATCTCTCTCGGTGTCTATCATGAATAAATAAAAAAAAATCTTTTTTAGAAAGTTGATTCTAGTCACCTAGAATATTTTTGAAAATCAGAGGTCTGTTCCTGACTCTCACACTTTCATATTCGGAATTCTTAAGTTAAGAATCTGAATTTTTAAAACCACATGTCCGATCAAATCTCCTGCATAGTGATGTTTGGCAACTATAGATCACCGACCAGAGGAGCATCTGAGATTTGAAAGTGCCCTGGTTCTGTGTCCCACACTTCCAGTTAGAAGCCAGAGTGGAGCTTCAGAACTCAAATCTAGAAGTTCTGTCTTTCAGCCCAGTGGTATTTCACTGTCCTGCACTTTTTGAAAAGGAGATATTGAGAGGAACATAACAAATGGCTCACCTCCTTGCTCGGGAAAGAGAAGTTCAGACTTTATAGATAGATTTACTTATTTGTTTGTTTGTTTGTTTGTTTTCAATTGAGAGAGAGCTGGTATACACAAGTGGGAAGGCAGGGGCAGAGGGAGAAGCAGACTCCCTGCTGAGCAAAACGGGGCTGGATCCCTGGACTCCAGGATCATGACCTGAGCCAAACGCAGATGCTTAACCGTTTGAGCCACCCAGGTGCCCTAGAACCTCAGACTTTCATTGGAAAATACATGTCCAGCAAAGTAACATAGAACATGGCAGTTTCCACAGCCTGATGGGAAGCCTGTGGGAGCTCAGAACAGAATGACTGAGTTTCACTTTAGTTAGCAGAGTCTGAAACAAGTTCTCAGACAAAATACCCTGTCCTCGTTCAAACCAACTTCTTGTCAATCTAGTCAAAATCACTTTAACTGACCTGAAAGATTGCTGTTCCATTTTATTGCCAAAGTGTCCATAGCTTATGTTCCCATTTGACAATTACTTCCATTCAAAACTGCCCACTTCCATGAGCATCCAAAATAACAAGGACTCTCTGTCCTCCCTTGAAGGCCGTTCTGCTATCATAGGACACCCCTGTCCTCAGATACCTGTAGGAAGGTATTAAAATGTCCTCATGATGCAGGGACATTCTACTAGTCCTGGTGAGTGCGGACTGAAATGAAGTCATTTTCCACCTGTCTGTATGGACACCATCACCCATGAGAACCATTACTATCTTCGTGCAAATCTATTCTTTTTTGAACCAAGTCTCCTCAGGTAACAAAACAAGTTTATAAAAGACTTATTCAGTTTGAGAAACTGAGCACTTGAGAGAATCCTACACATAGGCCAAAGACTCCACGACCTACACTACCTACATCCCACTACGTCCTATGGGATAGTCAGTGTTTGAGAGACCATAGTTCCCTGGTACCTGAATGCTCCCTCCTGATTGTGTGCATCACATCCTAGGTCTGGTAAGATGGACTTGGATGAACTGCAGTCAGGGGCTTTCCAGGTGTTTAGAACCATCTGTACTTCATCAGTGAAACAGAACAGGAGATGGGTAACAGAAAATGGGGCATTTTCCTAACAGTGTTTTTTGTCTCCAAACCTCCTCTGCTTATATTCTCCAAGAGTTAGTGACTTTCAGATAATAGCATGACAGAGCCATGATACAGCTCAGGGGCCCAGGCAATGGGAAATGATAAGGATCTACTTATAGGAAAACTGAGTCTAAGAAAATTAGCTCCATACAACTGATCTTTGGGGCTTAAGTCATTTTTTATGGCTTTATTCCACCCTTGGCTCCCCCTGTTACCTTTCAACTCTGGTCTTCTCAAATGGATTCCTCCTGAGATTCCAGCTGACTCCCAAACCGAATGTGCCCTTCTACATTTAGGGTAGAAACAGGAACTAGAGGTCTTAACCATCCTGTCCAACCATGCCTTACCATAGCCTGCATCAGACTCCCTGCTTTTGACCAAGGAAAGAACTGGAAGTATAAAAGAGAACAGCCAGTATCTAAAAGTCCTGGCCAAGTATATTCAAGGAGGAATAGGCGATATTATTACACTTGAGGTAGGATATTTATTCATTTGTTTTGATGAACAGAAACCTAGGGTTTGCTGAAATGTATGAAGTAGACACAGAGGTGACAACAGTGCTTAATTACCAATGGTAGTAACTCAAAATGGGGGAAGAGTAATGATGACGGTGGTCCTGGAGTTTTTTATTAACACACATTGCAGACTTATGGACAAATGGGGCACACTCTCTAGTCTCAAGGAACCTACTAGATCTTCAATGAAACAATTATGTATACTTCACTTCTATATTTTCTCCATATATAATTTTACTAAGCAAAGTTATTTGCTTTTAAAGAACCAAGGCCAATTGTGAAAACTGCAGCAAAGTATTTTCATCAAATGAGACAATGAAGTATGTAAGAAACATAGAGAATCCATAGGGGTTTCTCCAGTGAGATACCACCATACGACTATTAAAATGACTCATTGTAGGTTTTAGGCCTCCAAACCTGTAAAAAAAAAAAAAGAAAGAAAGAAATATTTTCTGTTGTTTTTAGTTACTAAGTGTATGGTAATTCATTACAGTGACAATAGGAAACTAGTGGAAAACTCAAGAGAACACTCTGGTGGGAATCCCAGGATGAGAGCCAAGAGACATCTCCATGCGACAGGGAGCAACATACACAGCTGGCAACAATATTGGTTGTGACACCTCAGAAATCTCTGAGACAGAGTTCTACAAGATGATGAGATTGATGGACATACCTGATCAGACTGAACTTTTTAAGAAGGTCGAACAAAAGGCAGAGAGCTTAGGATTGAAACACAGAAAAGGGGGAAACAAAATCAGATATATTAAAAAAGAGAAAAGAATGAGCCCTGGGGAGAATGTCACGTCGAGCAGGACAGGAACTCTGTAGCGCTCTCTAAACAGCACCACTTCCAAAGCAAGCACTGACCACGGCTGTGCCTGAACACCCAGGGGATAAGGCTGGGGGCAGGGGTGAGGGGTGGGGAGATGTGCTTGTCTACTCTGACAGTTGGGGTTGGTGGTCCCTATTCATGGAGCTCAGGTTCCCTCCCCAAGTAGCTCTCCCTTCTCCTTTTATCTGCTCCATCTCTACTCCATCCTCATTTCAGGGAGTTAACTGAGCTATGCCTGGTTTTCCCTCTGAACGCCTCCTAGAAACCCTCTCCACATAGCAAGCTGCGGCCATTTCCGGGCATCCTTGGTCCACCAGAACCTCCACAAAGTTTTTAAAGAACACTTGGGGGCCCAGGGATCACTCGCCTCTGTGAAGATGATGGAGAAAGTTATCCTGAACTGAAGCATCCTCAGAATTATCTGCTTCAGCTCAGACCCTGAGAACTGATAGTGTCAAAACTTGAAATCCAACCAGGCTTCCCATGACCTAACTGAATCTCTAATAAAACTTTATGAGAGCTCCTGTAGGTCCAGATACCTCCTGTGATGAGCGGGAAGACATAGGGATTTTGTTCTTGGATGGCCAGAGTCGTCAAATGTTTTCGAGTCTACTTGGGAACCAAGGAGCAGCTCTTGTCTTCCTGGAGAGGTTTCAGCTGACACCTGCGCAAATATCCTTAGAATTTTGTACTTCAGCTCAGCGTCAGGGAACCACCATTGGACAATCTCAGCCAGCCTGAGTCCCTGGATATGTTTAAAGTCCTCTCGTTGTTCCAAAAAAGGGGAACTTGCCTTTTGAAGGCACCGGGTGGTGACTGCCCACCTACTCCAGCAACTTCAGCACTTCCTGGGTTCACCCAAAGGCAATATGAAACTCAGATGCTTGCCTTTGTCACCCCTGCTGGTCTGGTTGACAGAGGCTCACACTCCAACAGCCCAGAGCCTCTATATGCAAATATGGTTACCTGGACCTCCAGTGGTTGGATGGAAGAGGTGGAAGAAGGGCAATGGGATGCTAAGGCTAAGAAAATGCTGGGGTTTAGTGGGAGTCATAGCATGGTTCATGGACCCTGGCTGTGAGTCTGGCTCCTGCCTTCTCTGCATGCACCCTGGGCTGGCCAAATACTTGAAATCTGATGGGTATCATGTGGCTGGCCAGCCCCAGACAGCCCCCCTTCCACCTCCATTCTTTAAAGCTCCCCCACTGGTATGTGCACACAAGTTCCCAAGATCCCCCATTACCTGGACCTAGTTGGTTTGACTTTCTATGCCACAGGCTACCTGTTTTGGCCTTATGAAATAATTTTCTTGATCAGAACATGGGGCTCAGAGCCTGAGATACCCCAGGAAGAAGGTCCTGATATCTTGTGATTTGACAAGGAATTTGAGAAATATGTACCGGAATCTCCCAACTTCTTAGGTTTGTTGTAGGAGACTTGGCAGTATTAATTGCTTTAATAGCGTTAAAGTCACTGTGATCGTCCTCCAATCATTACATTGCTCTTGATTATTACTTTTACTATTATGTCTCTTATTATGGATTGTTCATGGGTGGTTGTTATAAAACACTGACTACATTTTCTATTCAAGAGGAGGGTCTGATATTTGGAGACCATTTCTGATTGTTCCCCAGAAGACTTTTACACAACGAGGCTACAGTTCTCCCACTCCACTGCTTGGTTTCCTTTCATGCGGAAACCCTCTCAGCATGTTCCACATTCCTCTCCTGAGGCATATACCCTCCATGAGGGCAGGGAAGCCAAGTGGATAATGTCCCCAGGTTGGCAGATCCTAGAAAAATGTACACGTTCCGTCCAGAGATCAGCACCATTCCCTGTAGACCTGGGAGAGTCACACAACCCTCCTTGCCTCACTAGAGCCCGCATAAAATTTCTAATGTCATTTGGGTGCCCTGCAACTGCTCTTGCAATCCAAAAATACTGGAAAACAAATTAGCAGGGGCCTGAGTACCCTCAAAATTTTGCCGCGGCCCGGCGACAGGAGTGACCTGATGTCCTGTGTCCTCCCGTCCTCTGCCTTTCCCAGGGGAGCACCGGATCCTGGGCTGTGTCCCCCGGTGCCCTGGGCTCCGAGCCTGCCACACTGTGAATGACCTAAGTACAATGTAGCATTTAAAAGCATCAGAGTCAATTTTGTGTGAAGTTAACTTATCCTTTATTACAATAAAACTCATAAGCCATTATACAGGTTAAAGGTTAAAGAAAAATGGAAAATATAGAAACAGTGAAATGCCAGGGGAGGGCAAGCCTCCGTTGGGCTGCAGCCACCACGAGCCCTGCGTTGGGAGCTGGGGCGAGCTCAGGGGTCGAAGCCAGTTGTTCCAGATGCAGGTGGCGGCTCTGGCACTCTGGGGACCCCGATTGCAGGTGCCGGGGCCTGCTCCTCCTCTGGGGTGGCCGCGGGTGCAGGGGGCTCCTCCAGGGCTGAGCAGTGAACTAGAGCAGTGACCACTATCTGCAGGGGCTTCACCTCCCCAGCGGGCGCTTCAGCGCGGGCCGAGCCCTCAGCCCCAGCAGCCAGGACGGCCTGGATCCCCGCAGGCCCCGACGGGGCAGCAGTCCCCACGGTCAGAGCTGGGACGCGCTCCTGAGCTGCTTCAGGGTGTTTTCCTTGGGCTGAAGCTGTAGCTCCAGGAAGGCAAAGTATCCCCATTAGGACGGACGTTCCACGTGCCTCCCAAGTCAAGACCACTCTTCCCACTGCTCCACGTGCGTGAGGGCATGAGCCCTGGGAGGTGTCCCCAGGCTGCAGCCCGTGGGGTGAAGTGTGAGCCCACCCCCTGCTCCCAGCCCAGCTGCATGGAGGCTGGATCGGCGGGGCCCACCCTGTCCCCAGCTCAGTCACCCCCAGGCCTCCTCACCCCCAGCCTCTGGCTCCACTGTATGGAGGCGTCTGAATTGCTGGAGGTTACGCCGGGCACGGAGTTCCACGTCTGAACCTGGCATGTGCTGTCTTACGAATTGCAGAATTTTCATAAGGGAGGGAAATTCGGGGAGCTGACAAAAGTCGTCCCCATAATAATCCAGCCATATTTCCAGCATGCAGGAGATGGCCCTGTGGAGGGACAGGCGGGCACAGGTGTCAGAAGACAGGGCTCTGTCACATGCAGGTGTCCCGGGGAAGCCGTGCAGGACCCGGGGACCCGGCCTCCCGTGCGGGGTGTCAGAGGCCAGTCCTGCTCCTTGTGCCCCTGCCACCTGGCGGACCTGCCTGCCACAGGCCTGCTCCCTGAGGAGGGGCTGATATGCAGCCTCTGTTCTGGGGAGCCCACGCCCAGCGGGGTGACCATCACCGTCTCTCCTGGGGAAGCGGGACTCCCTCCTCAGCCTGGTCCCTGCCCACCTGCCCCTTGAGTCCACCGGCAGGCGTCCGGGGACTGGGGGCGTCTGGCCTGTCATTGCCCTCACTGCACACACTGTCGCTCTGGGAAGCTCCAAGGCAGGAGGGCTCGGGCTCTGTGTCCTGCCAGGCCTTGCCAGGAGCCGCCCAGGACCGCCACCTTCCCTCCTGTGGCTCTGGCCTGCCTCCCTCCAGAGGGGCCCCCGGGGGTGTCCTTCCACTGACTCTAATCTCTCATCTCCCACAGGGTGGGGGCCGCCTGGTCTGGAGGCCTCACCAGCCCTCCTGAGCACCTGCTGTGCCCCCTGGTCCAGGTGCCACCAGATTGGGGAGTGCAATGCTCCCCACCCCCTCTGCTCTGGGCCCCAGGTGTGGGGCAGAGAGAGGGTTGGGGGGCATGGAGAAGTTCTCCTTAGGGGTCCCAGTGTCTCCCACCAAGACCGCACCCCATCCTGGCTCTCCTGCCCTCTTTTCCAGAAGGGGCCTTAGACCTTTACTCTGTCACAGGAATTGCAGATGTGTGAGGTGAGGGTGCAGCCGCCCCCCCGCCCCACAGCCCCTTCGCTGCCCTCCTGGAGAGGGAAGGCCCTCCTGCAGGAGCCGGAGTCACTCACAGTTTCCAACGCTGGATCGTGTCGTCGTCACCACATGCAGCTACGATGTACCCATATCTAGAGGAGGGCGGGGGCATCCCATGAATCGTCCTGTGGACGTGACCTCTCATAATGGGGGCTGTCACCCTCTGACCCCTGACTAGGCCGGAGCCCCGGGGGCCGTCAGCTCTGTGCGTGGGGCCACGGGCAGCTCCCGGAGAAGCGCCCGCACCTGCTGGGGCCTCCTGAAGGCTTGAGCATGAAAGGGCTCGGCGAGGCCCATGGCCCATAACCGAGTGGGCCCGGGGTGCCCCGGGGTCCCCCGGTCTGGTTGCCCGAGGACACAGACCCCCGATAGACTCTCAAACCTCCCTTTCAAATGGGAAACAGGCCGCTCAGGACCCTGGTGGCGGGGTGGAGGAGGCCCAGGCCTCATGATGGGGGAGGAAGACAGCTGCTGAGCACAGGCACAGACCCTCTGGCTGACCCGCCACAGGCCAGGCCCCGGGGCTGCCCTCCAGGACCCCGCTAGGCCCTGGGGGACCCTGCTCCAGGCGGGGGAGCAGCCCGAGGCCGGGAAGCTCACACCATCCCCAGCCTCCCCAGCAGCAGGTGGCCCAGCCTTGGGCTGCGGAGGGGCAGGTGCTCACTCGGTGAACAGCAGGTCCAGCACCTCCTCCGTGGTGGCGAATCCACGATAGTCGTCTAAGAAGCTGCAAATGGAGATGACGTCCCTGCGCTGCAAGGCGAGCAGCAGTTGTCGGTCTTCGTGCCCCAGCAGCTCCGTCCGGCTGAGCTTCTTCGGGACAATCTGATGCCCCTTCCCGGCCGCGGCCCCAGCACCCTGAGGTGGGACAGAGGGGACGTGCAGCCTGCAGGGAGCCGCCAGGAGACCTGGGATCCCGCCCCGGCAGGCCCTGCGCTGGGGCCCCGTGGGCTTGAGGAGCTGGGGCTCCCTCTCCCGCTCAAGCTCCCTGCCTGTCTCTTACACAAACAGGACCAACTATGCAATAAAGAAACAATCTCAGAGGATAAATGTTCAAAATATTTGGATCAATACGAGGACCTCAAGAGACACAGAGAGAGAGACCGAGAGAGGCAGCCACACAGACGGAGGGAGAAGCAGCCCGTGCAGGGAGCCCAGGCGGGGCTCGATCCCGGGCCTCGGAGATCAGGCCTGGCGGAAGGCAGGCGCTAACCGCCGGGCGACCAGGCCTCCCCTGAGGGCTCTATTCTGATGTTCCCACACATCTGTGCGCAGGGACTCTGCATCTGGCCCAGGCAGGGGCAGGGCCATGGGGGCAGGTGTGGGGAGGAGGGGATCCAGACTCATGTGGGAGCAGGAGTGTCGGGGGGCCCAGGGGGTAGCAGGCTGGCTTCTGGGACCCGGTGCCCTTCCTGCCGCATCAGGGCCCGGGTGTCGGGGGTCCCAGCCCCTGCACTCACCCTGAGCCCGCGCTGGCCTCTGTTAGCTGCGCAGGGCACCTCCCTGCTCCTGGAGGCGGTGGGGCAGACGACCCCTTCCTCCCGCTCGCGCCCCACGTCCCGGGTGGAGCTCTGTGGAGACAGTGCCCGGCAGTCAGGCAGGAGGCCTCAGCGCCTGGTCTGGCCCCCTCGCCTGGGCCGCACCCCCAGCTGCCTCCACCCAGACACACCACAGCGCAGGCGGCACCCACCGCCCCTGGAGAGAGGAAAGGGATGTGGCTGCAGGGCCTCGGGGTGACTCCGGGGGGGGTAGAGGACCTCAGGAACCCTGTTTCCCCCCTGCCCACTGTGACATCAGGGTGACCCTGAAGGGATCCCCGGGGAATGTGCCGCCCTGCAGCGTCCCCCAGCCTGCATGGGACCTGCCCACACATTCCTGGTTCCCTGAACCTGAGGAGGAGGGGATGAGGCTCCCAGGATGGTGGCACAGGGGGCCTGGCCTGGCCTGCGCTGTGTTACCTGACGGCGCCTCCGGATCACCGCCCTGACGCCTTGGTATCTATCCTGGAGCCAATGCCTACAGCATTGGAACAAGCGGCTCCCCCGGGGTTCCTGGGAGCCAGAGCCCCGAGAGGTGGGCCGGCAGCAAGAGAACATCCTCCAGTAGCAGATGTCTCCAGCCAAGTGAGCCTGAGCTGGGGCTGCACTGGATGCGGGTGCCTGGTTACGGGGGTTCCAAGTTCTGTTGGGCTCTGTGACACGGAAGTGACCTCACTCCCTGGGACCCCCTCCCTGACCCACTCCTGGAGGAAGCTGCAGGGGCAGTGCTCGTGCTGCCAATGCTTCCCCCCTCCCTGCAGGCGATGGCCTGTGCACACAGGGACACGACCGCAGCCCTGTCCACAGGCCCCAGGGAAGGACTGTGTGCACCCAGGACCCCAGCCTGGACACACGCCTGGGTTCAGACATGACTGTCCAGTCTTCCCCGGTTTGACACCAACAAGCCGTTGTGCCCATGGGGATGGTCGGCGTCTTGACTGTGGGACAGGGAGTATCCTAGCGGGTGCTTCCCCCAGATGTCCCCAGGCCACTGTGGCCTCATATCTATGACCTTGGAGGCGGGTGTCACCTGCAGGACATACCTCCACCCACACGTTCTTCCTTGGTGTGTACATGCGTCCAGGTCCACGAGGTCCTCTGTGCACACACGTGGGCACCGGTACCCTCATTCTGGAGGCCCAGAAGGTGACAGTCCCCTTGGGCAGGGATGGGCAACAGCTTCCCAGGATCCTAGGCTCCTGAATCCAAGGCAAACCCTGCAGAAGGTGTCGTCTGGTCTCCTGTTGTGATTCTGAGTCTCGGGTTGTGGATTTGCTCCCGAATGGGACCCTCTGTGCCCTGTGACCCTGGGTCAGGTGTTCAAAACTGCAGCTATTTCAGAAAACCGATCTATTCCTCAACTTTCGATTCATGAGTTACACATCCAAGAAGACTGACTCCACACAAATTATTCCAAATTTAATGATATCTATGCTGACACGCATGTTCACTATCTCATGTGCTATTTAGAAGAGTCCAGAAGGGGGTGGTTGTCCTATGTCTTCTGGAACGCTTGCTTTCACAGAACTGAAGCTCCAGTGCAGCTCGTGTGCTGACTGTGTCACAGCGATGGGGAAGGCTATGGGCCATGGGGCAAGCGCTCAGGAGGACAAAGGATCAGGCTCTGGGCCAGGCCACGTGCAGACATGTTCATGACCAGGTTAATGGAGGACATTGTGGTGTTTGTCCAAACGGGGGCTCCTGTGTTTCCTTTTTCTCTTCTCTTGGACATGGAGCTATTCACCAGGAAGCAGCAGCCTTGCAGGCAGGACTTTCTAGGAAAGAGAGGAGTCAACATGCCTGTGCCAATGTCATTTTCAATGGATTTATTCACAGGCTAAGTCATTTGAAAACACGAGACAGTTACGTTTAAAAACTACCATGTACTGGGCCAAGACAGTCCTGCCTTAGTAGTTTCTGTGAAATCAGGTGCAGAGCGGCAGGAAAGTCATCTCATCTCCTATTATGTGAAAGTGAATATGTGCATTGTGAGGAATGAGAAATTTCTAGGTGTATGATGGAGAGATGATGGAGGAGAGATGGATGACAGGGAGGCTCGTCAGCGATAGATGGACACACAGTCGATGGAGAAATAGATAGGGAGTAACATTGCTCTTGAGAGCTATTCCTCAGCCCTCCTTCCCTGCTTGGAAGGTCCTGGCCAGGGGTGAAGCAGGAGGACCCATTACTCGCAGGGCAATATTATCAGAAACTTCCTGGCACTTACAGGGTCACAACCTGATCTACTCTTTTCCAAACCAATATTGACCTCCCAGTAGGGCCTCCAGGCTTCCAATGAAAGCCATGGTTTCCCCAGGTGCAGGGGCTGCACAGGGGATGAGCAAGGACTGCGGAGCATTGGAAGCACAGCACAGGAAAGATTTTTCTCCTTTCCTCAGCAGGCAGTGTCCAGCTGTGGCAACATTAGAGTTGCAAGGTGGGAACCACGTCCCCAGACCTTCTGTCAATACTCATCGTGCCTCTGCAGCTCTAGCAAATGCACACGCTGCAGCCCAAAGTGTGGAGCTGCACACCTGCCAGCCTGAGCAGCTGCACAAAGTGGGGTCCTCCTGGAAGCCTAGGAACAACTTGGGCTGGCCAGCGTCGCCCTCTGCTGGTCTGAGCTCACGGTGCAAGGCTCCTTCCTGTGACCTCCCCTATGCAATGGGAATAGGTGGGTGGACTTGCTCAGGTGTGGATAGCACAGGTGGGAGAAGGTCATCCGGGAGGTGCTGGCCACAGCGTGCAGGGAGCTGAATGGATGATTCTGTGGGTTTTCATAGTGTGGGTGTGTGAGCGTGTGTGTGTGTGTGTGTGTCTGAATGCAGATGTTAATCCAGCAGAGGTTTGGATACAGAAATTTATACACATTGACTTGCATATGTGGATTTTTCTGTGGCTTTTTCCTTCATCATTCATGTGTCCTGCCCTATTGCCATTTCACTTAAGATTCCTGTCAGTTCAGATCAAATCAACAATAAAAGACACTTCATTGGATGTAGTCATTCAAAATCTAACTCCACTTTGTGAATTTAAACCCTTTAATTCCAAAAATACTTGTCAGCTGAGCTTCTTCGGGACATCTGATGCCCCTTCCCGGCCGCGGCCCCAGCACCCTGAGGTGGGACAGAGGGGACGTGCAGCCTGCAGGGAGCCGCCAGGAGACCTGGGATCCCGCCCGGCAGGCCCTGCGCTGGGGCCCCGTGGGCTTGAGGAGCTGGGGCTCCCTCTCCCGCTCAAGCTCCCTGCCTGTCTCTTACACAAACAGGACCAACTATGCAATAAAGAAACAATCTCAGAGGATAAATGTTCAAAATATTTGGATCAATACGAGGACCTCAAGAGACACAGAGAGAGAGACCGAGAGAGGCAGCCACACAGACGGAGGAGAAGCAGCCCGTGGAGCCCAGGCGGGGCTCGATCCCGGGCCTCGGAGATCAGGCCTGGCGGAAGGCAGGCGCTAACCACGGGGCACAGGCCTCCCCTGAGGGCTCTATTCTGATGTTCCCACACATCTGTGCAGGGACTCTGCATCTGGCCCAGGCAGGGGCAGGGCCATGGGGGCAGGTGTGGGGAGGAGGGATCCAGACTCATGTGGGAGCAGGAGTGTCGGGGGCCCAGGGGTAGCAGGCTGGCTCTGGGACCCGGGCCTCCTGCATCAGGCCGGGTGTCGGGGTCCCAGCCCCTGCACTCACCCTGAGCCCGCGCTGGCCTCTGGTAGCTGCGCAGGGCACCTCCCTGCTCCTGGAGGCGGTGGACGACCCCTTCCTCCCGCCGCCGCGCCCCACGTCCGGGTGGAGCTCTTGGAGACAGTGCCCGGCAGCAGGCAGGAGGCCTCAGCGCCTGGTCTGGCCCCTCGCCTGGGCCGCACCCCCAGCTGCCTCCACCCAGACACACCACAGCGCAGGCGGCACCCACCGCCCCTGGAGAGAGGAAAGGGATGTGGCTGCAGGGCCTCGGGGTGACTCCGGGGGGGGGTAGAGGACCTCAGGAACCCTGTTTCCCCCCTGCCCCACTGTGACATCAGGGTGACCCTGAAGGGATCCCCGGGGAATGTGCCGCCCTGCAGCGTCCCCAGCCTGCATGGGACCTGCCCACACATTCCTGGTTCCCTGAACTGAGGAGGAGGGATGAGGCTCCCAGGAGGTGGCACAGGGGCCTGGCCTGGCCTGCGCTGTGTTACCTGACGGCGCCTCCGGATCACCGCCCTGACGCCTTGGTATCTATCCTGGAGCCAATGCCTACAGCATTGGAACAAGCGGCTCCCCGGGGTTCCTGGGAGCCAGAGCCCCGAGAGGTGGGCCGGCAGCAAGAGAACCATCTCTGCCTTGACCAAGTCCTCATCTCCAGCAGCCACTATCCCTTCAGACCCGGAACCTTCCCCAGGCTCCACAGTTGGAGCTGGGGCGGGCTCCTCGGGTGGTTCAACAGGTTGCTCCATCCCCGAGGCCAGTTGCTCCATCAAGTTAGGAGGTGGCTGGGGCACATCCACGACCTCGAGAGCAGGGGGTGGTGCCTGCTCCTCTTCCAGGGCTCCCAGGGGTGCAGGGGGCTCCTGCAGGGCAGCAGTGACCACTATCTGCAGGGGCTTTGCCTCCCCAGCAGGCGGCTCATCGCAGGCCAAGCCCTCAGCCCCAGCAGCCAGGCCCCACGGGGCAGCAGGCCCCACGGTTGGAGCTGGGGTGCATTCCAGAGCTGCTTCAGGGTGTTTTCCTTGGGCTGAAGCTGTAGCTCCAGGAAGGCAAAGTATCCCCATTAGGACGGACGTTCCACGTGCCTCCCAAGTCAAGACCACTCTTCCCACTGCTCCACGTGCGTGAGGGCATGAGCCCTGGGAGGTGTCCCCAGGCTGCAGCCCGTGGGGTGAAGTGTGAGCCCACCCCCTGCTCCCAGCCCAGCTGCATGGAGGCTGGATCGGCGGGGCCCACCCTGTCCCCAGCTCAGTCACCCCCAGGCCTCCTCACCCCCAGCCTCTGGCTCCACTGTATGGAGGCGTCTGAATTGCTGGAGGTTACGCCGGGCACGGAGTTCCACGTCTGAACCTGGCATGTGCTGTCTTACGAATTGCAGAATTTTCATAAGGGAGGGAAATTCGGGGAGCTGACAAAAGTCGTCCCCATAATAATCCAGCCATATTTCCAGCATGCAGGAGATGGCCCTGTGGAGGGACAGGCGGGCACAGGTGTCAGAAGACAGGGCTCTGTCACATGCAGGTGTCCCGGGGAAGCCGTGCAGGACCCGGGGACCCGGCCTCCCGTGCGGGGTGTCAGAGGCCAGTCCTGCTCCTTGTGCCCCTGCCACCTGGCGGTCCTGCCTGCCACAGGCCTGCTCCCTGAGGAGGGGCTGATATGCAGCCTCTGTTCTGGGGAGCCCACGCCCAGCGGGGTGACCATCACCGTCTCTCCTGGGGAAGCGGGACTCCCTCCTCAGCCTGGTCCCTGCCCACCTGCCCCTTGAGTCCACCGGCAGGCGTCCGGGGACTGGGGGCGTCTGGCCTGTCATTGCCCTCACTGCACACACTGTCGCTCTGGGAAGCTCCAAGGCAGGAGGGCTCGGGCTCTGTGTCCTGCCAGGCCTTGCCAGGAGCCGCCCAGGACCGCCACCTTCCCTCCTGTGGCTCTGGCCTGCCTCCCTCCAGAGGGGCCCCCGGGGGTGTCCTTCCACTGACTCTAATCTCTCATCTCCCACAGGGTGGGGGCCGCCTGGTCTGGAGGCCTCACCAGCCCTCCTGAGCACCTGCTGTGCCCCCTGGTCCAGGTGCCACCAGATTGGGGAGTGCGATGCTCCCCACCCCCTCTGCTCTGGGCCCCAGGTGTGGGGCAGAGAGAGGGTTGGGGGGCATGGAGAAGTTCTCCTTAGGGGTCCCAGTGTCTCCCACCAAGACCGCACCCCATCCTGGCTCTCCTGCCCTCTTTTCCAGAAGGGGCCTTAGACCTTTACTCTGTCACAGGAATTGCAGATGTGTGAGGTGAGGGTGCAGCCGCCCCCCCGCCCCACAGCCCCTTCGCTGCCCTCCTGGAGAGGGAAGGCCCTCCTGCAGGAGCCGGAGTCACTCACAGTTTCCAACGCTGGACCGTGTCGTCGTCACCACATGCAGCTACGATGTACCCATATCTAGAGGAGGGCGGGGGCATCCCATGAATCGTCCTGTGGACGTGACCTCTCATAATGGGGGCTGTCACCCTCTGACCCCTGACTAGGCCGGAGCCCCGGGGGCCGTCAGCTCTGTGCGTGGGGCCACGGGCAGCTCCCGGAGAAGCGCCCGCACCTGCTGGGGCCTCCTGAAGGCTTGAGCATGAAAGGGCTCGGCGAGGCCCATGGCCCATAACCGAGTGGGCCCGGGGTGCCCCGGGGTCCCCCGGTCTGGTTGCCCGAGGACACAGACCCCCGATAGACTCTCAAACCTCCCTTTCAAATGGGAAACAGGCCGCTCAGGACCCTGGTGACGGGGTGGAGGAGGCCCAGGCCTCATGATGGGGGAGGAAGACAGCTGCTGAGCACAGGCACAGACCCTCTGGCTGACCCGCCACAGGCCAGGCCCCGGGGCTGCCCTCCAGGACCCCGCTAGGCCCTGGGGGACCCTGCTCCAGGCGGGGGAGCAGCCCGAGGCCGGGAAGCTCACACCATCCCCAGCCTCCCCAGCAGCAGGTGGCCCAGCCCTGGGCTGCGGAGGGGCAGGTGCTCACTCGGTGAACAGCAGGTCCAGCACCTCCTCCGTGGTGGCGAATCCACGATAGTCGTCTAAGAAGCTGCAAATGGAGATGACGTCCCTGCGCTGCAAGGCGAGCAGCAGTTGTCGGTCTTCGTGCCCCAGCAGCTCCGTCCGGCTGAGCTTCTTCGGGACAATCTGATGCCCCTTCCCGGCCGCGGCCCCAGCACCCTGAGGTGGGACAGAGGGGACGTGCAGCCTGCAGGGAGCCGCCAGGAGACCTGGGATCCCGCCCCGGCAGGCCCTGCGCTGGGGCCCCGTGGGCTTGAGGAGCTGGGGCTCCCTCTCCCGCTCAAGCTCCCTGCCTGTCTCTTACACAAACAGGACCAACTATGCAATAAAGAAACAATCTCAGAGGATAAATGTTCAAAATATTTGGATCAATACGAGGACCTCAAGAGACACAGAGAGAGAGACCGAGAGAGGCAGCCACACAGACGGAGGGAGAAGCAGCCCGTGCAGGGAGCCCAGGCGGGGCTCGATCCCGGGCCTCGGAGATCAGGCCTGGCGGAAGGCAGGCGCTAACCACCGGGCGACCAGGCCTCCCCTGAGGGCTCTATTCTGATGTTCCCACACATCTGTGCGCAGGGACTCTGCATCTGGCCCAGGCAGGGGCAGGGCCATGGGGGCAGGTGTGGGGAGGAGGGGATCCAGACTCATGTGGGAGCAGGAGTGTCGGGGGGCCCAGGGGGTAGCAGGCTGGCTTCTGGGACCCGGTGCCCTTCCTGCCGCATCAGGGCCCGGGTGTCGGGGGTCCCAGCCCCTGCACTCACCCTGAGCCCGCGCTGGCCTCTGTTAGCTGCGCAGGGCACCTCCCTGCTCCTGGAGGCGGTGGGGCAGACGACCCCTTCCTCCCGCTCGCGCCCCACGTCCCGGGTGGAGCTCTGTGGAGACAGTGCCCGGCAGTCAGGCAGGAGGCCTCAGCGCCTGGTCTGGCCCCCTCGCCTGGGCCGCACCCCCAGCTGCCTCCACCCAGACACACCACAGCGCAGGCGGCACCCACCGCCCCTGGAGAGAGGAAAGGGATGTGGCTGCAGGGCCTCGGGGTGACTCCGGGGGGGGTAGAGGACCTCAGGAACCCTGTTTCCCCCCTGCCCACTGTGACATCAGGGTGACCCTGAAGGGATCCCCGGGGAATGTGCCGCCCTGCAGCGTCCCCCAGCCTGCATGGGACCTGCCCACACATTCCTGGTTCCCTGAACCTGAGGAGGAGGGGATGAGGCTCCCAGGATGGTGGCACAGGGGGCCTGGCCTGGCCTGCGCTGTGTTACCTGACGGCGCCTCCGGATCACCGCCCTGACGCCTTGGTATCTATCCTGGAGCCAATGCCTACAGCATTGGAACAAGCGGCTCCCCCGGGGTTCCTGGGAGCCAGAGCCCCGAGAGGTGGGCCGGCAGCAAGAGAACATCCTCCAGTAGCAGATGTCTCCAGCCAAGTGAGCCTGAGCTGGGGCTGCACTGGATGCGGGTGCCTGGTTACGGGGGTTCCAAGTTCTGTTGGGCTCTGTGACACGGAAGTGACCTCACTCCCTGGGACCCCCTCCCTGACCCACTCCTGGAGGAAGCTGCAGGGGCAGTGCTCGTGCTGCCAATGCTTCCCCCCTCCCTGCAGGCGATGGCCTGTGCACACAGGGACACGACCGCAGCCCTGTCCACAGGCCCCAGGGAAGGACTGTGTGCACCCAGGACCCCAGCCTGGACACACGCCTGGGTTCAGACATGACTGTCCAGTCTTCCCCGGTTTGACACCAACAAGCCGTTGTGCCCATGGGGATGGTCGGCGTCTTGACTGTGGGACAGGGAGTATCCTAGCGGGTGCTTCCCCCAGATGTCCCCAGGCCACTGTGGCCTCATATCTATGACCTTGGAGGCGGGTGTCACCTGCAGGACATACCTCCACCCACACGTTCTTCCTTGGTGTGTACATGCGTCCAGGTCCACGAGGTCCTCTGTGCACACACGTGGGCACCGGTACCCTCATTCTGGAGGCCCAGAAGGTGACAGTCCCCTTGGGCAGGGATGGGCAACAGCTTCCCAGGATCCTAGGCTCCTGAATCCAAGGCAAACCCTGCAGAAGGTGTCGTCTGGTCTCCTGTTGTGATTCTGAGTCTCGGGTTGTGGATTTGCTCCCGAATGGGACCCTCTGTGCCCTGTGACCCTGGGTCAGGTGTTCAAAACTGCAGCTATTTCAGAAAACCGATCTATTCCTCAACTTTCGATTCATGAGTTACACATCCAAGAAGACTGACTCCACACAAATTATTCCAAATTTAATGATATCTATGCTGACACGCATGTTCACTATCTCATGTGCTATTTAGAAGAGTCCAGAAGGGGGTGGTTGTCCTATGTCTTCTGGAACGCTTGCTTTCACAGAACTGAAGCTCCAGTGCAGCTCGTGTGCTGACTGTGTCACAGCGATGGGGAAGGCTATGGGCCATGGGGCAAGCGCTCAGGAGGACAAAGGATCAGGCTCTGGGCCAGGCCACGTGCAGACATGTTCATGACCAGGTTAATGGAGGACATTGTGGTGTTTGTCCAAACGGGGGCTCCTGTGTTTCCTTTTTCTCTTCTCTTGGACATGGAGCTATTCACCAGGAAGCAGCAGCCTTGCAGGCAGGACTTTCTAGGAAAGAGAGGAGTCAACATGCCTGTGCCAATGTCATTTTCAATGGATTTATTCACAGGCTAAGTCATTTGAAAACACGAGACAGTTACGTTTAAAAACTACCATGTACTGGGCCAAGACAGTCCTGCCTTAGTAGTTTCTGTGAAATCAGGTGCAGAGCGGCAGGAAAGTCATCTCATCTCCTATTATGTGAAAGTGAATATGTGCATTGTGAGGAATGAGAAATTTCTAGGTGTATGATGGAGAGATGATGGAGGAGAGATGGATGACAGGGAGGCTCGTCAGCGATAGATGGACACACAGTCGATGGAGAAATAGATAGGGAGTAACATTGCTCTTGAGAGCTATTCCTCAGCCCTCCTTCCCTGCTTGGAAGGTCCTGGCCAGGGGTGAAGCAGGAGGACCCATTACTCGCAGGGCAATATTATCAGAAACTTCCTGGCACTTACAGGGTCACAACCTGATCTACTCTTTTCCAAACCAATATTGACCTCCCAGTAGGGCCTCCAGGCTTCCAATGAAAGCCATGGTTTCCCCAGGTGCAGGGGCTGCACAGGGGATGAGCAAGGACTGCGGAGCATTGGAAGCACAGCACAGGAAAGATTTTTCTCCTTTCCTCAGCAGGCAGTGTCCAGCTGTGGCAACACTAGAGTTGCAAGGTGGGAACCACGTCCCCAGACCTTCTGTCAATACTCATCGTGCCTCTGCAGCTCTAGCAAATGCACACGCTGCAGCCCAAAGTGTGGAGCTGCACACCTGCCAGCCTGAGCAGCTGCACAAAGTGGGGTCCTCCTGGAAGCCTAGGAACAACTTGGGCTGGCCAGCGTCGCCCTCTGCTGGTCTGAGCTCACGGTGCAAGGCTCCTTCCTGTGACCTCCCCTATGCAATGGGAATAGGTGGGTGGACTTGCTCAGGTGTGGATAGCACAGGTGGGAGAAGGTCATCCGGGAGGTGCTGGCCACAGCGTGCAGGGAGCTGAATGGATGATTCTGTGGGTTTTCATAGTGTGGGTGTGTGAGCGTGTGTGTGTGTGTGTGTGTCTGAATGCAGATGTTAATCCAGCAGAGGTTTGGATACAGAAATTTATACACATTGACTTGCATATGTGGATTTTTCTGTGGCTTTTTCCTTCATCATTCATGTGTCCTGCCCTATTGCCATTTCACTTAAGATTCCTGTCAGTTCAGATCAAATCAACAATAAAAGACACTTCATTGGATGTAGTCATTCAAAATCTAACTCCACTTTGTGAATTTAAACCCTTTAATTCCAAAAATACTTGTCAGTCTTCATTCATCTAGAATTCCTGGATCCAGGGCTGTAGAGGATGGTTGGTTTTCCAAAGCGGCTCCGGCCAGAATGACTGACACAGGATTTCAGGGCACAGAGGGAACTATTTAGGAGGAGATCCACAGCCCAGGCTCAGAGTCACAACTCGACTTAGACATGATTGTTGTCGGAGAGAGAAAATTTCAGGAAGAGTGACAGGTCACTCATCACTAGAATTTTCAGGGTAGTTGGGGCTTTGGAGGACAGGGGTGTGGGATGGGCAAGGTCTGCTCTTCCTCCAGGTAGACCCTCTTTCCTGAAACAAACCCCCAACACACACAGATACTCAAAGAATACACACATTCATACATAAAGGAATGATTATAAATGCTGTATTAGAAAGTCAAATGGTTTTCCACATGTATTCATACCTCATTAGGTCTGGTGTCAATGTATTTTAACTTTTTGAAGCAAGTGACACATATTTATTTTACGTTATAAAAGAGAAGAGGATACTTTCTCTACATGTGTGTGGATTCCTCAGGATAGGAAAACCACCAGCTATGCCTGAGCATCCTCTATTAAATAAGCAAAGGTAGAGTCATCAGATCCTGCTACATCAGTTAAACAACAGTTGAGCAAGAAGCGTATTCTATATCCGATTTGAAAATTCCCAAATAGGATTCGGTGCATTTAACAGAAATTAGGAGGACGGTGGGCGTTCCGGCTTCCGATAAATGCATCCGTATCTACTGTTGGATTTGAAATAAGGTATTGTCATCCTCTAACCCTGTTCCTCTGCACATCATAAACTCAAAATTGATTCATCACAATACTTGTATTTTCATAATTACTTACTGAATATATTAGGCTTTGTGTATGTACCAACTCCCCGAGGAACCTGAGATAATTGATTATTGTTATCGCAAGAATAAATATATTTAAAAATTCAGTGAGCTCAACTGTGTAAAACACTGGCAAAATTACAATTGCAAAGAAATAAGATAGTGAAGGGGCAAGATTGTCGAAAACTGGGGACCTCCGCTCAGCTGGATCCTTGACGGTAGGTAGATGCTATCCGATCGTTGTGAAAAGGTAGGAATCCCACCTGACGTTTAATAAAAGAATTGCTGGAACTCTTCAGTAGAAAAGCGACCACCCTCTGCAAGGTGGGAGATGCGAGACGTGAATCCAAAGTGATATATCAGAAGGTGAATGGCAGGGCGGGCAGTTTACGCACCCCAGAATCGGGAAAGGGAAGGGCCACAGAGCCCACATTTCAATCTGCCTTAGCAATCTGATCCGGTGAGACACAACCTTGCCTGAAATGAGCTCAGGTGGTGAAATGGGCAGACACTACTCTGGACACAGTGTCTCAGAATTCTCAGAGTCCCAGAAAGAATGGGGGTGCCCACGGGGGTGGAGTTCCCAAGCCTTGGGGTGTGGACACTGGTCATGGCCAACAAGAGTGCAAGGTGCCTCACAGCTCAGTTGGCCCTAAAACTGGAACCACTTTGCCTAATCGGCTGACCACTCTCCACATGGGAATCCTGCAAAGGACAGGGAAGTGGGGACCCTGCCCCTTCCCCTGGGATAGGCAGAGAGTGTAGGTGCACCCCCGGGGGACAGCTCTCAGTGCAGAGACCCTGGAAGGAACAGTAACAGGGCAACCCTCTCTCTTCTGGCAGACTGGTCTGGGCGCCCACCACAGGCATCTGCAGCATCTGGCACACCCCAGTGACTCCTGCTTGGCCCTGAGTGCTTACTGAAGAGCGGGACCCTGATCTTTCTGCTCTCAGGCTGGAGATCAGATTCCAGCCATTTCGTGTTGGTCTCCTAAAGAGGCACAGGGGGCTTTCAGGGAACAAAGCCACGCAGGAAAACCAGAAAGAGCTCACAGTGAGCCCAGCCCCGAGGCAAGGGGACGTGTAAGCCGGACCAGGAACAGACCCTGAGCATCAGTGCAGCAGGCCCCTCCCCCGGGAGATCAGCTCACAAGATGCCATGAACACCATGTGTATGGACATCAAAGGGCTGCGTATTCCAGGTGGGGACAACACAGTATAGAGAATTTGACTGTTCATCTAATGATTCCTATATCTGCAGTTTAAAATTCCGTGATGCTTTTTTGTCTTTTTCCCCTTTTCCACTGGTTTCGTGTTTTCTCAACTCTTTGATTTTAAGACATTTGGTAACTTCAATTTTTTACACTCATATTTTATAGATACATTCTTTATGTTTGGTTCTTGTCACTGGAATGAATTTTATTGTTCTCCATATATAAGTTTTGCTTCTTGACAATTTGAGATTTAGTGTCTCAGGCTCATGGTATATCCATAACCTATGCCAGCTTGTCCAGATAACTCTGTCTTCCTCCATATCTGGATGAGAGTGGATTTTCCATTGGGAAGATAGATTTGGTCTGGTTTGCTTTGGTTTGGTGTTTTGATGGCAGGGAAGAAAAGACACGTGAGGTGACTAGAGGGGAGAGCACAGGCCTGCTCAGACCTTCTTCCGCTAGCCTTTCTCCCTGGTCTCCCTGGGCACATGGACCAAATCCCCTTCAAGCACATGAAGTGCCAGTTCTGCTGGAGAGCCCAGCCTGAAGGCCCTTTGCTCAAGCCTGCCTGCATCCTCACCCCTGTGCCCTATACACCTGCAGGTCCAAGGATCCTTAGGCTACTTCACTAGCTCCAATCCCGACATCCCCTGTGAGGATAGGCCTTCCTACCCTTGGACCCCTGGGATCCTCATAGGCTTCCAGAAAGTAGGGAATATTTCTGTTGTGGCATGCATCCCTTGAGTGCCCAGGAAGCTGCATTTTCCTCTGAAGCCATGAGGCAGCAATAGGGCAGCTTTCATGGAATGAGACAGGGGCCTGAGGCTCCAGGGACCAGAATCTGACCCGGGTCACATAATGATTGCATGAATGGGAGTTACTTAGGGCTTGAGGGTGGGAGAAGGATCCCACACCGTGGCTTCTCTACTGCCCTCTGACTTTTAAAAGCCTAGTGTGCACATCGAGGAGCTCCTCTACCCTCCATATGCACAGAGAGAGGGAACACCCTTGAACAGGAGCTCTGGAGTGAGGAAAGAGCAGTCAGTTGTTTTTCCTAAAAAAGAAATCCTCACGACACAACTATGGATGTGCTTTGGTTTGGTTTCGTTTGGGTTGGTTTGGTTTTGCTGAGTTTCATTTGGTTTGGTATCACATGGTGTTGTATTGTTTCCATTGGCCCACTTCAGAGATATGCCTGAGAACGAGGGACAGAGAGAGAAAGACAGACAGTCAGAGGGAACTACCCAGTCCTGGGTCCTGTGCTATTTGGACCATTACATGCCCACTAGTCAAACTTTGCCTTCTTAGGAAATCATCTGGAGAGAGATAAATCTCCATGCTCAGGCCTCTGAAAGGAAGCATCATTACCCAACATTGAAGTGGGTTTCAGGATATATAAAGAATGAAACTGTCAACTCATCCCATTACAGACCATGTGCGACCGCGGCCCCATGTGGAGCACATGGCACCCATACTGGATGCTCAGGGATCCACATTGCCTGGCTAGTACTTCACGCAGAACACTGGGTGTGCAGGAGACCCTCAATGTCTACGTATCCCCTGAACCTATCAAGGAGCATGAGAGGCAGCAGGCTGTGGACCCAGGATTCCCATGCAAAGGAGCTGAGCAAGTGCTGATTCCCCATATCAGTCCAGGAGGGGCCACGTCCTCAGGTCCGCAGTCACCCCCTCAGGGTGCTTGGGGTGGAGGATAATGTCCGAGGCCAGGAGCTGGCTCATTCGCTCTCAGTGTCTTCTGAGGATGAGGACACCTGTAGGTCACCGTGGAGGACACTCCAGGGGCCACAGACACAGGCTCCGTCCGACAGGTGGGGGGCAGGAGGGCCCTGAGCAGGGCCTGGCTTCTCGGGAGGAAGGAATGAGGGAGCTGCGAGGAACCGGGAGCTCCAGCAGCTTCTGTTCAATCTGGTGAAGACCATTCTCAGGGGCTGAGTGGGGGCCCGCGCAGAGGGCGGCCGTGGGGGCTCGGTGCACGGCTGCAGCGTTCCCAGGTGAGGTGTGGCAGGTGTGGGCTGGGGGCCCTTGCTTGGATGGAGGGCAGGTGTCTTCCTGGTCTGCGGGGGCCGGGCTGTGCATCCATGGGCACGTCTGCTTCCTGGAGGACACAGACTCCCCAATATCCCTAGAGGGGCTTCCTCAATGATCCTGCAGGTGTGCTGGGAGGGCCTCCATCCCGGTTTTTTTCGGGAGTTCTGGGACCTGTCTAGGGGCATCTGGGCACATTTCTTGCCTGGAGTCTGGAGGGGCATTTGGGAATTGTCTGCCAATGCGTTGCTGACAGCGGGACGGGTGTTCTCCTCAGGATACTTGGGTGGTGCCTGGGTGTGTCCCAGCCCATGGCCCTTGGAGCCAGCCTGGGGACCCTCAAGGGAGACTCTGCAGGGCCTCTTGGCTCTCTGCTGCACAACCAGGCTGTCAGCCCTGACACAGGGTTGGCGAGCCGGCAGAGGGGTGTCAGTGATCGGCACTTGCTGGGCACCTCGAGGTCCACCAGGTGGGCTGAGGCTAACTTTAGGGCTTCTGAGATGAGAGGTGGAATGGGACGGGAGTCTTATGTCAGGGGGCTGAGTACGTGGTTCCATCAGCAGGGCAGGCTCAGGGATAGAAGGCCTCCTGGTGGTGTAGACGGGCATCGGCATGTGTGGACACTGTGGGAAAAGAGAACACACAGGACTCCATGAGTTTGGCCCCGGCACCAAGGCAAAATGAACATTCAGGAAAGAAAGAAAGAAACCAACAAATGGCCAGGACCCTAGTAACCACCCCCTCCCCCGGAACAGGGAAAGAAAGAGTTGGGATCTGTTGACCTAGGAGTAGGGAATCTGGCTGCAGGGCTCGTCCAGAACAAAGGCCTGACAGGATGCTGTTGATGCCCTTGAGACATGGGGGGGACACGCAAAGTCCTGCCTCACAGCGATGCTTCCTCCATTGGACCAGCGCTTCCATCCTCTCTGCTCATGAGGAGATAGGAGTCCTGCTGCTGGAGAGTCATGGTGGGAGCTCCTGAGTGGGGATGGGCAGTGTGGGATGATGTGTCACAAAGGACAGCGGCCTGTTCTTCTCTGAGGTTGGTATGTGCTCCAGGAGTGCCCGCCAATGACCTTCACACGTCAAACAGCCAGTGTTCACACACATAGAAGGTGGGAGGCAACATCATGGGCACCAAGGGAAAACTGGGTGCAAATCCACCCTACTCAACTGCCACTGGTCAGAGAGGAAGTGGAGCCCCGCTTCCACCAGGAGGCCCATGGAGCCCAGGGAGTCCCCAAGGGCACAGCCCGGGAAGCAGCGCACACTCACCCTCACATAGTCACAAGATTCCGTGTCTTCCTTCCAGGTGCGCTTCTGCCCCTCCTGGGGTCTCCTGGGGAACCTGTGGAGCAGGGCCTTCCTCTGCTCGGCTTCTTGCCTGCACGAGAAATCAAAGCAGGGAAAGGAGTAGGAACTCCCTTCCCTGGCTTCCAGCCGGACACCTGCTTGGGGCTTGGGCCAACCTGGTCCTTTCCGTCCTCAGCCAATCTACGCCCACCTCTGCCCCTCGTCCTAACTACAGGGAGCTGAACAGGTCGTCCAGGCAGTTTCTTACATACAGAGTCTGAAAGGGTCTGCCTTGGCATGTGCCAAGCTCCATACATTCACTGGTGCAGGGACACTGCTCCAGCCACAAACCCCACACCAAATCAGCAGGGACAGCTCCATCACCCAAATGTGGCCCCTCTTAGCCTGGGAGCTCCTCTGGCTGCCTCGCCCTGCCTGGCTCTGCCCGCAGCCGCCCTGCACACTGTGCATGCACACGGACTCGGGGTCTGTCGTATCAGCCCTGGCGTTTGGGTCACAAGCCCCATTCCTCACCTTCGTCTCCCTGCCTTCTCCCTCTCAGCCTGGTTCAACAGCCCAGCCTGGTGCCGCTGGTCCCGCTGACTCCCCGGCTCCACATTCTCCTTCAGCCTCCTGGAGCCCAAGGCAAGGGGAAGGAAGGTTGCACCCCAGTGTGTTACCGGGCATCTGGTGCTTGGTGCCTTGTGTTCAAGGTCCCGCGGTCTTGTACAGGTAAAATGAGGCATATAAACACTGGATTTAGGATATAGACTCTTGTAGGAAAGGGAGTTTCAAAGGAATGTTTCCCAAAAACATTAAACCAGTGAGAGAATTCCTGTTGTGGTGGACCCGGGCCACACCAAGGCAGAAACTGGTATTCATCAAAACATTCACAATCTTTGTAGATTGGAATCATAGTCCAGAGAGATAGAAGTGGAGAAGCCAAGCAATGGATGCCATATTCCCAAATAATTGGTTTCAGCTACAAACATTCTGCTGGTGAGGAGAACGAGTTCCTATGTGATACCTGAGCTCCTTTGGGAGAGTGATCTTCCCTGTCCTAGAGCACTAACGTCTAACACTCCTTGGCTCCCTTGGGGTTACTCAAAGGAAAGGACATTCAAAAAGGTTTCCTCTGAACATAGAAACTCTGAACAAATTCTGTTGAGAAAGGTGCAGGGACAGTTGAGGTGGTTGAGAATAATCTGAAAGTTGCCTGTTGTGGGAGGCAAGAATAGGAGCTGGGCTGACCTGAATGGTCTCCGTCAGGGAGGGACCACACCCAAATCCCGTAATCCAATCAAGCAATTAGAGTGGATTAGAGGACTTTGTGCCTTATCCCAGGGCCCAAAAGCCATAAAGGTGGAGGTGAGGTTCACTATCTGCCATTTGAAAACGGCTCAGTGAGAGGAGCATCCCTTTGCGACCTGAAGCTCCTGGTTGAATGTATCTTGTGGACACTGTTTCTGCAGACATGGAGGCTGCCCACCTCCACCCCTCAGAGGAGCCTCAGTTCAGCGCCTCTCCCAAACCCCAGTCATACTGGTCAAGGAGAGGCGGTGCTGAAGTCCACGGAGGACCCTCTGTGCCCGAGAGGACATCTCCTGCATCAAAGACGCTCTCCTCCCCGACTGACCCGTTGGCTCCCGCATCAGCAGGGCTGCCTCCCACCAAGACGCCTCTGAGTTGGAAGAGCCTTTCCCAGGTGGGAGCCGGGCTTCAGAACATGGGCAACACTTGCTATGTGAATGCGACCCTACAGTGTCTGACCTACACAGAGCCCCTCGCCAGCTACATGCTGTCCCAGCAGCACGGGACCACCTGTAGGAGGCAGACATCCTGCATGCTGTGTACCCTGCAGGCTCACCTGACGCGGGTTCTCTGCCATCCTGGACGTGTGCTCCGGCCCCTGCCACTCCTGCTCGCCGCCTTCCACAGACACAAGCAGGAAGATGCCCATGAGTATCTCATGTTCATTCTGGATGCAATGCAGCAAGCGTGCTTGCCTGAGGACAAGCTCTCAGACCCTGAGTGTCCTCAGGACAGCACCCTCATCCAGCAACTCTTTGGGGGGTACTGGAGGTCTCAAATCCAGTGTCTCCACTGCCAAGGCATTTCGAGCACTCTGGAACCTTACCTGGACATCAGCCTGGACATCGGGGATGCTCACAGCGTCAGCCAAGCTTTGGAGCAGTTGGTGAAGCCCGAACTGCTGGAAGGTGAAAATGCCTACCATTGTAGTAAGTGTCTGGAGAAGGTGCCTGCGTCCAAGGTGTTGACTTTGCACACTTCCCCGAAGGTCCTCATCCTGGTCTTGAGACGATTCTCAGACTTGACAGGCAACAAAATGACTAAGGAGGTGCAATATCCTGAGCGCCTTGACATGCAACACTACCTGTCTGAGCAGAGGGCAGGACCCTTGGTTTATGTGCTCTATGCCGTGCTGGTGCACGCTGGGAGGAGTTGCCACAGCGGACATTACTTCTGTTTTGTAAAGGCAGGAAATGGCCAGTGGTATAAAATGGATGATGCTAAGGTCAGCGCCTGTGATGTGACTTGCGCGCTGCGCCAACCTGCCTATGTCCTCTTTTATATGCAGAAGACTGATCTGGAGAGAGACCTTGGGAGGGAGTCAGTCGAAGGAGGGAGGACTCGCATCTCCCGAGGCAGACCCCACAGTGGTGGGTGAGGCCTCAGGAGAGCCGGCAACGGATCCCTCCGTGAACCTTCCTGAGTTGGAGGAGCGTGGGGAAGAGACCTCAAGGCAACAAATGACATTAGACCAGTGGAGATGCCTCCAAGAATGCAACCGCCCTAAGCCTGAACTTAATGTCAGGAGAAGAGAAATTGCTCTTCCTGCGAACGCAGTCATCCTTCACCACTCCAAATACAGACCTGAGATGCCGAAGAATCATCCTCAGCAGACCGTCGACCTGCTCACCACTGCGGCTGGGATGCTCCCACCTCAGGTGGCCGGGGACGTGGCCAAAGTCCCGCGTGTGCCAGGGAGAGCCCGACCTACCAAGAGGACGAGCAAGAAGGGACAGAGTTCTGGGGAAGCAGTCCAGGGATGTGTCTCCTAACTTTGGTGCACATGGGCGCACACACCCACACACACAGCGTCACTCACACACTCCAAACCCGAACACAGACCCATACTGGAAATATTTTGTGTTGTGTGAAGTGTGTGTTCTGTATGTATGGAAGAACCATCTATCTGGTGTGTTCATGGGATATGGCCTTCAACTGAAACTAGGAGACACTGATATTTAAACCTGGGTCTTTGTCATGATCTTATATTGGGATAGTGTGGATTTCATATGGGGTCAATCCAGGAACCTGCCTCTCCTTCAGCCTTGTGGAGAGTGGGGGCCACTTGCAGGTGAGAGGCAGTGAGCAGTCAGGGTTGAGAGTGGATATGATGCTGAGGACCTGGGGTTGAAGTCAGTATGTTTGACCCTCTCATCATGCTCCCCACTTCCCAATGCTTTTCTTCTATTTATATTGAAAGAATTTTGTCTGAACACATAAGTATGTATTGGGTCTTGCTAGCGATGTGTCTTGGTCAATGCTTGGAAATTGTAGGAAGGAAATTAAGTGCTTACTTTTGGGGCAATAACTGCATCCAGACCTGATTGAACCACAGTGATTTTATTATGTTCCCTTCACTCTCTCCCACATTAAGACTGAAGAGAAGCAAACTAACAAGGACTCTTATTCCAAAGGGAAATGCCCAGCCTCCCACTGAACATAACTTTTTATGACTATTTTGCTACCATCTGCTCTGTGGCACCTCCTGACCCAGAAGCAGTGGACTCTGGATTTCAGACCAGTTCAAATTCAAATTTGGACCTGGGTTGATACCTCTGGAAAACAGTGCCAAGTTCATGAATCTAGCAAAAGCTTTTTGAGGTCAGGTTATAGGTGTTCTGTGTTATCATTTCATTTCTTACAGAGGAGTTTGACAAGTTCTTTGTAGAATGGAAATTATTGCATGACCAGCAAACGCCTCTGAGTGTGACCGTAGATGTGCAGTTGTAACATCACATCATAATGTTATTTTCACTCTGTATTCAAACTTGGACATGCACCCTTACTGGAGAGTAAGGGACAATAGGATCTGTGCAGAAGAAATCACGCTTTTTTTTAGATTTTCATGTAACAAAAACAGATTAGAGATATAAAGTGTCAGGGTTTCTTTCATGTCTGGAAATTGTGTTTCTTTTGACCAATACAGTTTACTGTGTCATAAAAAGTGAGGGAACCTGTGTGCATGTCTTGCCAAGAGTTCCGTAAGAGGACCTGCAGGTATCCCCGTCCTCTGAAGACTGTCATAGGGAATGAGACAGCTCATGGACTCGGGGACTTGTCCTCCACAGCAGAGGACCCTGAGGAGGTGTCTGTGGGAATGAGGATATGTCTCCACCTGGACTGTTGTGGTGAACCAGCAATTCCTCCGCTGAACTGGATGGAAACGGTCAAGTCCACCACGTGCTGAGTGTCCTGCTTTTGTGCGCCTACACATACACTCCCCCCACTACACAGATGCTACAGTTTTTCGTTAGGTAAATCTATAGGACTGTCAAAGCGTGCTTCCCAATCCGGAATGTCAAGTTTGTCTTAGTGAAATCCATTTTCTAACAAATGTAGGGAAATCATCCTGGCAATTTGTAACTTGGTTGTAAACAGAAATTAACAAGTTAATCTGAAATTGTTTTATAAATGTCTGAATTTCTGATTTAGAAAAAGATCCCATCCAGAGTTCTGCAAATTACACCATGTTTTCTCCTAGAAGACATTTTCTGTACTTGTTGATATTATTTCTCTGAAATTGTTATGCAGAATATTGCATCTGCTTTGTTTGTTTTTGCTCTAAAATGTTATTACGAAGTTGTGTGGTTTTTTATTCTTAATAAAAAATTCCCACATATGATTTGGTGTGCAGGCTTTTTCTCCCCAGTATTTCAGAACCTTGAAACAGTTGTTTTATTTCCAGGCTGGCTCCTCACAGAGGCTTCTTTGCCTGCTTCCCCTGAGTGGAATTCCACAGCCACCTCTAGGTCACCTGCAGCTCAAATTCATATCCTCCCCCCATGGGAATTTCTCACTCCTACTCACTGGCTCAATATAGGGGAAGCGCCAGCAGCCATTTAAGAAGAAATGCAATGGGACATAGGGACATTATTCTTCAGGGTCTCTTCAATTATGAGAGCTCTGACCAGGAAGATGCTTGTATGAGAAATTAAGGGGGAGGAGTAGATTGAACCAGAAGCACACCATCTCTGCCCAAGGCTAGCAGAGACCCCTAGGAGGGATGACGGGAGATGGTTGGATAGCACACTGTGGGGACGGTGGAGGCTGGGCAGTCAGCAGATGGATTCTCTGGTTAGGTGTCTGGACGTCAATGCTCATCCTGTCCAGGTATCCATTAGTCAATCGAGGGGTGTCTCTCTATATCAAGATCTATTAGTCATGAGGACAGACCAAAGAATCTGCAGAGCGACCCACAGAACAGATTCACGAGTTCTTTTTTTTTAAAGATTTATTTATTCATTCATTCATTCATTCATTTATTTATGATAGACAGAGAGGGGGGCAGAGACACTGGAGGAGGGAGAAGCAGGCTCCGTGCCCGGAGCCTGACGTGGGACTCGATCCCGGGTTTCCAGGATCATGCCCTGGGCCAAAGGCAGGCGCCAAACCGCTGAGCCACCCAGAGATCCCCAGATTCATGAGTTCTTTCCTGGGAAACTGGAATTGCCAATCCTGGATGGAGTTCTAGGTGGACCTCATACCTGTTTCCAGGCTACAATGTGTTGAGTCCTGGCTCCATCAACCTGCGGCAAGATTTCAGGCTGGAATTGTTTTCACAATAGAAATCTGGGCTGAAACTGGGTTTTGGGGACAGCCCCAAGGCTAGATTCCATGGCAGTATATGGAGGTTTAATCTGGGAGGCCACATCCAATTAATGATCTGTGAGCTTGACAAGGAGGGTAGGTTCCTGGCCATGGTGGGTGAATGTAAGCAGAAGGATTACCTGACTCCCCTTCCTGAGCTTTTCTGTTGTCCAGCAGGAGAAAACAAAGTCAGGACTTTTCACAGGAGATATCCTAGGGCATGTGTCTCGTGGCAGGTTTGAGCTCAGGCAGGAGACAGGAAACAGCTTCTAGGGAGATTGTCTCCTCCTGTGAGGTGTGCATCATCCCATTACCAGCTGCTCCAATAGAAGACACCACAGATGGACCACATCTTAGCTCTGCCTCTCCACTTCATAGAAATCAAGCACAGTAAAGGCATGGAGATGAGAACAATCCATTCCACGGTGATATTATTAAAAGTGCTCATTTTAATGGGAAAAGAACCCCACCCCTGTGGTGATAAGGGGACATAAAATACATTAGCCTCCTGTTACCAGAGGGTCAGATGAGAAGGTTTCAATACAGTGTTTTAGTTTCCTTAGAAGAAGCCATTGCATTCACTCTTCTGGCAGTGGACCGAGCTAATCCTGTCTTCAGAGTGTAGGGATAGAGGAACATTCCTCAGCATCTTAAAAGCCATCTACGGAAACAGCTCAGCAAACATCATTCTCAATGGGGAAACACTGGGAGCCTTTCCCCTAAGATCAGGAACAAGGCAGGGATGGCCACTCTCACCCCTGCTATTCAACATAAGATACCTAGGAATCAACCTACCCAAAGAGGTAAAGGATCTATACCCTAAAAACTACAGAACACTTTTAAGGAAATGGAGGGAGACACAAAGAGATGGAAAAATATTCCAAGCTCAAGGATTGGAAGAAGTAATATTATGAAAATGTCAAGGGTACCCAGGGCGATTCACACATTTAATGCAATCCCTATCAAAACACTGAGGACTTTCTTTAGAGATTTGGAACAAATGATCTTAAGATTTGTGTGGAAATAGAAAAGACCCTGAATAGCCAGGGGAATATTAAAAAGAAAACCATAGCTGTCTTTAAAATTTTTAGTGATACTGTGTGTGATACACGATTTGGAATATATATGGAATCAATACATTTTGTTGCATTAGGGATTTTTCCATTTGGAGACATCTCAGTAAATCAGTTCCACGTGGTGGCTCTAGCATGTTGGGGCTCACATGTCAGCGATCACACAGAAGCAAAGAATTGAAGGACACATGGAACCTGAAGACTCCATAAGCAAGGGAGGGAACTCGGGGAGAGAATGGAATTTTAAGAAATCCCTCACGGAGGAAGAGCATGGAGTGAAGACACTCTGGGTGCACAGACGGGAGACGGTGGTGGATAAGGAAGAGCCCCGCCGTCAGGAGGGAATCCGATGCTGCCAATTCCTTCCAATGTGGCTGCTTTTGCCCTTGGAGTGTCCTAGATAATGTCTGCTTGAGGGCCTTGCTGTCTCATGCTTCTTACCTGGAAATGAAAAATAACGCCAGACATGTGGGTCTCAGGAATGTGGGAGGGAGCCCCGAATCCAGCAGCACGGCCACTGGGGAGTCTCCTTGAGAATCTCTCTCCCTCTCTTTGTCGGGCCCCCTCTCTCCCGCTACTCTGTGGTCTCTCTCTGGTCTCTCCCTGTCTCAAACAAATAAACAAATAAATCTTAAACAGAAACAAACAATGAAACGTGTTCATGTCTTGGCATCTATGTCCCCACATCCAAGTCGATTAGATCCAGGGAGCCCGGTGTTACTCAGTATTTCAGGGTGTGGGAAGCACTGAGTCCTTTGCACTTTGCTACACTGACCTCCTCTCTCGTGTCCGATCCACCTCCCAACTCAGAGACATTTTCAAGATTTTTCCAACAATGTGGTTTGGTTTTGGGGTCTGCCGTGCACAGTCTGGATCCCTGCTCAGTGAGAGGCTCCATCTCACTCTCCAACTGGCACAGATCTATCCGCTTAGCTCTCTATCTCAATCTGTCTGATGAATAAATAAAAATTTTAAAAACCCTGATATTTTCTCTACAAAATTCAAACTGTCACATTATTTTTCTAATAACTGTGATTCGTGAATGTTATAATTCATTCTTAAAGGAAATAATGGAAACATTAAATGCATGTATATGTCACCAAAGTTTAAAACAGCATGAGAATGGCCTCCCAAATCATAAGAATCTGTATAATCACGCATTAATTACCTTTCAACAATGCATTAGTCAATCTTGCCCCTAAGAAATATAATTGTTACATAGCACCCATTAGTTAACCTCAAAACCCACATTCATTCAGTGGAGAATGTCTTTCTGAGGTGTCACCCAAGGACCAATATTGGAGTGGAAGTGATCTGAAATCCTGTGCCCACCTCTTCCTTGTCAGGAGATTGTTACACAGACGGATGACTGTCAAGTGTTCTGGACAGGTTAGAGTTGCTGGGATATGGAGCAATTCCCTGTGGGAGATGGGTCCTTGCCAGGCACCTTCTCTTCAGTCAAAGGTGGGGGTGGATTGTGAAGGGGCTGTGATTCAATCAACATGATCTAATCAGGCAGGATGCATTTAACTCCTGAAATATAAGCATTTCATTGCCTCTTTGCATTTCCAAATATTATCAAACGCCGGGTTTATAGGTTAACTTCTCAATATATATTTTGTGCCCATAATTTCCTGAAAAGAAGTCTGTCGCCATACAAGGCTGTAGGTCATTGACTTACACGGTAGTTTGTCATTTCTTTGTGTAGGTGCTCTGGGTTTTCAAATCGGTGCTGGTTGTATATGACCAAAAACATTGCTGCCAACACTCCACCCACGCTGGTTTGGACAAATGGTCTTTCAATATAAAGAGAAGATAAGCAATGGGATGAGGGATGCATGAGGACACGGTCAGACATGCTCACACTGACCCCAGGTCCTCAGCATCATTTCCACACTCAAAGCTGGCTGCTCACTGCTTCTAATCCTGCCACCTTCAAGTGGCCCCATTTTTCCCCAAGGCTGAAGGAGGGGAGGATTCACCCAATGTGCTTCCAACTGTGCTAAATCCATCTATTACTAATATCCATAACCTATACCAGCTTGCTCAGATAACTCTGTCGTCTTCCATATCTGGATGAGAGTGGATTTTGCTTTGGGAAGATAGGTTTGGCTCTGTTTGGTTGGGTTTGCTTTGGTTTGGTTTGGTTTGGTGTTTTGATGGCAGGGAAGCAAAAGACATGTAAGGTGACTAGAGGGGGAGAACAGGCCTGCTCAGACCTTCTTCCGCTAGCCTTTCTCTCTGGACTCCCTGTGCACATGGAAGGAATCCTCTCAATTGCACATGAAGTCCCAATTCTGCTGGAGAGCCCAGCATTAAAGCCCTATGCTCAAGCCTGCCTGCATCCTCACCCTTGCGCCCTATATTCCTGCAAGTCCAAGAATTCTTAGGCTACTTTGCTAGTTCCAATCCCAGCATCCCCTCATGATGATAGGCCTTCGCACCCTTGGACCTCTGGGATCTTCTGAGGCTTCCAGAAAGTAGGGAACATTTCTATTACTGCACACATCCCATGAGTGCCCAGGAAGCTGCATTTTCCTCAGAAGCCATGAGATAGCAATAGGGCGGCATCCATGGGATGAGACATGGGCTTGAGGCTCAAGGGGCCAGACTCTGACCTGGGTCACATAATGATTGCCTGAATGGGAGTTACTTAGGGGTTGGGGGTGGGAGAAGGATCACACACTGTGGCTTTTCTACTGCATTCTGACTTTTTAAACCCTAGTGTGCTCATAGAGGAGCTCTTCTACCTCCACCTACAGGCATCTGCACAGACAGAGGGAACACCCTTAAACAGATGCTTTGGAGTGAGAAAAGAGCAGTCAGTTGTTTTTCCAAAAAAAAGAAATTCTCTAAATACAAGTATGGAGGTGCTTGGTGTGGTTTGGTTTCATTTGGCATGGTGTTGTATTGTTTTTTCCCATGGGCCCATATCAGAGATAACCCTGAGAAAGAGAGACAGAGAGAGAATGAGATAGATAGATGATAGATAGATAGATAGATAGATAGATAGATAGATAGAGACTGTGGCCTTGGTCTCGTGCTATTTGGACGACTTGTCAACCATTGCCTCCTTAGGAAATCATCAGGAGGGTAAAAAATCTCCTTGCCCAGGTCTCAGAAAGGAGGCATCATGATCCAACATTAAAGATGGATCCAGAATATGTATAGAGGGAAACCACCCACTCATCCCATTAAAGACCAACCTGTGACCCAGGGCCCATACAGTACACAGGGCTCCCTCACAGGGTGCACAGGGTCAATGTTCCCTATGCAGTACTTCACCAAGGAGACTGGGTGTGCAGGAGACCCTCAAAGTCTACATATCCCCCAAAACTATCACGCTGTTGTCTCCTCTCAGTTAATTAAGGCTGGAGGAATTAAATTAACTATAGAGAGTTTCAGAATTGCTGAGATTAAAAAAACCCAGAAACCAAATCAAATGAAACACATGCACGCTATTCATCAGTGGTAACATTTTATTAAGGGAAATAAAACACTACACACGATTCTAAATTATGGCTGAGAATAATCGAAATGCGCAGATGAAATATTGCCCATCACAGTGCCCACAAAGCTACCACCACAGTCTAGAAAACTCATCTCAGGAGAAAACACAGTGTCCATTTGCAGAGCCCACAGGGGCTGTTCGCAGCTGAAAACCCAAATGCAGACATGTGTATGCCAATGAGAGCTTAAAGTCTGAGTTTCTATTTCCATTGGAGTGACAAGTGCTCATTCGAAATTCCCTCCACTTCTTGGAGAATCTATTTGCTGAAGAGAAAATTGACATTCCAGAGGGAAGAGTAGCCTTCTCCACAGCACACGGATTTCCCTAAAAAAAGGGCATTGTGTGCCTTTGGGGTTCAGTGTCTGTGCACGGCCCCAGGAGCATGAGAGGAAGCAGGCTGTGGACCCGGAAATTCCCATGCAAAGCAGCTGAGCAAGTGTTGATTCCCCACATGAGTCCAGGACGGGCCACGTCCTCAGGTCCGCAGTCACCCCGTCAGGGTGCAGTGGGGTGGAGGACAATGTCCGAGGCTAGGAGCTGGCTCATTCGCTCTCAGTGTCTTCTGAGGATGAGGACACCTGTAGGTCACCGTGGAGGACACTCCAGGGGCCACAGACACAGGCTCCGTCCGACATGTGGGGGGCAGGGGGGCCCTGAGCAGGGCCTGGCTTCTCGGGAGGAAGGAATGAGGGAGCTGCGAGGAACCGGGAGCTCCAGCAACTTCTGTCCATCTGGTGAAGACCATTCTCAGGGGCTGAGTGGGGGCCCACGCAGAGGGCGGCCGTGGGGGCTCGGTGCACGGCTGCAGCATCTCCAGGTGAGGTGTGGCAGGTGTGGGCTGGGGGCCCTTGCTTGGATGGAGGGCAGGTGTCTTCCTGGGCTGCCGGGGCCCGGCTGTGCATCCACGGGCACGTCTGCTTCCTGGAGGACACAGACTCCCGGAAATCCCCACAGGGACTTCCTTTATGATCCCGGAGGTGTGCTGGCTGGGGCTCCATCACGGTTTCTTTCAGGGGTTCTGGGACCTGTCTAGGGGCATCTGGGCACATTTCTTGCCTGGAGTCTGGAGGGGCATTTGGGAATTGTCTGCCAATGCGTTGCTGACAGCGGGACGGGTGTTCTCCTCAGGATACTTGGGTGGTGCCTGGGTGTGTCCCAGCCCATGGCCCTGGGAGCCAGCCTGGGGACCCTCGAGGGAGACTCTGCAGGGCCTCTTGGTTCTCTGCTGCACAACCAGGCTGTCAGCCCTGACACAGGGTTGGCGAGCCGGCAGAGGGGTGTCAGCGATCGGCACTTCCTGGGCACTAGGACGTCCACCAGGTGGGCTGAGGCTAACTTGAGGGCTTCTGAGACGAGAGGTGGAATGGGACCGGAGTCTTATGTCAGGGGGCTGAGTACGTGGTTCCATCGGCAGGGCAGGCTCAGGGATAGAAGGCCTCCTCTTGGTGTAGACGAGCATCGGCATGTGTGGACACTGTGGGAAAAGAAAACACACGGGACTCCATGAGTTTGGCCCCAGCACCAAGGCAAAATGAACATTCAGGAAAGAAACCAACAAACGCCCACGACCTTAGTAACCACCCCCTCCCCCGGAACAGGGAAAGAAAGAGTTGGGATCTGTTGACCTAGGAGTAGGGAATCTGGCTGCAGGGCTCGTCCAAACAAAGGCCTGACAGGATGCTGTTGATGCCCTTGAGACATGGGGGGGACACGCAAAGTCCTGCCTCACAGCGATGCTTCCTCCATTGGACCAGCGCTTCCATCCTCTCTGCTCATGAGGAGATAGGAGTCCTGCAGCTGGAGAGTCATGGTGGGAGCTCCTGAGTGGGGATGGGCAGTGTGGGATGATGTGTCACAAAGGACAGCGGCCTGTTCTTCTCTGAGGTTGGTATGTGGTCCAGGAGTGCCCGCCAATGACCTTCACACGTCAAACAGCCAGTGTTCGCCCAAATACCAGGCATAAGGCAACATCATGGGCACCAAGGGAAAAAAGTGTGCAAATCCACGCTGCTCAACTGCCATTGGTCAGAGAGGAAGTGGAGCCCCGCCTCCCCCAGGAGGCCCATGGAGCCCAGCGAGTCCAGAAGGGCACAGCCCGGGACGCAGCGCACACTCACCCTCACATAGTCACAAGATTCCATGTCTTCCTTCCAGGTGCGCTTCTGCCCCTCCCGGGGTCTCCTGGGGAACCTGTGGAGCAGGGCCTTCCTCTGCTCGGCTTCCTGCCTGCACCAGAAATGAAGGCATAGAAAGGAGAAGGAACTCCCTTCCCTGGATTCCAGCCGGACACCTGCTCGGGGCTTGGGCCAACCTGGTCCTTTCACTCCGCAGCCACTCTACGCCCACCTCTGCCCCTCATCCTAACTATCGGGAGCTGAACAGGTCGTCCAGGCAGTTTCTTACATTCAGAGTCTGAAAGGGTCTGCCTTGGCATGTGCCAAGCTCCATACATTCACTGGTGCAGGGACATTTGTCCAGCCGCAAACCCCACACCAAATCAGCAGGGACAGCTCCATCACCCAAATGTGGACCCTGTTAGTCTGGGAGCTCCTCTGCCTGCCTCGCCCAGCCTGGCTCTGCCCGCAGCCGCCCTGCACACTGTGCATGCACACTGGACTCGGGGTCTGTCGTATCAGCCCTGGCATCGGGTCACAAGCCCCATTCCTCACCTTCAGTCTCCCTGCCTTCTCCCTCTCAGCCTGGTTCAACAGCCCAGCCTGGTGTCTTGGGTCCCGATGACTCCCCGGCTCCACATTCTCCTTCAGCCTCCTGGAGCCCAAGGCCACGGGAACGAGGGTCGTGCTCAGTGTTTTATGGGGCATCTGGTGCTTGATGCCTTGTGTCCAATGGCGCCACAGTCCCTGCACTTCACCTGTGGGAGGAAGGGGCAACGGTCAGTGCATCCACTCAAATGCCAGTGAATCTGTCAAGCACACGAATGGGAGGCCATCCTCATGGAGTGGCACATGGGATGAGGACAGGGGACATCGTATCTGCTAGTGAGGTGTCAGTATAGTGAAGACCTCTGGATGCTTACTCCCCATCCCGTGGAAGGAAGGAAAGGGGAAGAGGGATTGGAGGTGTCAGGTTGAGGACAGGTGGAAACATCATTAAGACTCGGGACAAACACAAGGCTCGATCTGATCTTATGGTGCCCTGGGGCTGATGCTCAGAGCCTCTGAGTGTTCCAGTGTGTAGCCTGGGGGATTTCCTGCCCATGTCACGATGGACAACTGAGTCCGGGCCACGATCTTCTGGGAGCCTAGCCTGTCTCAAGACTCCTGGCAGAGCTCCTGCTTCAAAACCCATGCCAGCCTCCCCACTCACCCTGGGATCCTCCTCCTCTGGACTGGGAACTCTGAGGGCCAGTCCTGCTATCTGTGGCCTCTTGCCTTTCTGGGGTCTCAAGGGACTGTCGGGCCCAAGGTGGGCATGACCAGCCGCCATCAGTCCCACCTTCTGGAGGGACAAGTCAGTCTGCTTCAGGGATGGGTTTCGGGTAGCCTGAGGGAAAAGAAACAAGAGAGTCCTATTCACCTGACCTAGGCGTCCTCACTGTACCATCTTCCCAAGAGGCCTTAGTGAGCTTCAGGACAGTGGTGCCAAACACATTTCCCCCTGTCACTTCTCTTTCCTCCTTCCTGCCTACGCTCTCCTGGCCAAGCCACATCCCCGCTCTGAGGAAGGCCGCCCTTAAGGAAGGACTCTTGTTGACACTATCATTAAGTCTCTCCAAATCCCCTGTGGGAACAAAACCAGGGACGGGACCTCTCCCGATTGAGGTCCAGTGGGATGCACCATGGAACACGCAAAGGGCAAAAGCGTCAGGAAAGTGGGCTTCCTCTCTCATATCTGAATGCCCCTTGTGACTCCAGAGGAAGCCATAGTTAAGTCCAAATTCATTGGGAAAACACATTCTTCTCTACTCGATGGGAAGCTGCCCATCTGAACACTTCCATTCCATGTGTTCGTGGCAGTGCCCCCAATTAACTGCCATTGAAGGTTTGGGAGGTGAATTTCTTTTCACCTTGGGAACCAGGTAATTCTTCTATTGAAAAAAAGGTCAATTATTTATGGGACAGTGAGTGTGTGTGTGTGTGTGTATGAGGGAGAGTGATCACCTGAGCTGTAGGAAGGACAGAGGGAGAAGCAGACACTCAGTTATCAGAAACCCAGTGAGGGCCTGGATCCATCTCCAGAGCCTGAGATCACAACCCGACCCAAGTCAGTCCCTGAAAAAACGGAGCTGCCCAGGCGCCCTGATCCTGTGTCTTCTCTAGGTCTGCAGGGCCCAGTGAGACATTTACAGGCCTTCTGTCCCTGCTCGTCCACCACCCCACACCAATGTGACACCTGAGGCCCCATTCCACTGGCATTGGAACCTCCGGGTGTCCAGGGCATTCACAGCCATGCCTTGGTTCAGTCTCTGTCCTCAGAACATGTTAGACCAGAAAGAGTCCTTAACCCGTGGAGGAAGGGCCAATCCCTCCATCATTTCCTCACTGTCCCATTGCTCTGTCAGGGAAGGTCGGACCAGTGGCCCGAAAACTCACCTGAAGTGCACTTGTGGTCCTCACGCCCATCAGGAGAGGCTGAGAAAGGTCCTGGACAGACTCCGCTGCAGGAGACTGGGTGTCCCGTGGGAGAGAGGGATGGTCAGGAATGGCCACTTCTGTGCTCCCGGACTTTTATACTGCCCCAAGGTCACGTGACATTTCAGCCACTTGAAAGACATCCACCTAATCCTCTTAGCTGCTGCAGGGATTGAGCCAATCAGCAGCTTCAACAGGCTAATGATGTCCTCATGAGAGCGATTTCTATGACTCCGTGTGTGTGCCTGTGTGTGTGTCTCTGTGAATGGAGGTGTGAGTCCATGTGGATTTGGTGGAGATTGGAATTTCTGCAAGTGAAATTATATTGGTACATTTTAGCATGGGAATTAGCCTCAGGACTCATGTTTCCTGAACTATTGGTATTTTACCAACACTTCTGCTGCATTTAGACCTAATGGTATTAAAAATGGGGTCAGGGTTTGAGGTTATTCAAGATGTTATATCCATTTTGTCAACTAACTTTCAGTTAAAAACTGAAATATCATAAAGAGCAAGATCTTCCAATCGGCTATATTGCTTGATTGGATTAAGGGATTTGGGTGTGGTCCCTTTCTCATAGAGACCTTTCAGGCCAGCCCAGGTCCTAATCTTGACTCTCTCATCAGACAGCACCTTCAGGTCTTTCTCAACCTCCCTAACTGCCCCTGCTCATTTCTGAACCGAATTTGATCAGTTTCTATGTTCAATGGATATCTCTATGAATGTCCTTTTTCTTCCTCAGTAACCTCAAGCGAGCCAAGGAGTGTTAGTCGTCAGTGCTCTAGGACAGGGAAGATCACTCTCCCAAAGGAGCGCAGGTATCACATAGGAACTCGTTCTCCTCACCAGCCAGAATGTTTGTAGCTGTAACCAATTATTTGGGAATATGGCATCCATTGCTTGGCTTCTACACTTCCATCTCTCTGGACTATGATCCCAATCTACAAAGATTGTGAAGGTTTTGATGAATACCAGTTTCTGTCTAGGTGTGGCCCGGGTCCACCACAAGAAAAATTCTCTGGCTGGTTTTATGCTTTTGGGAAACATTCCTTTGAAACTCCCTTTCCTACAAGAGTCTCTATCCTTAATCCAGTGTTTATATGCCTCATTTTAACTGTTCCTCAGGGAATTCCACCCCAATATCCTTTATATTCTCTTGATTCAGTTGGAATATGTTGTAGGCTTGTGCCTTTTTCCACATTGTGGGCTTGGCAGGTGTAGATGCAGGTAGGAGGGCACCTTGTTAGCTTGTGGTTTGAAAGTGTCATTATGGCTTCTTCCGCCCACAGAATTGGTAGTGTCTGCTGAAACATTTTTGAGTCGTCACGACAATTCATTCCTACTTGTGACCATGATCCTTTGCATTGGGAAAGGAGGCATCTTTGTGCAGGATAGAATAGTGAAGAATAATGAAGTATAGGAAATTGTATAAGTCTAGGAAAGGTTGAAACCTAAGTCTATTTGTCTTCTTTACTGACCAGAGGCCAAGAGAAACAGGAACATTTTGACAGGCCTTGGTCAGTGACTGGGCTTCACAAGCCCTGGGGCCCTGGTGAATTCTTGATGTTCACTTGTCATCCCTGGACACTAAGAGAATAAAAGTGTCATCTCTGAAGCCACCATGTTTTAGGATATTGATTCTGTACCCATGGAGTTCAATAAAAGCTTGTGTAGGATGTTCTATATGATATCTCCATTTTTACCTGAAAGTTTTAATCCCTGAGCCTAACCTGCCAATGAAGACACATACCGAGACCCCTGATGAGACTGTCCAGTCCCATTCCACATCTCCTCTGAGTAGCCCTAAAGTTAGCCTCAGCCCACCTGGTGGACCTCCTGGTGCCCAGGAAGTGCCGATCGCTGACACCCCACAGCCAGCTCGCCAACCCTGTGTCAGGGCTGACAGCCTGGGTGTGCAGCAGAGTCTCCCTCGAGGGGCTCCAGGCTGGCTCCCAGGGCCATGGGTTAGGACACACCCAGGCACCACCCAAGTATCCTGAGGAGAACACCCGTCCCGCTGTCAGGAACGAATTGGCAGACAATTCCCAAATGCCCCTCCATACTCCAGGCAAGAAATGTGCCCAGATGCCCCTAGACAGGACCCAGAACCCCCAAAAGAAAGCGCGGTGGAGCCCCAGCTAGCACACCCGCAGGAGCATCCAGGGAGCCCCTGTGGGGAATTCAGGGAATCTGTGTCCTCCAGGAAGCAGTCACGCCTGTGGATGCACAGCCGGGCCCCCGCAGCCCAGGAAGACACCTGCCCTCTGGCCAAGCAAGAGCCCCCAGCCCACACCTGCCACACGTCACCTGGAGATGCTGCAGCCATGCACCGAGCCCCCTCGGCCGCCCTCTGCGCGGGCCCCCACTCAGCCCCTGAGAATGGTCTTCACCAGATTGGACAGAAGCTGCTGGAGCTCCCGGTTCCTCGCAGCTCCCTCATCCTTCCTCCTGAGAAGCCAGGACCTGCTCAGGGCCCTCCTGCCACCCACCTGTTGGACGGAGCCTGTGTCTGTGGCCCCTGGAGTGTCCTCCACAGTGACCTACAGGTGTCCTCATCCTCAGAAGACACTGATAGTGAATGAGGCAGCTCCTGGCCTCAGACATTGTCCTCCACCCCACTGCCACCTGACGGGGTGACTGAAGACCTCAGGACGTGGCCCCTCCTGGACTCATGTGGGGAATCAGCCATTGCTCAGCTGCATTGTGTGGAAATTCCCGGGTCTACAGTGTGCTGCCTCTCATGCTCCTGGAGCCATGCACCCACCCCCAAAACACACCTTGTACTTTCCTTAGGGAAATCCATGCACTATGACAAAGGCTACTCTTCCATGTAGAATGTCAATTTTATCTTCTGCAAATAGATTCTCAGGCCTCGCGGCGGCTCCCTGCAGGATGCATGTCCCCTCTTCCCACCTCAGGGTGCAGGGGCCTTGGCCGGGAATGGGCATCTGATCGCCCTGATGAAGTCCAGCCGGACGGAGTTGCTGGAGCACAAAGTCCGACAACTGCTGCTCGCCTTGCAGCGCAGAGATGTCATCTCCATTTGCAGCTTCTTAGACGACTATCGTGGATTCGCCACCACGGACAAGGTGCTGGACCTGCTGTCCACCGAGTGAGCACCTGCCCCTCCGCAGCCCAGGGCTGGGCCACCTGCTGCTGGGGAGGCTGGGGATGGTGTGAGCTTCCCGGCCTCGGGCTGCTCCCCCACCTGGAGCAGGGTAACCCAGGGCCTAGCAGGTCCTGGAGGGCAGCCCCGGGGCCTGGCCTGTGGCGGGTCGGCCAGAGGGGCTGTGCCTGTGCTCAGCAGCCATCCTCCTCACTTGTGAGGAGACTTGTGCCTCCTCCACCCATCACCAGGGGCCTGAGCTGGCCTGTTTCCCCATTGAAAGGGAGGTTTGAGAGTCCATCGGGGGTCTGTGTCCTGGGGCAACCAGACCGGGGGACCCCGGGGTGCCTCAGGCCCACTAGGATATGGGCCATGGGCCTGGCTGGAGCCCTTTCATGCTCAAGCCTTCAGGAGTCCCCAGCAGGTGCGGGCGATTCTCTGGGAGCTGCCCGTGGCCCCACGAACAGAGGTGACGGCTCCCGGGGCTCCAGCCTAGTCGGGGTCAGAGGGTGACAGCCCCATGATGAGAAGTCACGTCCCCAGCACAATTCATGGGATGCCCCCGCCCTCCTCTAGGTATGGGTGCATCGTAGATGCGTGGGGTAACAATGACATGGTCCTGCAGCGCTGGAAAATGTGAGTGACTCCGGCTCCTGCAGGAGGGCCTTCCCTCTCCAGGAGGGCAGCGAGGGGGCTGTGGGGTGGGGAGGCTGCACCCTCACCCCACACATCTGCAATTCCCGTGACAGGGTAAAGGTCTAAGGCCCCTTCTGGAAAAGAGCACAGGAGAGCGGTGGATGGGATGCGGGCTTGGTGGGAGGCATTGGGACCCCTAAGGAGTCCTTCTCCATGCCCCCCAACCCTCTCTCTGCCCCACACCTGGGGCCAGAGCAGAGGGGGTGGGAAGCATTGCACTCCCCAATCTGGTAGCACCTGGACCCGGGGGCACAGCAGGTGCTCAGGAGGGCTGGTGGGGGCTCCCGGACCAGGCGGCCCCCGCCCCGTGGGAGATGGGAGATTAGAGTCAGTGGAAGGACACCCCCAGGGCCCCCTCGGGAGTGAGGCAGCCCAGAGCCACAGGAGGGAAGTTGGCGGTCCTGGGCAGTTCCTGGCAAGCCCTGGCAGGACACAGAGCCCGAGCCCTCCTGGCTTGGACCTACCCAGAAGACAGTGTGTGCAGTGAGGGCAATGACAGGCCAGATGCCCCCCGTCCCCGTACGCCTGCCGGTGGACTCAAGGGGCAGGTGGGCAGGGACCAGGCTGAGGAGGGAGCCCCGCTTCTCCAGGAGAGATGGTGATGGTCACCCCGCTGGGCCTGGGCTCCCCGCACAGAGGCTGCATCCCAGCCCCTCCTCGGGGAGCAGGCCTGTGGCAGGCAGGTCCGCCAGGTGGCAAGGGGACGAGGATCAGGACTTGCCTCCAACATCCTGCAAGGGATGCCGGGTCCCTGGGTCCTGCAGGGCTTCCTCAGGACACCTGTGAGTGATGGTGCCCTGTCTTCTGACACCTGTGCCCTCCTGTCCCTCCCCAGGGCCATCTCCTGCATGCTGGAAATATGGCTGGATTATTTTCGGGATGAATTTTGTCAGCTCCCAGAATTTCCCTCCCTGAGGATGATTCTGGAATTCATGAGGCAGCGCATGCCAGGCTCGGACGTGGAACTCCATGCCCGGCGTTACCTCCAGCAATTCAGACGCCTCCAGCAGCGGAGCCAGAGGGGGTGGCCGAGCGGGGACAGGGGGTGCCTGGCGGATCCAGCCTCTATGCAGCTGGGCCGGGAGCAGGGGGTGGGCTCACACCCCACCCCACGGGCTGTGGGCTGGGGACACCTCCCAGGGCTCTTGCCCCCACACATGTGGAGCAGTGGGAAGAGTGGCCTTGATTTGGGAGGAACGTGGACAGTCTGCCCTGATGGTGATACTTTGTCTTCTTGGAGCTACAGCTTTGGACCGAGCAAAACACCCTGAACCCGCTCTGGAGTGTGCCCCAGCTCTGACCGTGGGGCCTACTGCCCCGTCGGGGCCTGAAGGGATCGAGGCCATCCTGGCTGCTGGGGCTGAGGGCTTGGCCTGCGCTGAGGCACCCACTGGGGAGGCAAAGTCGTCACTGGTCTAGTTCACTGCTCCGCCCTGCAGGAGCCCCCTGCACCCCTGCGAGCCTGGAGGAGGAGCAGGTGCCACCCCTGCTCTCGAGGTCATGGATGTGCCCGAGCAGCCTCCTAACTCGATGGAGCAACCAGCCATAGGACCGAAGCAACCCTGTGAACCACCTCGGGAGCCCGCCCCAGCTCCGACTGTGGGGCCTGCTGAAGCTTCAGGGTGATGGAGCTGGTCCTGGCTGCTGGAGCTGAGGACTTGGTCAAAGCCGAGATGCTGGCTCCTGAGTTTAAGGTAGTGCAGATGCTGGTCGAACCTATGATTCCCTGCCCCGATGAGGAAGAGCCACCTGCACCCGCGGCCACCCCAGAGGAGTAGGCCCAGGAGCCTGCAATTGGGGTCCCCAGAGTGTCAGAGCCACCACCTGCCTCCGGAACAACCTGCTTCGACCCCTGAGCAGCCCCCTGGTCACCTCGGGAGCCCGCCCCAGCTCCTGCCACGGGGCTCGTGGTGGCTATAGCCCAATGGAGCCTTCCCCTCCCTGTCATTGCATTGTTACTCTATTTTATGATTTTCGTAAACCTTTTGTAAGGGCTTATATATTTTATTTGTAATAAGGGATAAGTTAACCTGGTACAAAATTTACTCTGATGCTTCTGAATTTCACATCGTGGTACTTTAGGTCCATTCACAGTGTTGCAAGCCCCCTGGCCCAGGGCGCCGAGGGACACAGCCGAGGATCCGTTGCTCCCCCGGGACAGGCAGAGGCCGGGAGGACCCAGGACAGCCAGGTCACTCCTGCTGCCAGGCCCAGAGCTGTGCAGGTCAGCAGCCCCGCCCTGGAGCACCCAGGCCCTGCACACTGGGGGCTGTTGTAGTTACTGCGGGAGCTGACTCCAGGGCTGCACAGCTGGCTGCCTGCACTGTTGTTGTCCCTCCTGGTGTCACCCTGTACCTGGGACTGAGCAGGGGGCTCACAGGATAAACTCCCACTGAGCCGTACACCTGGCAGAAGGCGGGGCAGCTCCCCAGGTACACACACCTGAGAATCAGCACAGCAGGACCCTCCCCCAGAAGAATTGCTAGAAGGTAAGGGGAAAAGCCAGTTATTGACCAAGCAGCACTGGAAAGTTCCAGGGGAAGTGGAGGGATTTACAGTATATAGAATCAAGATTTGTGGTTTCCTGCCTTGTTAATTTTCCCCATTCTCACTGGTGTGAGGTGGGATCTCATGGTGGTTTTGATTTGTATTTCCCTGATGGCAAGTGATGCGGAGCATTGTCTCATGTGCGTGTTGGCCATGTCTATGTCTTCCTCTGTGAGATTTCTCTTCATGTCTTTTGCCCATTTCATGATTGGATTGTTTGTTTCTTTGCTGTTGAGTTTAATAAGTTCTTTATAGATCTTGGATACTAGCCCTTTATCTGATACGTCATTTGCAAATATCTTCTCCCATTCTGTAGGTTGTCTTTTAGTTTTGTCGACTGTTTCCTTTGCTGTGCAGAAGCTTCTTATCTCCATGAAGTCCCAATAGTTCATTTTTGCTTTTGTTTCTCTTGCCTTCATGGATGTATCTTGCAAGAATTTGCTTTGGCCAAGTTCAAAAAGGGTGTTGCCTGTGTTCTCCTCTAGGATTTTTGATGGAATCTTGTCTCACATTTAGATCTTTCATCCATTTTGAGTTTATCCTTGTGTATGGTGCAAGAGAGTGGTCTAGTTTCATTCTTCTGCATGTGGATGTCCAATTTTCCCAGCACCATTTATTGAAGAGACTGTCTTTTTTCCAGTGGATAGTCTTCCCTGCTTTGTCGAATATTAGTTTACCATAAAGTTGAGGGTCCACTTCTGGATTCTCTATTCTGTTCAGACTTTTTGGTAAAACTAGAATCTGCATTCACAGCTTTCATATTTGTATCTTTACCTAAATTCACTAGAGATGGGTTCCTTCTGCAAACACTTGCTTCTCCTATTATAAAAAGAAAGGGAAGTGTAGCAGCCTCGAGGGAAATGCTACTGTTAACCCATCACCAAAGAAGAGGATCTTTATCACATAAGCAAAATAGTAGCCCCAGAATGGCCTAGAACAAATCTATGCACAGAGGAAAATAAATTCTCAAATGGTAAGTCAGGAACGTTTGGGGGAACACTCATGGATGGGTCTTTTCTCCCCTCTTTTTTATAACCTTTGTCTAATGCATGCCTCAAGGATAGTCACTCTCGAAGATCAAATATTCCATTCACTTTCCAGGTGAAAGCCTTCATTCATTCAAATCTTTCAAAATAAATTGATTGCATATTTATTATGTACCAGGCACCGTTTAAGCAAACAAAACAGATAAGGGTCACAGCCTCATGGATCTCACATACTAGTCAGAGAGTCAGATAATAAGCAAATAAAATAAAGTTCAATTTTTACACCATCAAAAATGCCCTGAAGGGTCTCTCATTTTCCAATACACACAATCATTATAATTGACAAGCTGACTGCACGATATGTTGAATCTAACTGGGTAAGATAAGGAAATCATTATTCTCAGTATGAAACTAAAAAGATCTACTTTTTTTTTATTACCATGGTGTGAATTAGTGACCCAATTAAACATCTAACTCCCAAAGCACACCTGTCATCACCAGTGCATTAAATAACAAGGACAAGAATCCATTTTAAGTGCAATTTCTTCCATGTCTGGAGCACTTTTTAGAATGCTTTCATAAAGCAGTGTCTTATTCTTCTGAAATAATTACATTCTCTCAGGCATTGGATTCATAATCTACTCGTAGCCTAAAAATCCACATTTGAATTTGATCATGGTTTTTTGAAGAAATTAAAAGACTTAGGCACTGCAAAGAATTTTACTTTAAGCAAACCAGGGGTTGGGTACCCTGACGTTGGCCACAGAACCTGACACAGGAAGAATACAAATGTATTTTTGTGCCCATCTCCCCACATGCGCCCAGCACTGTGCAATTTACAGGCATGATTGCATGAAATCTTGCAACAACGCTGTAAAGCAAGTGGTGATATCTCAATTTAATAGTTGAAGAGAAAGAGTCTACATGGCTTTCTCAAGACTGTGTTGCTAGTAAGTGATGTGGCTCGGGGCGCTTGAGGCAGAAATTCATGCTCCCTCTCTATATCCCTTTTTTTTCTTGGGCATATCACATCTGGGATTGGTATCTGTATCCCATGTGAGCACGAATTATCAACTTTAGTGTGTTCTTTTAAAAATATGGTAGTGTGTTTCATGAGTTGGTATTTGTTGAACCCAGGGAATGTTGTGCAGAACTACATGATCTACTGACAAAAAAAAAAAAAAATATATATATATATATATATATATATATATATATATATATATATATTCCTTGACTTCTTCATATATAGCACTTTTCTGTGAATGCATTTCTCAAGGTTTAAATCTGGAAAATACAATTCCGAACAATTGGGCGTGTGTATCAGTGCTAAAGACTTGGCTGCTTGACAGTCCCCGTCGCATGACCATCAGCACCGGCGGGCTTCTGGACCTTGGCCCCTTCCCAGGCCCTGGGAACGCATGTTCCCACATGGCCCACCTGTATTCTTTCTGGGATTGTGTAATATTTACGTAACACTGTATGAAGATTTATAGAAGCAAGTAGACATGTGCCCACTTTTCACTCCCCTCCACTGAATGAAGGCAAGTTTCCAGGTCTTTTATTGTCCCTTGAGCAGCATCAAATATTTCTTGCCATGTTTCTTACCCGGTCATTAATACTCTTATTGCAAACATGCCTGGAGGCGATGTCGAATCCCCTTGCAATTGCATCTCTCTCTGTGAGAATTCTTTTGCTTGCACCTGCTTTGTTTTGACATGTACATTTTCCTTTGGGAGCCATATTCAAGAAAAACTAGAAAATCCTAGGTTTAAAAATATTGCCTCAAGTCCCCTGTACAATGCTGCCTGCCTTTCACTCTATATCCAAAGGTAGATCTATAATGTTCTTAATGCTTGTCATTGGCTCAGGGGTTCTTTTTTTTATTATTTTATTTTATTTATTTATTTATGATAGTCACAGAGAGAGAAAGAGAGGCAGAGACACAGGCAGAGAGAAGCAGGCTCCATGCACCGGGAGCCCGACGTGGGAATCGATCCTGGGTCTCCAGGATCGCGCCCTAGGCCAAAGGCAGGCGCCAAACCGCTGCGCCACCCAGGGATCCCTCAGGGGTTCTTGTAAGAAAGCCCCGAGGCACACATCTAAAACTCTACGCTCTGTGTTTTTCTGTTTGTAAGTCACACATCACACTAAGGAGCTGGATGACCCAACCATTCCTCATCTGTTTCCAGTGAAATACTTGGGGGTGCCTGGCAAAATGGCAGGTGTCATTTCCCAGAAAACCTTACATTTCACAACATACATAACACTATTTTAATATTAATTCTTGATGATTTACCTCCTAAATTTTGAACAAAAGGAGTATTATTTTGGATGCTTTTATGTAAGCCATTTTTCCTAAATATCACGGAATTGTGACTTCATTTCTTAAAGTAGTTTTGTTTCTGGATCTATCCGAGGGAGAAAAAGAGCAGGAAGTGCTTTCTAGAGTAAATGCCAGTGCTCCCTGGAATCTGACGTTAAATAAGGCACTTTGGAAGGACAGCACACTTACGGCGGGTTGTGAGGTTTTGTGTTAAAACTCGTAAATTCTCTACCCACAAACGTAGGAGACAAAGGTTTTCAAGCTTTACAAGCTCATTTTGATTTTTGTAATGTAGTTTGAAGGAATCTTTTCTGGAACAGCATTCTACGCTCCCATCTTCCCAACACACACACAGTGCCTATCCAATAGGAATATATTTTACATCTCTGTTCTTTTCTTTGTTAGGGGACATAACTGCTAGTTTCTGGGGAAAAAATGATACACAAATGTTTGTGAACAGACCCCCTGTCATCTATCACAATGCTTGCTCTTCATCCCAGAGAAATTACCTGGAGAACTTGATGCCAATGAATTGCATATCTGAGGTATTATTCGTCCCATATCTTTGGGAAATTCAGAGAACTGAGACTTCACTTTTTTTTCTATCAAGAACAGATCTTGTCTTACATGAATGCTGTGATCTTAAATACTTCAACATTCCATGATGATGTGAAGCATCCATTTTATATATTTTCAGGGATATCGGTGTCTTTTGGGGGATCACCCAGTTAAATGCAACTCATAACAACTTAATTCTTGGGATATCACACTTTATCACATGCATTCTCTGCGATTTATATTAATCTAGCTACAAGAAAGGAGACAATAATCATCGGATTGCTTAGGGTTAGATTCATAAGAAATCTGCCCATTTTCTTGCTCTAATATTTTCTTTTACTTAATGATGAGACTGGGGCTTGGGTATACTGCAAATTTTCATAATTCGCTCACAGTACAAACACAGTCTAGAATTTGTATAGACAAAGTCACTGACACTAGGGAGGGGGTGTCCAATATTTGGTGTCTGGTTAGGGCAGTACATTGGTCTGTGCCAGCATCCATGTTCAGAGACTCGAAGCATCTTCATGCTCCCTGACTAACTTGGGAGCACACGGGGACCAGGTGACAAATGAATTCCTGACTAAATCTGTCTGTAACGGGCCCACTCAGTCCACAGACCCACCCCATGGCTATGTCTTCAGTTCTTTTTTTTTTTAAACAAACACCCTTGTCTTATTCTTTTTTTTTAATTTTTTATTTATTTATGATAGTCACAGAGAGAGAGAGGCGCAGAGACACAGGCAGAGGGAAAAGCAGGCTCCATGCACCGGGAGCCCGATGTGGGACTCGATCCCGGATCTCCAGGATCACGCCCTGGGCCAAAGGCAGGTGCCAAACCGCTGCGCCACCCAGGGATCCCCTGTCTTCAGTTCTTAAATGAGTAAGTAGAGTGGGCATGTCTGAATGTGTCACCGGTCCCATACCGGGGCCTCACCTAGTGGCTGAGAAGCTGTCGTATACACATGGTCACATGGAAGCCTCTGAAACTGCCCCCGTCCCCATGTGGCCAAGACCTCACATCAGCGGCAATACCCCATCTCTTGGGGATTAGGAGCCACCCTTACAAACATAAAGGGTCTGGAGGTGGTGCCCGTCATCTCAGCATTTCAGTTGCCAGTCAGTGTCCTGCGAAGCCCATGTTGGCCATGGAGGGTGAAAAGAGGCTTCTCACCACTTCATCAGACATCAGTGTCCATGCCTGAGGCTGTGGCCTTAGCAGAGTGGGTAAACACTGGTTAGCTGGTGACAATCAGAAAAGGGATCAGAACAAGTTCATATCCACATGGATTAAACCCCCCCACACACACACAGAAAAAACAGGGTACATTTAGAGCTTGGCCCCAAGGCTGGGTTAAATATCCTACCCTCTGCCATAATATCCTCCAGAGAGGCCTGAATTATCTGAACATCCTGCTGATACCACGTTAATCCACTAAATCGGTGGCATCGTGCTAATGTATCATGTACCCGCGCAGAGACAGATGTGTTCCGTGTGATGGGGATGTCCTCCGTGCACGTTCAGAGTCCCACCATGTTATGTGAAATATTTAGATGCAGCTCGGGGGGGGGGGATGCTGAAACACATTATCAAAATTAAGGGAGAAATCACTGATCACACAGCTCCCATCACAAAGAAGGCTCAACACTGCCTGGGACGGTCAATCCCATGTGCCAACCTGGGTAGGCTAGAGTGACCAGCTGACCAGTCAAACCCCAGGCCAGATGCTCTGACGAGGGTATATTTCAGATAAGATTAATGTTCAGAAACATTTGAACTCAAATGTTCAGTCAACTTTGAGGACCTTTCATACTATGGGTGAGCTCCGCCCAATCAGTCTAAGGTCTTACGAGTAAGATCTTTTTGGATTTCCCAAAGTAGCGGGAATTCTGTCCCAATTTCCATCCTTCTAAAGAATCCTGACTCATCCGGTGCCTCGTAGGCCAGGCTGTGGCCACAGTGTGCTCTACACCCGAGAATACCGCTTCAGTTCAGACAGCAGTTGACTCCCAAGGTGGTTGCTCTAAGGGGGCTCCAAACAGGAAGGATCCTGCTGTGGTCCCAGGTGAAGGTTTGAGCTACAGTGACACGTGGGCCATAGGACCCGGCACGTTCTAGTTCTGGAGATATCAGTGATGAATTAGTGTGAGCCCCATTGAGGAGCCCACAACGTGGATGCTTCGGGCTGTGGATCAAGCGCATGCTGTCCTCTATGAGCATGTACGTCTTTTGTAGAACAACTCCCGATGTGCTACTGAGTCTTGATAGGGACAGAGCACCTGTCCCACAGGCAAAAAGTAACCATATGGCCACTGCTACTCTCTGTGAACTAGGCTATCATGTACCCATTCAACCATCAGTGTGGGTGGTCCAGAAACAATCTATTGCAAGATGGAAGGTGAGCATTAAGCAAATCATAGGTTAAGTCTCACACATAGGTAACGAGTGGCCCCATGTCACCCATCACTAACTGCACTCGGCCTGCCAGTCAGCATACACACATATGGGTGATCCTTTGTGACGAGCTGACATGGGAGGAAAAAGCTTGAGCTTGGCTCACGATGGGCCAGCTCAGTATTTGGCTGTGAGTTAGAAGTGAATGTCAGTTCACAAATGAATGACAGCCCAGCCCAGAGAAGGTACTACCAGAGAGTGGTAAGGCTACCTTGCTTCAAGCAGGGCACCTGGTGGGCCACGCATGTGGAAATAGAAGTAGCCTCAGGTTGGACTGTATAGAGAGATGTGATCTGCGTTGAAGGGCTTGGCTAACATATCCTGGGATGAGAAGGAGAACGGTCAGGAGGGTGGGGACAGGAAATCTTGGTGTAGACATGGTGGCGGTCATATGGGATAAACCTAGAAGGTAGAGATCTTTGCATTGCACGGCATGCCCCCCAGAAAGCATCCACCCCAGCAGAAGCACTAGGCAACAAGGTGGACAAAATTACTTATGACAACATCTGGCCTTTATCACTGGCCACACAAGTGCTGGCATGAGGGTCACATGAGGTGAGCCTGCTGGCAAGAAAGGACACTGTGTGTGAGACTCACCTAGCAAAGGGCACGTAGCTGCTGAAACTATGGAATTCCCAGCTTGCCAGTGACAGAGTCGATCCTAAGAAGCATTTCTTTAGGAGACCACCCACCCGCTGGTGGTAAACTGATTAAATCAATCCCCTTTTACATCAGAAGGGAAAAGCAGTCCATCCTGATTAGAAATGATATGTATTGTGCATGTGAATTTACCTTTCTCACCTTCAGGGGCTTAGCCATCTCCACTCTGTGAGGGGCTTTGGAATATTTGTTCCTCCATTACAAGAATGGACTAACATTAATTCAATTAACTCAGTAACATTAACTCAGGGAGGACCCATTTTACAACAAGAGAGGGGAATGGGTCCTGCCCAGTACATCCACTGTTCTGATCACAAGCCATACCATCCCAGAAACAGCTGGCCTGTGGAAGCATCAGGAGGAGCTGGTAATGTGACAGGTGATACCGTCCACCAGGAGCCTACACTGTACAAAGATGGGACACCAGGCTCCAGGAAGAAGTGCACATTTTAGTGCCATGTCTCCAACAAGAACATGATAAGAGTCTTGGCCAAGGTGCAAATGGAGGGGTTCCTCGCTGTCACCCCCAGGGACCCACTTAGGGAGTCTGACCTCCTGTCCCTGAAACTCTGGGCTTTGTAGGTTTGGAGGTCTTCATTAAGAGAGAACACTTCATGCAGGGGCTCATGAGAAGAAAGTTCACCTTAGATTCTGTGCCAATGGAGCTGCGGACAAGAAGAATCTCTCTTCTAGCAGGTATAATAATGGCCTGAGACCAAGGGGAAGATAGGGGGATGTTGTCACCGAGTGGCATGCAGGTGACACACTTGGATGTGTCTAGGTGCCCATTGCCAACACTGGATGGTGAATGAACACGCACAGCAGCCTCGGCCTCAGCAGCACATACCCTCAGGGATGAGAGTCTGGCTCATGCTAACGAGCCAACAGGTGCCAGTTGAAGATGAGGAGCCTACAGTGGACGGTGGGAGTGGGAGATACCCAGAGTGGCTGCCAAATCAGCCTCTCTCTGGAGTTGGGGGGCTGCTCCTGTACCCTAGAATGCCCCCCGCCATGTTCCTCTTAGACAGGGCCTTTCACTGGGATCTTAGTGGGGCTTCTCTCAGGACAGGAAGGACTTTCTTCCAGGGGAACAAACCTTGTCATATGTGCCACTCATACCCTTGAGGATAAAGATGTATCTCCCGTTACTGGCAGTGCTTTCTAGCAGATGGCCCTGCAGGTATCACCTCACCCGAAACCACCACCTGTCCCAGACCGTGCCCCCACCTGAAGCAGCTACGTCCAGGAATGACCAGCAGGGATCTGAAGAAACTGGCTGAGATGACCCAGCCTGGGCCGCCACTGAAGGGGTGCTGTCCAGACCCCTAGGGCATTGTCAGCCCTCCACAGCCCCGACCTCTGCTGGCCCAGCTCTTGCACCGTCTCTGCCTCCAGATGTACTGACCTGAATGCACAGTAGGAAATGTTTGTACAGTAGTCCCTACATCAGAGGCTACGACTTCAAACTCCCATTTTCTTTTTTTTAATGTATGGGTTTTGTTTGTTTGTTTGTTGTTTGGTTTGCTCTTTAATACCTAGAGTAAATGATAAGTACCAAAATAAAGTAGAAAGAGTCTAGTAGAAAAAGAAAAAAAATAGTTTAATATCTTTTTCTTAATTCCACATATTGGCCTATTCCAATCCATTCTTGCTCCAAGTAGGTTCGTGCAAGATCTTTACCAAGGTAGATCCTGAGTTTATCGATATTAAAAGTGATAATCTATTATTTTAAATTGTCACATCCTTCTTAAAATAAAAGCATCATCATTCATTCGTGTTCCGAATCACTTGTATGAGAACGAGGTAATTTTCGCTCTTCTATGCTAAGTCATTCCATGAAAAATCATGACAAAATCACTTGTCCAAGGAGTAACATATTCAGCAGTTTTAAATGATGATAAACTATGAAAAGGTAAAAACCAGATGCTCTATAATATGCATGTTTATAGGGATCCCTGGGTGGCGCAGCGGTTTGGCGCCTGCCTTTGGCCCAGGGCGCGATCCTGGAGACCCGGGATCGAATCCCACGTCGGGCTCCCGGTGCATGGAGCCTGCTTCTCCCTCTGCCTGTGTCTCTGCCTCTCTCTCTCTCTCTCTGTGACTATCATAAATAAATAAAATTAAAAAAAAAATTTAAAAAAAAATATGCATGTTTATACCCACAAATAAATCTAAATGCATGAGTAGACTCTCAGCCGCTTTCTGAAGAGCTGTCCTTAAAAGGCTGTTTTCTCATTAGATCTAAGATTTCTCTTGTGTTGAGTTAAGAGACATGGCTACTCATGACCAAATGTGCATGCCTAGGGTCCCTTTGCACTTTAATAAAATTGGCCATTTAAATGGAAATATATCAAAGGAGAACATTATAAAGGATTTCACTCACACTTTTTTTTTCAAATAATATCCCATTTACACCACCACATATCCAAAACCTTCTGTTAAAATTAGAAGTGTAATAGTTGAGTCCATTAATGAAGAGCTTTGTCTTCTGAGGGCTGTCAGGATAAGTAAAATAACAGTAGGCATAGAAGACATACAGGCTTGATGAAGTCTCCTTTATAATCCGTGAGCTACGGTCTTGCAACCTTTTGACAAAAAGTAATTACTTCCTTTATTTTGCACAAGGGCTAAATTTCTAACAACAACAAAAACAGGAAATAAAAATTACGGAATGCATGTTGAGTTAAATGCATAAATGGAAAGGAAGGCATTACTACTAAACAGTCATATAAACTCAAACCGAGATTAATTGCTTACTTATATGCTAAAACGCAGAATAGGGATCCCTGGGTGGCGCAGCGGTTTGGCGCCTGCCTTTGGCCCAGGGCGCGATCCTGGAGACCCGGGATCGAATCCCACATCAGGCTCCCAGTGCATGGAGCCTGCTTCTCCCTCTGTCTGTGTCTCTGCCTCTCTCTCTCTCTCTGTGTGTGACTATCATAAATAAATAAAAATTATTTAAAAAAATGACCATAGAGTCCTGATCAGAATCTAAATATTCCATGAGTCAAAGAGGAAGTCTCACGGTCAGTTCAAAAATACATTGACTATGGGGCACCTGGGTGGCTCAGGCGGGTAAGCATCTGGTTCTTGATCTCAGCTCAGGTCTTGACCTGTAAGAGACAAAGAGACAACATCAATTCACTACACTTCATCAAAAGTAAACACTTTTATGCTTCAAGTGACTGTTGATAGGATAGAAAAACAGCTACAGAGTAAAGGAAATCCTTGTGAACCATATACCTGGCAAAGGATTAGTATCTAAAGCATGTGAAGAATCTCAAAGCTCAACAGTAAAACAAATTCCAAGTAGAAAATGGGTAAGAGGTATTTCACCCAAAGGGTACATGGAAGGCAAATGACACGAAAAAATGTTGGGCAGCCCTGGTGGCGCAGCGGTTTAGCGCCGCCTGCAGCCTGGGGCGTGATCTGGAGACCCTGGATCGAGTCCCGCATCGGGCTCTCTGCATGGGGCCTGCTTCTCCCTCTGCCTGTGTCTCTGCCTCTCTCTCTCTCTCTCTGCATCTCTATGAATAAATAAATAAAATCTTAAAAAAAAAAGAAAAAATGTTCGACACCATCAGCCTTCAGGGAAATGCAGATTAAAATAATCAGGAGCCACCCCAGTGCACCAATGAGAATGGCTAACGTGACAAATAGTGATGGTTCCAAATGCCGGTGGGTATGCAGAGAAACGGGATCCCAGAAACGCTGTTTATCAGAAGTGGTACAGCCGCTCTGCAAAACAGCCAGGCAATTTAAAGCACAAGGCATGCCCCTACCCTAGGACCCAGTCCATCCAACCAGGGCTCTTGTTCCTCAAGAAACCAAGACATAGACCAGCAGAACTCTATGCAAGTATTTACGACAGCTTTGTTCACAGCAGCCCTAACTGGGAACAGCCCAGCTGCCTTTCAATGATGAGCAGGTAAACAGAAGGTCGTACATCAGCTCCGAGGGGCACTGCTTAGCAGCACGTAGGACTAAGCCAGTAATGCACGCCATGACGTGGATGGACCTTTAGAGACTTGCTCTGAGGGAAGGAAGGAAGGAAGGAAGAAAGGAAGGAAGGAAGGAAGGAGGAGGAGGGAGGGAGGGAGGGAGGGAAGGAAGGAAGGAAGGAAGGAAGGAAGGAAGGAAGGGAGGAAGGAGGGAAGGAAGGAAGGAAGGAAGAGGAAGGAAGGAAGGAAGGAAGGAATAGGAAGGAAGGAAGAAAGGAAGGAAGGAAAGAAGGAAGGAAGAAGGGAAGGAAGGAAGGAAGAAGGGAAGGAAGGAAGGAAAGGGGAAAAATCCAACCCCCAAATGCCGCAGGTCTTCCCATCCCATTAAGGCTCCTGAGTGAGGAGACCATGGGAAAGGAGCCAGGATTCCGCAGCCCCAGGGGGTCAAGGAGCAGGGAGGGGAGGAAGACAGGTGCGTGGTGATAATGTCCTGCTTCTGGACTGCGTCAGTACCTACGGCCTCGTGGAGGTGTTGTGCAGGAGAGCCGCAGGAGGTCACGGGCGGGGAGATGGGGAGTGAGCACACGGAGCCTCCACGTAGTGTTTCTTACAACCGTATGTGCTTCTGTAATGCTCTCAAAATAGAGAGCTTAATTTAAAAAAAGTGCTGTCTCTTCCCAGGAGCAATTTAAACTCCCACTAGGAATATGATGAGCGCCTTTACTCCCACTGTCATCAGCAGCGGGTATTGCCAATCTCGCCTTACTTTTTGCCAACCATCAATCTCTATTATTACATATTTATATTTCTCCTTCATTTGCTTGTTCTTGCTTTTGCCTTTTATTTTAAAAAAATTGAGAGATTATTGTTTTATTTATTTGAGAGACAGAGAGAGAGACAGAGCACAAGTAGATGGAAGGAGAGAGGGAGAGGGAGAAGCGGGCTCCTCGCTGAGCAGGTGTCGGGCTCGATCCCAGGACCCTGAGATTGTGATCTGAGCCAAAGGCAGACGCTTAGGCGACTGAGTCACTCAGGCACCCAAATACGTTCTTAATATCCAACATACTTATGCATCTGATTTTCTTTTTATGTAATAGATTTATAAAATGCTTTTCGTGGTAAGATTTGATTTCTTTTTTAAGATTTGATTTTTCAATCAAAATATGTTTGATCAAAATTACATGTGATAAATACTCGCTTAGATACATGGTGTCTGGCTCTTAGTCATGGTTGGGAAATAATGCCCTAGAAACATTAACAATCCCAATCTAGACACATTTTAAATTGTATTGCAGTGGCACCCCGGGGTCCCTCCCAACGAAAATGTCTGTCATCGGGAAAGCAGACATAGCCCTTGCCCAATACACTGCATGTTTTTGGAAAATCATTTTATTTAAGCTCTCAGTCTTAATGTCCACAAACAAAAACTGAGAATAAGGACAGCACCTGTTCCCTACGTCTGTGGGAGGAATCAATGCGAAAAGCCTTCCAAAATGCTTCAGATCCTGCTTCACGCTTGCAAAGCTCTCGGCAAGCATGTGCTGTGCCACCAAGGCCTGCCGGGCCGAGCGAGGACCGTCCTGACTTCAGGTCGGGACTCCACGCAGCCTGGCCTGCACACGGTGCCCACGCTGATGCCCGCGGACTGCCGGCCCGTCCCAGGTCGACTGCAGCTCATCGCCCGGGGTCTCCCCGATTCCCTCTCCAGTCTGCTTACTGCGGGTTCACTCCCGTCCTCGGCCTCCTGGGAACCTGTGTGTCCACCACCTGCATCCCGGGCCATGTCCTCCTCCGGGCCCGGCGGCCCACACCATCCGGGCCCGGCGGCCCACACCCGCCAGCCGGCCCTTCCCAGGTGGCCGCCACCTGCACCTGTCCCTGCCCCGCCTGCTGCACAGGTGCCCGCACCTGGCCCGGCTGCAGCACGGGATGCTCCGGCCTGCGACCCCACCAGCTTCCCGGCTGCACCTGCCCAGCGCAGCCCGCTCCCTGCTCTCTGGGATCTACGTGGAAGTCAGTGTCACGGGGCTCAGATGGCTCACAGGCCCCTTCTGAATTCATGACTTCCTTTCTAAGCATTTGTTGAATTCCATCTTCCCATCCCTAATTAGTGCCCCCCAATACTCTTTCCACATGTGCAGAATTGTTTGCGGTTAAGGTTTTCTGCGGTTGAAGAGTTTTCCTATTGTCCTCCCTATTCAATATACCATAAATTCAGTAAGTTTTGTCTTCGGTGAATAACATATTACTTTGTTCTCCTTTAAACTCAGTGAGATGGTTGTGGGGAAGTCTCCAAGCAAATAGCAGAAGCTGAGACTTGAAAGATTACTTCTAGGTAACTAGGTCAAAGAGCCCATTATGGGAAGGGGCGAGGGAGCGCTCCCGAGGGAGCAGCATGCACGCAGACCCCATGGTAGGAAACGGTGTAACTCATTCAAGAAATAGAAGGGCCACGGGACTGTCCCATGAGAGCAAAGCCAGCACCAAGAGTCAGCTGAGACAAGGCTGAACAGATGGCTCAATTCCATTTAGGGCATGTGAGTCCTGCGGAGGACATCAGTACCCATTCAGGGATGGAGCAGGGCGACTGAGGAGTACGCAGAAATGCAAGATGATGAGGTCTTCATCCTGATGTGGACTCTGGCAAGCGTGGCGAGGAAGCCAAGGCAGGGGTCGCACAGTAGACGCATCCAGGGATGAACGTTGTTAAGAGTCTGTTGTCTGGTGTGTCAAAACGGAGAGAATAGAATCCGGTGGAAAGTCAGAATGCAAAATGGAAAGTCCTTTGTAATGAACCGGATGCTGCGGTGGGCAAGAGGGAGAACCGTTCTTCACATCTGAGGTACAGAAGTGACTCAATAAAACAGAAAGCCCTCAAGAGGACCCGAGTTGGGAGGGAAGATGAGGCATTTGGCTGTGGAGAGGGTGCACTGGAAGGAAGCTTCAGGATAAGTGACTGATATCAATCAATGAATTCCTTTTTTCTTAATCCAGCTTGACTTACGTGCTCGGGTTGTATTTCTGTGTGACGCACCACCCCAGAGTCCGGACAGTGAAACAGCAACACTAGTCGTGCTCACAGACTCCGAGTCAGGAAGCCAGGGGGCTGCAGCAGGGTGGCTTGCTTCACACCCACAATGCCTAGGGTCTCGGGCCCAAAGAAAGCCCAGAAGTTGGGGTCCCGGACCCCTCCAGGGGCACATGGGCTGGAGGGACTCAAGAATGGCCTTCCTGCCTTTATAGACGCCTTGCTCTCCTCACACGGGGGTGGCCTCGGGACACTGGGACATCTTTTCTCTGGCTTTCAGGCCAAGTGCTAGGATCCCAGGGACCAGGTGCCCCCTGCATCACCATCTCTGTCATAGGCCCAGGAGTCAGACAGCATCTCATAACATTTCTTTTCCAGAGACTCACGAGCCCTCTGTCCCAGCTCCGCTGCCGGAGGCACAGCCCTCACTTCTTGGTTGAGGAGCATCAAGGCCATGTCGCCGAGGACCAGGAGAGATGGAAGGTGCTGCAGGCATCTGTGGGAACCACCAGGGGCCACTTTGCTTCTGTGCCTCTTGCAGCCAGAGCCTGGGCAGCCGGAAGGGCAGTGTCTCCTCTCGCGCATCTTTTGTATGGCGCCGTCCAAGACGCTCTCTTTCATACCAACAAACAGGTGTTTGCAGAAACGCCGAGCCTGTCCTCTCTCCCCTTCTGGTTTGTTTCTTGTTCTTTTTCAACTGTGTATCACACGGTGCAATTTATAGGAAAGAAGCATAGGACAGAACATCGGCAAAAAGTAAACATGCAAAGAACTCATGTAAAATATTTCAATCTAGAGCGAATGGCTACGGATAATTTGATGGACATTGGACCTTTGAGAGATCCCTTCTCGGGCTTCCTTCTGAAGTCAAATTCGGTTTCCTGCAGTGGTTACATCCTTCTCCTCTCCTTCAGCGGTAGGTGAATAGTCATGCGTGTCATTAAAATGGCTTCATGAATACGATTTTTAAATAACATGTGGTCAGAGACCTACAACAAGAAGAGTTCCTTACATACAGCATTAAAACCATAAAGAGGGAATCGGTCAAATGCAGAGAGAAACACCTCTTGCATGCAACGCATGAACGGAGAGGGACGTCCAATCCCGGCGGCTTGGTGACCAGATCATGGAGAGGATGAGAATTGAACTTGCTTCCTTTCCTGCAGGTGCAAGAAGGGGTCACGCTGTGTCCGAATGCTGGTGGTTGATTTTGGAGACACAGGGGATCGTCCCTTCTGTTTCTTTATTTCAACCATCAGAAATACACACATTTAGTACCTTTGTTTTCTGAAAGAAGCCATAAAGTGAATATCCACTTTTTTTCTAGAAATCATCCATAATAATGAAACAGTTGCATGAGCCAATCTATGCCGCTGATGTGCTTTTGTTACATCTGATTTCTCTCCCAAGGTTTCCCTCTGAGCGAAGTGCAGAAACAATACCTCAGTCCCAATATCCCTAAAGCCTACATGGCCTCAAGGTGAAATCTGTTGCAATCTGTCAGAGGCGTATTTTTCTTCTTGCTGTAAAAAAAAAAAATCCAAACATTACATTTTTCAAATCTTTAGAAAATACATTAAATAATAATTTAAAAAACCCTCTAAATATGAATTGGGGGAAAAAAAAGTTCTTTTTTTTTTTTTAATTTTTTTTTTTATTGGTGTTCAATTTACTAACATACAGAATAACACCCAGTGCCCGTCACCCATTCACTCCCACCCCCCGCCCTCCTCCCCTTCCACCACCCCTAGTTCGTTTCCCAGAGTTAGCAGTCTTTACGTTCTGTCTCCCTTTCTGATACCTCCCACCCATTTCTTCTCCCTTCCCTTATTTTCCCTTTCACTATTATTTATATTCCCCAAATGAATGAGAACATATAATGTGTTTGTCCTTCTCCGACTGACTTACTTCACTCAGCATAATACCCTCCAGTTCCATCCACGTTGAAGCAAATGGTGGGTATTTGTCATTTCTAATAGCTGAGTAATATTCCATTGTATACATAAACCACATCTTCTTTATCCATTCATCTTTCGTTGGACACCGAGGCTCCTTCCACAGTTTGGCTATAGTGGCCATTGCTGCTAGAAACATCGGGGTGCAGGTGTCCCGGCGTTTCATTGCATTTGTATCTTTGGGGTAAATCCCCAACAGTGCAATTGCTGGGTCGTAGGGCAGGTATATTTTTAACTGTTTGAGGAACCTCCACACAGTTTTCCAGAGTGGCTGCACCAGTTCACATTCCCACCAACAGTGTAAGAGGGTTCCCTTTTCTCCGCATCCTCTCCAACATTTGTTGTTTCCTGCCTTGTTAATTTTCCCCATTCTCACTGGTGTGAGGTGGTATCTCATTGTAGTTTTGATTTGTATTTCCCTGATGGCAAGTGATGCAGAGCATTTTCTCATATGCATGTTGGCCATGTCTATGTCTTCCTCTGTGAGATTTCTGTTCATGTCTTTTGCCCATTTCATGATTGGATTGTTTGTTTCTTTGGTGTTGAGTTTAATAAGTTCTTTATAGATCTTGGAAACTAGCCCTTTATCTGATATGTCATTTGCAAATATCTTCTCCCATTCTGTAGGTTGTCTTTGAGTTTTGTTGACTGTATCCTTTGCTGTGCAAAAGCTTCTTATCTTGATGAAGTCCCAATAGTTCATTTTTGCTTTTGTTTCTTTTGCCTTCGTGGATGTATCTTGCAAGAAGTTACTATGGCCGAGTTCAAAAAGGGTGTTGCCTGTGTTCTTCTCTAGGATTTTGATGGAATCTTGTCTCACATTTAGATCTTTCATCCATTTTGAGTTTATCTTTGTGTATGGTGAAAGAGAGTGGTCTAGTTTCATTCTTCTGCATGTGGATGTCCAATTTTCCCAGCACCATTTATTGAAGAGACTGTCTTTCTTCCAATGGATAGTCTTTCCTCCTTTATCGAATATTAGTTGCCCATAAAGTTCAGGGTCCACTTCTGGATTCTCTATTCTGTTCCACTGATCTATGTGTCTGTTTTTGTGCCAGTACCACACTGTCTTGATGACCACAGCTTTGTAGTACAACCTGAAATCTGGCATTGTGATGCCCCCAGATATGGTTTTCTTTTTTAAAATTCCCCTGGCTATTCGGGGTCTTTTCTGATTCCACACAAATCTTAAAATAATTTGTTCTAACTCTCTGAAGAAAGTCCATGGTATTTTGATAGGGATTGCATTAAACGTGTATATTGCCCTGGGTAACATTGACATTTTCACAATATTAATTCTGCCAATCCATGAGCATGGAATATTTTTCCATCTCTTTGTGTCTTCCTCAATTTCTTTCAGAAGTGTTCTATAGTTTTGAGGGTATAGATCCTTTACATCTTTGGTGAGGTTTATTCCTAGGTATCTTATGCTTTTGGGTGCAATTGTAAATGGGATTGACTCCTTAATTTCTCTTTCTTCAGTCTCATTGTTAGTGTATAGAAATGCCACTGACTTCTGGGCATTGATTTTGTATCCTGCCATGCTACCGAATTGCTGTATGAGTTCTAGCAATCTTGGGGTGGAGACTTTTGGGTTTTCTATGTAGAGTATCATGTCATCGGCGAAGAGGGAGAGTTTGACTTCTTCTTTGCCAATTTGAATGCCTTTAATGTCTTTTTGTTGTCTGATTGCTGAGGCTAGGACTTCCAGTACTATGTTGAATAGCAGTGGTGAGAGTGGACATCCCTGTCTTGTTCCTGATCTTAGGGGAAACGCTCCCAGTGCTTCCCCATTGAGAATGATATTTGCTGTGGGCTTTTCATAGATGGCTTTTAAGATGTCGAGGAATGTTCCCTCTATCCCTACACTCTGAAGAGTTTTGATCAGGAATGGATGCTGTATTTTGTCAAATGCTTTCTCTGCATCCAATGAGAGGATCATATGGTTCTTGGTTTTTCTCTTGCTGATATGATGAATCACATTGATTGTTTTACGGGTGTTGAACCAGCCTTGTGTCCCAGGGATAAATCCTACTTGGTCATGGTGAATAATTTTCTTAATGTATTGTTGGATCCTATTGGCCAGTATCTTGTTGAGAATTTTTGCATCCATGTTCATCAGGGATATTGGTCTGTAATTCTCCTTTTTGGCGGGGTCTTTGTCTGGCTTTGGAATTAAGGTGATGCTGGCTTCATAGAATGAATTTGGAAGTACTCCATCTCTTTCTATCTTTCCAAACAGCTTTAGGAGAATAGGTATGATTTCTTCTTTAAACGTTTGATAAAATTCTCCTGGGAAGCCATCTGGCCCTGGACTCTTGTGTCTTGGGAGGTTTTTGATGACTGCTTCAATTTCCTCCCTGGTTATTGGCCTGTTCAGGTTTTCTATTTCTTCCTGTTCCAGTTTTGGTAGTTTGTGGCTTTCCAGGAATGCGTCCATTTCTTCTAGATTGCCTAATTTATTGGCGTATAGCTGTTCATAATATGTTTTTAAAATCGTTTGTATTTCCTTGGTGTTGGTAGTGAACTCTCCTTTCTCATTCATGATTTTATTAATTTGAGTCTTCTCTCTCTTCTTTTTAATAAGGCTGGCTAATGGTTTATCTATCTTATTAATTCTTTCAAAGAACCAACTCCTGGTTCTGTTGATCTGTTCCACAGTTCTTCTGGTCTCGATTTCGTTGAGTTCTGCTCGAATCTTTATTAACTCCCTTCTTCTCTTGGGTGTAGGATCTATTTGCTGTTTTTTCTCTAGCTCCTTTATGTGTAAGGTTAGCTTTTGTATTTGAGTTCTTTCCAGTTTTTGAATGGATGCTTGTATTGCGATGTATTTCCCCCTTAGGACTGCTTTTGCTGCATCCCAAAGATTTTGAACGGTTGTATCTTCATTCTCATTAGTTCCCATGAATCTTTTTAATTCTTCCTTAATTTCCTGGTTGACCCTTTTATCTTTTAGCAGGATGGTCCTTAACCTCCATGTGTTTGAGGTCCTTCCAAACTTCTTGTTGTGATTTAGTTCTAATTTCAAGGCATTATGGTCCGAGAATATGCAGGGGTCCCAATCTTTTGGTATCGGTTCAGACCCGATTTGTGACCCAATATGTGGTCTATTCTGGAGAAAGTTCCATGTGCGCTTGAGAAGAATGTGTATTCAGTTGAGTTTGGATGTAAAGTTCTGTAGATATCTGTGAAATCCATCTGGTCCAGTGTATCATTTAAAGCTCTCGTTTCTTTGGAGATGTTTTGCTTAGAAGACCTATCGAGTATAGAAAGAGCTAGATTGAAGTCACCAAGTATAAGTGTATTATTATCTAAGTATTTCTTCACTTTGGTTAATAATTGATTTATATATTTGGCAGCTCCCACATTCGGAGCATATATATTGAGGATTGTTAAGTCCTCTTGTTGAATAGATCCTTTAAGTATGATATAGTGTCCCTCTTCATCTCTCACTACAGTCTTTGGGGTAAATTTTAGTTTATCTGATATAAGGATGGCTACCCCTGCTTTCTTTTGAGGACCATTCGAATGGTAAATGGTTCTCCAACCTTTTATTTTCAGGCTGTAGGTGTCCTTCTGTCTAAAATGAGTCTCTTGTAGACAGCAAATAGATGGGTCCTGCTTTTTTATCCAGTCTGAAACCCTGCGCCTTTTGATGGGGTCATTAAGCCCGTTCACATTCAGAGTTACTATTGAGAGATATGAGTTTAGTGTCATCATGATATCTATTCAGTCTTTGTTTTTGTGGACTGTTCCACTGAACTTCTTCTTAAAGGGGAATTTTAAGAGGCCCCCTTAAAATTTCTTGCAGAGCTGGTTTGGAGGTCACATATTCTTTTAGTTGCTGCCTGTCTTGGAAGCTCTTTATCTCTCCTTCCATTTTGAATGAGAGCCTTGCTGGATAAAGTATTCTTGGTTGCATGTTCTTCTCATTTAGGACCCTGAATATATCCTGCCAGCCCTTTCTGGCCTGCCAGGTCTCTGTGGAGAGGTCTGCTGTTACCCTAATACTCCTCCCCATAAAAGTCAGGGATTTCTTGTCTCTTGCTGCTTTAAGGATCTTCTCCTTATCTTTGGAATTTGCAAGCTTCACAATTAAATGTCGAGGTGTTGAACGGTTTTTATTGATTTTAGGGGGGGATCTCTCTATTTCCTGGATCTGAATGCCTGTTTCCCTTCCCAGATTAGGAAAGTTTTCAGCTAGAATTTGTTCAAATACATATTCTGGCCCTCTGTCCCTTTCGGCGCCCTCGGGAACCCCAATTAAACGTAGGTTTTTCTTCCTCAGGCTGTCGTTTATTTCCCTTAATCTATCTTCATGGTCTTTTAATTGTTTGTCTCTTTTTTCCTCAGTTTCCCTCTTTGCTATCAACTTGTCTTCTAGGTCACTCACTCGTTCTTCCACCTCGTTAACCCTCGTCGTTAGGACTTCTAGTTTGGATTGCATCTCATTCAATTGATTTTTAATTTCTGCCTGATTAGCTCTAAATTCTGCAGTCATGAAGTCTCTTGAGTCCTTTATACTTTTTTCTAGAGCCACCAGTAGCTGTATAATAGTGCTTCTGAATTGGCTTTCTGACATTGAATTGTAATCCAGATTTTGTAACTCTGTGGGAGAGAGGACTGTTTCTGATTCTTTCTTTTGAGGTGAGGTTTTCCTTCTAGTCATTTTGCTCAGTGCAGAGTGGCCAAAAGCAAGTTGTATTGGGAAAAAGAGAAAAAGAGAGGAGAGAAAGAAGGAAAGAAAAGAGAAAGAGAAAAAAAAGGGAAGAAAAAGAAAAAAAAAACGAAAAAAAAAAAAAGAAGAAAAAGAGGAAGAAAAAGAAAGGAGAAAAAAAGGGGGTGGGGGAAGGAAACAAATCAAAAAGCAAAACAAAACAAAAACAAAAACAAAAACAAACAAAAAAAAGAACCACCGGGGAGTATCTTCTGATTCTGTGTACTTTAAGTCCCTTGGCTTCTCCTGGAAGTTGTCCGTCTAGCTGGTGTTCTGGGGGAGGGGCCTGCTGTGCTGATTTTCAGGTGTTAGCAGTTGGGGGAGCTGCTGTGCCCCTGCCTGGTGCAGGGCTCGGTGGGGGTTGTTTACCCCGTGAGGCCGCAGGAGGAACAGCCCCAGTGGCGGGGCAGCTCTGGAAACCTGGATTCAGCTCCGGCAGGAACTCCGTCTGCAGGGCCTGGAGGCTCCGGGGCGGGGCCGCTGATCTGCTCAGCTGGGGCAGGAGCGTCCTCGCTGTCCTGGGCCCTCCCGGCCTCTGCCTGTCCCGGGGGAGGCGGGATCCTGGGCTGTGTCCCGGCGCCCTGTGCTCCGGAGCCTGCGCTGTTGGATTCGCGCTCCCGGGCCGCGCAGCCCCCTCCGCGGAGCCGCCGCCCAAGTCCCTCCGAGCTGCTCCTGGAACCGCGCAGCCCCCTCCGCACGGAGCCTCTTCCTCTGCCCGAGCCCCTCCGAGGTGCTCCCGGGGCCGCGCAGCCCCCTCCGCGGAGCCGCCGCCCGAGCCCCTTCAGCTGCTCCGGGTCCCGCCGGGTCCCACCGTGCGCGCTGCAGCCCTTAGGGAGCTCGGCGCACTCTCCTGGGCGCGCAGTTGCTGTTACTGTCCCCGGGAGCCCGAGGGCATCCTCGCCCTCCTGGGTCCTGCTCCAACTCCCCGCGAGCCCCTTTCCGCCCGGGAAGGTCGGTGCAGCTCCTGCTCCTCCGGGACGGGGCTCTCCTGTCCTGGGGACACTCGCCCCGGCCTCAGCCCGGCTCCTCGCGGGGCCCCTCCCCCTTGGAGGCCTTTGTTCCTTTATTTCTTTTTCCCCGTCTTCCTACCTTGATAGATGCGCGAACTCTTCTCACTGTAGCATTCCAGCTGGTCTCTCTTTAAATCTCAGGCCGAATTCATAGATTTTCAGGATAATTTGAAGGTTTTCTAGGTGGTTTGGTGGAGACAGGTGATTTGGAGACCCTACTCTTCCGCCATCTTGCTCCTCCCCCGAAAAAAAAGTTCTTGATCACAAACAGAAACCTGCTCTTGAGAAATACGGGAAATTCATTTTAACTAGAAGAATGTTAATTTATTTTCATTGGAAGAAAAAAGCAAAAAAAAAAAAAAAGAAAAGAAAAGAAAAAAGCATTCAATTTATTTAAGGAAAGTATCTTCCAAAGAATTTAACGAACACAGTAATGGAATCGCTTAAGATTTCAACGTATTGGGGTTATTAGGGGTTGAGTGGCGACCCCCACAATCCTTATACAGGAGTTCCAACCCCCTGAGAGCTCAGAGATGAACTTGTTTGGAAACAGGGTCATGGCAGGTACAGACCCAGGCAGAGGGAGAAGCAGGCTCCATGCAGGGAGCCCGACGCGGGACTGGATCCCAGGACCCCGGGGTCACTCCCTGAGCCAAAGGCAGGCATCTGCTCAACCACAGAGCCACCTGGGCATCCCAATTTTACATCTTTCTAAAGGGGCTTCCCTTGGTCAGAATCAGAGACCCTGCAGGGTCCAGCCAGACCCCAAGAAGTGAGCAAATCAAAGGGGAAAGTAAGGTCATTAGAGACCGAAAGCTGACGAGACCGGACCGCGCTGGGTCTCGCGCTGAGCCTGCAGGATGACCCACCTTTCCCGCACCCAGTGCAGCACCGAAGGCGGCGGGACGGATGCAGCGTGGGGGTGGCTTCGCCTCCATCTTTCTTGTTTCTCTTGCTCCCTCCCGTGGGCCGATGTCGGGGAGCACCAGCTCCCTGTTCCCCGTGGGCATCGCGAGCACAGGGAAGCAAGCCCCCCAGTCTCAGTCGCCTGCTTCCCCCAGTACCTGGGTGGTAAGTCCTTGGATCAGGCGACCCCCACTTGAGCCGAGCGCTGGAAGGAACACGGGGGACGAGGCCGGGCCAAGGTGACCCAGGAGGATGGAGGCGGCCTGGTCAGCCCCAAGCGATCCCTGGATCGGTGGCCCCCGCCTGCACCAGCACAGTCACCTGGGGCGGGGGCTCCTTCCCTGGGTCCTCTGACCCTTCTAACGACCAGACCCTCTTCGGAGGGAGCAACAGGCTGGTGCAGAGAGGACAGAGACACGATGGGCCCCAGTGCTGTGGTGGGGCCACTTCCGCGCCTGCCAGGGAGAGGGCCCGGCTGGCCCGAAAGGCCTGCGAGGTCCCTGGGCCTCTCCTGGGGGCACGGGGTGCAGGGACCAGCGGGCTGTCTGGGTTTGGGTGATGCTGAACCCTTTGGGCAGGTTGTCCCTTGGCCCCTGGGGCTGTCCCCATTCCCAAGTTACGGCCTGGCTGTGTCCATCCCCCAGCTCCTGCGTGTGGGGACGGGAGCCAAGGACAGGCAGCAGGTGCAGGAGGACGGGCCCCAGTGCAGGAGGGTGGAGCATCACCCAGATGCCGTGACTGCGGGGTGAGCACTGTGGGACTGAGGATCCAGTGCCCATGGGCTGCCGTCCTCCCCGGACACCCGGTGGCCTGTGTGCAGCTGCTCCCACTCAGAGGACACCCCTCTGCCTGAACCCCACCACCCATGGCTTTCCTGACAGCATCTGCCCCCGCGCGGGACCTGCTTATGGCCCCGGGCCTGCTGGTCACCCGAGGAGGGGCCCCTGCCTGTGCAGGCCCAGCCCCCTGGTGGGACAAGGACACTGAGATGGCAGGTGGGCGCCCCAAGCAAGAGGGCGCTCAGGGGAGGCTGGGGCAGGGGCAGCTGCTGCTCTCAGGGCCGCGATAGGTGTGCCGCACCCAGCACGATGCTTCTCGGCCCTGGCATGGAGGCGGCACGAGGTTCCTGGGTCCTCTCGGGAGCATCTGTGTCCTGTGAGCCCAAGGGGACCCACCTCCACGTCCCCGGAGGCAGTTCCTCAGCCTAGTCCCTGCGGGGCCCCCAACCCCGGGCTGCGGCAGCTTGGGCAGCCTGTCCCCTGCCAGCCCCGCACTCTGACAGGCAGCCCGGAGGGGGCCGCACCATCGTGCCCTTGAACACGAACTCAGCTCCGATCTCTTCCTCCCTGCGCTGCTGACCTGTGCAAGCAGCAACTCACGATTCTTTTTCTTTCTGGAATTGTTTCTTAAACTTCTGCTTCTGCCCACCAGGCCCCCTTTACCTAAGTTTAGCAAAGCTGAAAAGGAACCTGGAGCAATATCGTTTTCAACTGAATAAATTCTTGGTGCATAATGGTGACACTTTCTATGGTTTGTACGTGTCTCTAAGTGTGTGTGTGTCCAAGTCACATGCGCGTGCATGTGGGTGTGCGAATGTAGCACGGTCACGGCCGCGATACCGTGCCCTTTACCCGCTGGGTGAACGGACTAATCAGCAGGTGGTGTTGTCTGGAGAAAATGAAACATCGCTTGGTTGCAGAAAGACCCTAGAGCCAGGAGGTGTGTCCTCTGGAGCAATCCCCTCCACAGGCCCAGAGGGGCCCGGCTCCAGGCCCGCGGTCCCCACGACCCCTCCTCCTTCCCTGGGACACGAGGCCACACTGCCCGCTGCTTGCTCAGCATCGCCTCAGGGCGCGGGAGCACCTGTCCCCGCCTCACGCACCACCCGGGGCCCCAGCACCACTGAGGACACTTGTCCAGAGATTTGGCCCCATCATCCGTTTGCTGAGCCTCTGTGTGTGTTGTGCCACCAACTCCTCTGGATCGACGATGCCCAAAGGAACGTGATCCGCACCCCCGCTCCCTGCACGGCCCGGGTGGGGACTGCCTCCAGTTCTTGGTCCCCGCGGAGACTCACCGGGCACCGGGCGCCGACTGCCACCACGGGGCTGTAGGAGAGATCTGTCAGGGTTAGGGGGAGATCTCATAGTCTCCCATTTTTATTAACAGTCTTTCATTTCTATCGATTTTTTTTATTCTGTGAATACCAAAATCACTTCAACATGAGCCGGAATCCAGTCTCACTACGATAGACAAAGCACAGCAAAGTCTCCAAAGACCCCAACTGTGTGTGACGTGCCTTACGCACAAAACGACCGTCGTCGGGTCCATCCGTGGAAAAACTGAATAGCAGGTGTTTTCCACCTCTCTGGGATCCTCATTCATTCCTACACCAGTTTGAGAATTTCAGTCATGCTGTGACTTTTCTTTCACAGCCTAGGCGGCCTGTATCGGCAGCTGACGCCCGCCGCACTCCACGGGGCGACCCGGCCCAGCAGTCCTTAGCACGGTCACCCCTCTTGCTATTGGTCCAATATTTGTTGAGATACCTGCTCTGCCCTGCGGAGGAGATGCATTTTCCGAATCCGGGACGAGAGCAGTAAAGGAAACGGACACATCGTTCTCTTTGGGGAGACAAGGAGCAGATCGTAAAATTGTAGTTTATAGCACGTTGCAGGGCAATGACTACGATGTGCAAAAATAAAGGAAATAGAAAGAAAAGGAAAGACGGGAAATGGTCGCAATGGGCCTCTGCGCTGATGAGAGTGGTCAGACCCTCCCGGGCGGCAGGGAGTGGCAGGTCGAGGGCCACCCCAGGCCCTGGCCCAGAGGAGCCACCTGCGGGAAGCCCCGGGGAGGGGACCTGCCTCCTGGGGGCAGCCGAGCGGAGGGGGGGGCATTGGTGGACGCCGTGAAGAAGCCACTTTTGTTGTTAGGGACGGAGGCCAGTGCAGAGTTCTTAATGGACAAGCCGGGGGCTTCCGTCACGCTCATAAAGCGATGGTGACCCGTGGCGTCCCTTGGGAAGTTTTATGAACATCAGTCGGGACCTTAGTTCTAGGCCACCAACGCGACCTGAGATATTCCGCGGACGTAAACTGGGTGACCCCGGCCCCGGGAAGCTGTCTATCTGGTGGGCGAGCCGGTGTGTGTGTCAACCAGGAGCACTTCTCGAGGGACCGCTGCGTGTTGGGCATCCTGGGGAGCGCGTGTGCTGAAGCCCGGGCGTGTCACCTCCGTGCAGTCACGGGGACCCGTGTATGATCCGCATAGACTCAGGCATCTGGAGGGATGACTGACATCCCGCTGCGGTCTGGTCTCTGGTTGTGCGTGTGAGCATCGTTACGGTCTCCTCCCCACGTCACGCACACCCGCACACACCGCACACTCGCACAGACCCAGCGCGCTCCTCTCTGTGAAACAGGGCCTCGTGCGAGGCGACGGGGAAGAGCACGCACAAAGCACCAGCACTTACCCGCTCGAGGAGGCGGGGCTGAGGCCGCGTGCAAGGAGTCGAGACACATTTCTTGGGGACCGTGGCTCCCGTGCAGGGATGGAGGGACGGTAACCAAGGTGAAGCTGGTGAGGGGGTGCAGGTCTTTACCTCGAGGCTGGAGGGGCCACACAACCCGGAGCCCTGTTCCCGGAGGCGACAGCCAACAGGTGGCACCAGACAGCCCGGACCTTGCCAGTGGGCGCCCACGGGAGAGGCGGGCAGCAGCCACGGAGGATGCCGTCCGGGAGGCTTTCCTGCTCGCGCTGCTGCTGCTCAGAGAGCTGGACAGCCCTGCCCGCCTTCGAGGCTGTGCGCCCCCCCAGCGGCAGGAGGAAACCCTTGCGGCCACGGGGTGCTCTTTCCCTTGATGGTGCTGCTGCTTTGTCCCGCGTCGTCACCCACCCAAGCTCACCCACCGCGCACGTTAAAAATGGGCCACACAGTTCTCTCTCGATCACATCTTAATAAAGATGTTAATTAAAATGAGAAGCATATCCGAGCCCAGCATCCGACGTGCACAAATAACGACGAGCTCAAAACCGGCCACCACTGTCAACGTGCGTGAACGGGTGCGAAGGGCAAATTCCTTGGTGCAGTGACTATGGATCTGACCTGAGCAAAGTCACTTGGTTGGTGTTTAAAGGGGAAATGCCTTATTTCTGGTGTATTTCTGATTTAAAAAAAAACTGTTTTACACTGATTTATAGTAAATAAGGGGTTAGGAAATAATCACACTGGGCATATGTATAGGATTTAGAGCAAATGGTTCATTAGGTCTGTTTCACTGGAAAAAAAAAGAATCGATGCCCCCGAACAATGAACAAAGTCTGCAAAATAGTACAGACTATTTGACAGGAACACTGAAATCTCCCTGGGTAACTGGTGATTGCAGCAGTGAGGATCCACAGACGCCACCAGCCCAGCGGCGGATGATCAGAAACAAGCGTCATGTCCTGTTTTTGTCCTGTGCTGTCTCCCATGACATCGCAATTTGTCAAATTGGAGAGTTTCAATGCCTTAAATTATGTCTCATGGCCAAAGATTTGGGGGCTGTTGTTTAATCTGAATCCAACCTGTCTTGTCAACAGTAAGAAAAGCCCATACTTGTGTCAAATCATCCCAGTGAAACCCACCAGGTATCTGCTGAAGCGCAATATACATATTTGTGGGTTTGACGCATACTTCACAATTAGCATCGGTCATTTTTTTTATATATTTTTATTAGAGTTCCATTTGCCAATGTATAGCATAACACCCAGTGCTCATCCCATCAAGTGACCCCTCAGTGCCTGTCACCCAGTCACCCCACCCCCTGCCCTCCTCCCCTTCCCCCACCCCTAGTTCGTTTCCCGGAGTTAGGAGTCTCTCATGTTCTGTCTCCCTTTCTGATATCCCCACACATTTTCTCTCCTTTCCCCTTTATTCCTTTCCACTATTTTTTATATTCCCCAAGTGAATGAGAACATATAATCTTTATCCATCTCCAATTGACTTATTTCACTCAGCATAATACCCTCCAGGTCCATCCACGTCGAAGCAAATGGTGGGTATTTGTCGTTTCTAATGGCTGAGGAATATCCCACTGTACACAGAGACCACAGCTTCTCTATCCATCATCTGTCGATGGACACCAAGGCTCCTTCCACAGTTTGGCTATTGTGGACATTGCTGCTAGAATCATCGGGGTGCAGGGGTCCCAGCATTTCACTGCATCTGTATCTTTGGGGTAAATCCCCAGCAGTGCAATGGCTGGGTCATAGGGCAGGTCTATTTTTAACTCTTTGAGGAACCTCCACAGAGTTTTCCAGAGTGGCCGCACCAGGTCACATTCCCACCCACAGTGCAGGAGGGTTCCCCTTTCTCCACAACCTCGCCAACATTTGTGGTGTCCTGCCTTGTCAATTTTCCCCATTCTCACTGGGGTGAGGTGGGATCTCATTGTGGTTTTGATTTGTATTTCCCTGATGGCAAGTGATGTGGAGCATTTTCTCATGTGTGTGTTGGCCACGTCTATGTCTTCCTCTGTGAGATTTCTGTTCATGTCTTTTGTCCATTTCCTGAATGGGTTGTTTGTTTCTTTGCTTTTGAGTTTAATAAGTTCTTTCTAGATCTTGGGAAGGCAAAAAACCATTTTTTTTTGACAGTAAGTTTATCACCCCGTGGACACAGGCAGCGTAGTGCATGGACAGATGCGCACGCCACTGGGGACGGCTCCCACCCGGCCAGGCTGCTCACAGCATCACCTCGGAGAAAACTCGTTTTGTGCGTAAGGCACGTCACACACAGTTGGGGTCTTTGGAGACTTTGCTGTGCTTTGTCTATCGTAGTGAGACTGGATTCCGGCTCATGTTGAAGTGATTTTGGTATTCACAGAATAAAAAAAATCGATAGAAATGAAAGACTGTTAATAAAAATGGGAGACTATGAGATCTCCCCCTAACCCTGACAGATCTCCCCTACAGCCCCGTGGTGGCAGTCGGCGCCCGGTGCCCGGTGAGTCTCCGCAGGGACCAAGAACCGGAGGCGGTCCCCACCCGGGCTGTGCAGGGAGCTGGGGTTCGGATCACGTTCCTTTGGGCATCGTCGACCCAGAGGAGTTTGGCGGCACGACACACACAGAGGCTCAGCAAACAGATGATGGGGTCAAAGCCTCGGACAAGTGTCCTCGGAGGAGCTGGGGTCCCGGGTGGTGCGTGAGGCGGGGACAGGTGCTCCGGCGCCCTGAGGCGATGCTGAGCAAGCAGCGGGCAGCACGGCCTCGTGTCCCAGGGAAGGAGGAGGGGTCGTGGGGGCCGCGGGCCTGGAGCCGGGCCCCTCTGGGCCTGTGGAGGGGATTGCTCCAGAGGACACACCTCCTGGCTCTAGGGTCTTTCTGCAACCAAGCGATGTTTCATTTTCTCCAGACAACACCACCTGCTGATTAGTCCGTTCACCCAGCGGGTAAAGGGCACGGTATCGCGGCCGTGACCGTGCTACATTCGCACACCCACATGCACACGCGTGTGACTTGGACACACACACACTTAGAGACACGTACAAACCATAGAAAGTGTCACCATTATGCACCAAGAATATATTCAGTTGAAAACGATATTGCTCCAGGTTCCTTTTCAGCTTTGCTAAACTTAGGTAAAGGGGGCCTGGTGGGCAGAAGCAGAAGTTTAAGAAACAATTCCAGAAATAAAAGAATCAGGAGCTGCTGCTTGCACTGGTCAGCAGCGCAGGGAGGAAGAGATCGGAGCTGAGTTCGTGTTCAAGGGCACGATGGTGCGGCCCCCTCCGGGCTGCCTGTGGGAGCGCGGGGCTGGCGGGGGGCAGGCCGCCCAAGCTGCCGCAGCCCGGGGTTGGGGGCCCCGCAGGGACTAGGCCAGGGAACGGCCTCCGGGGACGTGGAGGCGGGTCCCGTGGGGCTCACAGGAAACAGGTGCTCCCGAAAGGACCCGGGAACCTCGTGCCGCCTCCATGCCAGGGCCGAGAAGCATCGTGCTGGGTGCGGGACACCTACCGCGGCCCTGAGAGTGGCGGCTGCCCTTGCCCCACGTTCCAGGGGTCGCTCGGGGCGGACCAGGCTGCCTCCATCCTCCTGGGTCGCCTTGGCCCGGCCTCGTCCCCCATGTTCCTTCCAGCACTCAGCTCTAGTGGGGGTCGCCTGATCCAAGGTCTTACCACCCAGGTACTCGGGGAAGCAGGCGACTGAGACTGGGGGGCTTCCCTGTGCTCGCGATGCCTGCGGGGAACGGGGAGCTGGTGCTCCCCGACATCGGCCCACGGAAGGGAGCAAGAGAAACAAGGAAGATGGAGGCGAAGCCACCCCAACCCTGCATCTGTCCCGCCACTGTGGGTGCTGCACTGGGTGCGGGAAAGGTGGGTCATCCTCCAGGCTCAGCGCGAGACCCAGCGCGGTCCGGTCTCGTCAGCTTTCGGTCTCTAATGACCTTACTTTCCCCTTTGATTTGCTCACTTCTTGGGGTCTGGCTGGACCCTGCAGGGTCTCTGATTCTGACCAAGGGAAGCCCCTTTAGAAAGATGTAAAATTGGGATGCCCAGGTGGCTCTGTGGTTGAGCAGATGCCTGCCTTTGGCTCAGGGAGTGACCCCGGGGTCCTGGGATCCAGTCCCGCGTCGGGCTCCCTGCATGGAGCCTGCTTCTCCCTCTGCCTGGGTCTCTACCTGCCATGACCCTGTTTCCAAACAAGTTCATCTCTGAGCTCTCAGGGGGTTGGAACTCCTGTATAAGGATTGTGGGGGACGCCACTCAACCCCTAACAACTCCAATAGATTAAAATCTTAAGCGATTCCCTTTCTGTGTTCATTAAATTCTTTGGAAGTTACTTTCCTTAAAGAAATTGAATCCTCTTTTCTTTTCTTTTCTTTTCTTTTTTTTCTTTTGTTTTTTTTCTTCTAAATTAACATTCTTCTAGTTAAAATGAATTTCCCATATTTCTCAAGAGCAGGTTTCTGTTTGTGATCAAGAACTTTTTCTTCCCCAATTCATATTTAGAGGGTTTTTTAAATTATTATTTAATGTATTTTCTAAAGATTTGAAAAGTGTAATGTTTGGATTTTTTTTTTTTTTACAGCAAGATGAAAAATACGCCTCTGACAGATTGCAACAGATTTCACCTTGAGGCCATGTAGGCTTTAGGGATATTGGGACTGAGGTATTGTTTCTGCACTTCGCTCAGAGGGAAACCTTGGGAGAGAAATCAGATGTAACAAAAGCACATCAGCGGCATAGATTGGCTCATGCAACTGTTTCATTATTATGGATGATTTCTAGAAAAAAAGTGGATATTCACTTTATGGCTTCTTTCAGAAAACAAAGGTACTAAATGTGTGTATTTCTGATGGTTGAAATAAAGAAACAGAAGGGACGATCCCCTGTGTCTCCAAAATCAACCACCAGCATTCGGACACAGCGTGACCCCTTCTTGCACCTGCAGGAAAGGAAGCAAGTTCAATTCTCAACCTCCCCATGATCCGGTCACCAAGCCGCCGGGATTGGACGTCCCTCTCCGTTCATGCGTTGCGTGCAAGAGGTGTTTCTCTCTGCATTTGACCGATTCCCTCTTTATGGTTTTAATGCTGTATGTAAGGAACTCTTCTTGTTGTAGGTCTCTGACCACATGTTATTTAAAAATCGTATTCATGAAGCCATTTTAATGACACGCATGACTATTCACCTACCGCTGAAGGAGAGGAGAAGGATGTAACCACTGCAGGAAACCGAATTTGACTTCAGAAGGAAGCCCGAGAAGGGATCTCTCAAAGGTCCAATGTCCATCAAATTGTCCGCAGCGATTCGCTCTAGATTGAAATATTTTACATGAGTTCTTTGCATGTTTACTTTTTGCCGATGTCCTGTCCTATGCTTCTTTCCTATAAATTGCACCGTGTGATACACAGTTGAAAAAGAACAAGAAACAAACCAGAAGGGGAGAGAGGACAGGCTCGGCGTTTCTGCAAACACCTGTTTCGTTGGTATGAAAGAGAGCGTCTTGGACGGCGCCAAACAAAAGATGCGCGAGAGGAGACACTGCCCTTCCGGCTGCCCAGGCTCTGGCTGCAAGAGGCACAGAAGCAAAGTGGCCCCTGGTGGTTCCCACAGATCCTGCAGCACCTTCCATCTCTCCTGGTCCTCGGCGACATGGCCTTGATGCTCCTCAACCAAGAAGTGAGGGCTGTGCCTCCGGCAGCGGAGCTGGGACAGAGGGCTCGTGAGTCTCTGGAAAAGAAATGTTATGGGATACTGTCTGACTCCTGGGCCTATGACAGAGATGGCGATGCAGGGGGCACCTGGTCCCTGGGATCCTAACACTTGGCCTGAAAGCCAGAGAAAAGATGTCCCAGTGTCCCGAGGCCCGCCCGTGTGACTATAGGCTTCTATAAAGGCAGGAAGGCCATTCTTGAGTCCCTCCAGCCCATGTGCCCCTGGAGGGGTCCGGCTCCCCAACTTCTGGGCTTTCTTTGGGCCCGAGACCCTAGGCATTGTGGGTTTGAAGCAAGCCACCCTGCTGCAGTCCCCTGGCTTCCTGACACGGAGTCTGTGAGCACGACTAGTGTTGCTGTTTCACTGTCCGGACTCCGGGGTGGTGCATCACACAGAAATACAACCCGAGCACGTAAGTCAAGCTGGATTAAGAAAAAAGGAATTCATTGATTGATATCAGTCACTTATCCTGAAGCTTCCTTCCAGTGCACCCTCTCCACAGCCAAATGCCTCATCTTCCCTCCCAACTCGGGTCCTCTTGAGGGCTTTCTGTTTTATTGAGTCACTTCTGTACCTCAGATGTGAAGAACGGTTCTCCCTCTTGCCCACCGCAGCATCTGGTTCATTACAAAGGACTTTCCATTTTGCATTCTGACTTTCTACCGGATTCTATTCTCTCCGTTTTGACACACCAGACAACAGACTCTTAACGACGTTCATCCCTGGATGCGTCTACTGTGTGACCCCTGCCTTGGCTTCCTGGCCACGCTTGCCAGAGTACACATCAGGATGAAGACCTCATCATCTTGCATTTCTGCATACTCCTTAGTCGCCCTGCTCCATCCCCGGATGGGTACTGACGTCCTCCGCAGGACTCACATGCCCTAAATGGAATCGAGCCATCTGTTCAGCCTTGTCTCAGCTGACTCTTGGTGTTGGCTTTGCTCTCATGGGACAGTCCCGTGGCCTTTCTATTTCTTGAATGTGTTACACCATTTCCTACCATGGGGTCTGCGTGCATGCTGCTCCCTCGGGAGCGCTCCCTCGCCCCTTCCCATAATGGCTCTTTGACCTAGTTACCTAGAAGTAATCTTTCAAGTCTCAGCTTCTGCTATTTGCTTGGAGACTTCCCCACAACCATCTCACTGAGTTTAAAGGAGAACAAAGTAATATTTTATTCAGTGAAGACAAAACTTACTGAAACAGGTTAAATACAGCTTATTTTACAAAAGAAGGCTTTTCTTAGGGAAAAGGAAAAGTGCACTGACATATACGTGAAACCCACAAAGGAATGCAGTTATTTTGAAGTCGGAGAGAAAATAAGCACCCTTGATGTTGATTGGCTTGCAAGAGGAGGAATGTCTTTCATCAATACTTAACAGCCCACGTGGACCAGACCCCTTTTCTTTGAATCTGATAAATGCTGCTGATAGAATTCATTTGGATGAGACTTCTAAAGTAGATATAGGAACATATGCAAGTGTCCTGTGGCACTCAGTTGCAACAGCGCCTTGCGGTGTGGACGCTGTCCCACTTCCACCACGGGCGCTGACGCCTGCCACCTTGTTCCTCTGCACCAGGAGATGACAGGTGGACAGCTCTCCTGGGCTGCCGTGCTACCTGCCGCCACAACCAGCAGGAGACTCAGCGCCATCGGCCTACAACTTCAGGACCAGGGTACCTGACGTTTAGTCTAGATCCTGAGCATTCGTGTGGCAAAATGAACTTTCATGTGCCCAATCCTGGGTTGGCACTTTCATATATATCATTTAATCATTGCAAAAATCTGGGAGGAAGGGGATATGGACCTTATGCGTGAGAGCCACTCGGATCCACTCTGTTATTCGGCAAGTGCTTATCAACTGGCCCTCGTGTTCACGTAAAGCGCGGGAGACAGAGGGTGCACGTGATTCCTTCACTGAATTTACAACAACCCAACAAGATCAATTAAGAATATCCATTAAGATAAGCCTGCTAGGTGCTTAAATATAGGGATCTGGAGGAGACATCATTACATGTGGTTTAAGAGGTTTCTAGTATCAATTGATATGTCAAAGGACATAAATATGAAAAGTCTTAAAGGATGATATGATTCTAACTAGTAGATTACTTCATCGGTGGTGCTGGATGACGCTCTCTGGTCCCGGGTCCTTGTTGCCCTTGCCTCGTGTATCTCTTGTTCTGTCTGGGTCCGCCCCAGAGTGGGCACTCCCTTGATTTGGGACCCTTGTGGTTACATGCAGAACAGTTTATGAATTTCTGTTCACAGTCATGAGTGGCATGTATTTTTTTTTACTATATTGTTACTATTTTTTTGCTTTCCTGAAGTAGCAAAAGTATCTTGACTGCCTGTCTTATTTATCACCCAAAAAAAGAAACATGGATGTCACATCTTTGTTTTCTTTTTCACATTTGTTTAAACTCTGGGTGTCTTTTTCAACTCTGTGATGTTTTCCATCCAAATGAGGACAGAAACGTGACGAGGTAGCATTTATCGAACAGCAGGCGTGCCTGGCTCCTTCCCCTGCCTGCATGTGGCCACCTCCCCGACAATCCCGGGAGCGCTGCTGTTTAACCAGAATTATGGGAGAGTGCCCTCGGTGCTCCAGAACCCACGTTCTGTGATTTTGTGTGATTTCCCTCGGAGAGGGTCATAATGTCTCCCGGGATGGTCCCGCCCACATGGCACAACTCTTTAAATCCAGGGTCGCCCACCATAACCTTTCACGGATTCCCTTTCTGGTAGCCCACAGAAACATAGAAAGGCAAGCTTGACCTCTCTGGGAACTCAAATGCACTCTCTTTACATGCAAGCAGGATGCAGACCGTCCTAGGGCACAGAATTTCACCTCGTCTGTCTGACTTTTGGGATGCCTGACCTAGCCTGAGCACTCTGTAACACATCAATCCTTCGGGTTAGACACAAAGATGGGAACTGTGTGTATGTAGTTATTGTCTCATTCAACATCTTAATTTACCAGATTTTTATTATTGTGTGTGTGTGAAAGGCTTTTTGCTAAATGCCGCAGTGGGTCAGAGGGCAACGGGCATTCTGTCACCCTTCCGTGCACTCGCACTTTTCTGAGTAGAAAAGTGTATGTTTTGATGTCCTTTGTTTGCAATACACACATCTCCCTTTTTCCAAGTCGGGTTTAAACGTGGATGAAAGGGATCCCTGGGTGGCGCAGCAGTTTAGTGCCTGCCTTTGGCCCAGGGTGCGATCCTGGAGACCCGGGATCGAATCCCACATCGGCTCCCGGTGCATGGAGCCTGCTTCTCCCTCTGCCTATGTCTCAGCCTCTCTCTCTCTCTGTGTGTGTGACTATCATAAATAAATAAAAATTAAAAAAAATAAACGTGTATGAAAGATGGTTTCTCCTTTAAAGAGCTTAAAGGTGTCTTGCACATGGGCAGGAGAGGTGAGAGCCACACTTCTTGGGGGGTCACAGGCTGGGATTGGGAGGACATCCTGGAGGAAGCGCAATCTGAACGGGCTCTTGGCCCAGGACACAGAGACAGAAGACGCCTCGCATCCATCCAAGCCCCAAACCAGCCACTTATCCTCTCCACGTCTCCATGTGTAGACAGGAGCCCCTGGACACAACAGTTCCCAGAAGTGCTGGGGAAACGAAAAAGAATCCAAAGAGTGCCGAGTGCTGTCGTTGTGAGGTCAAGCAAATGTGGCTGGAGGAAGCAGGGTGCTCCCGACGGGGATGAGAGGTGCTTCCTGGGTGAGCCAGTGGAGAACCCCAGGCTGTGCCCCGCATTCAGCGAGAGGAGCATGTTCTTCAGTGGTAGACTGGGGGCCAAGGTCTCACGTGCATCACAGAGTCTGTCTCTTTCTCATTTTTTTCTTTAAGATTTTATTTATTTATTCATGGGAGACACACACACACAGAGAGAGAGAGAGAGAGAGAGAGGCAGAGACACAGGCAAAGGGAGAAGGAGGCTCCATGGAGGGAGCCCCACATGGGACTCGATCCCGGGTCTCCAGTATCAGGCCCTGGGCTGAAGGCGGAAGTAAACTGCTGAGCCACCCGGGGTGCCCTCTTTCTCAGATTTTAATCAGATTAATATAATACATTGCTTTAAATTCGTTAGTTTGTCAGGACTTGGACTGTCGACCAACACTGAAAAGTAACTGTGTGCCATTCACAGGAAGGTGGAAGCACCTCAAGTGTCCGCCCACAGATGAATGTATAAACAAAACATGGTCTATCCCTACCATGGAAGCTCTGACAGCTAGAATTGGATAAAATGGCATATTTGGTGTTGTTTATATTTTACCATATTTAAAAATCTCTCCCCCCCCCAATGATGCAATGGTTAACATGGACAACAAGGTAGTTATTCTTCTCCTAGCTTCTGAAAATGTGCGGGTTGATAGACACCAGGATAAAATTAGGGACCTCCGAAGGTGCTTTGTCTCCCATTTGATAAAGGTTATAAAAAAGAGGGGAGAAAAGATCCATCCATGAGTGTTCCCCAAACTTTCCTGACTTACCATTTGAGAATTTATTTTCCTCTGTGCATAGATTTGTTCTAGGCCATTCTGGGGCTATTATTTTGCTTATGTGATAAAGATCCTCTTCTTTGGTGATGAGTTAACAGTAGCATTTCTCTCAAGGCTGCTACACCTCCCTTTCTTTATATAAAAGGAGAAGCAAGTGCTTGCAGAAGGAACCCATTTCTAGTGAATTTAGGTAAAGATACAAATATGAAAGCTTTGAATGCAGATTCTAGTTTTACCAAAAAGTCTGCACAGAATAGAGAATCCAGAAGTGGACTCTCAACTTTATGGTAAACTAATATTCGATCAAGGAGGAAAGACTATCCACTGGAAAAAAGACAGTCTCTTCAATAAATGGTGCTGGGAAAATTGGACATCCACTTTCTTGCACCATACACAATGATAAACTCAAAATGGATGAAAGATCTCAATGTGAGACAAGATTCCATCAAAATCCTAGAGGAGAACACAGGCAACACCCTTTTCGAACTTGGCCACAGCAACTTCTTGCAAGATACATCCGTGAAGGCAAGAGAAACAAAAGCAAAAATGAACTATTGGGACTTCATCAAGATAAGAAGCCTCTGCACAGCAAAGGATACAGTCAACAAAACTAAAAGACAACCTGCAGAATGGGAGAAGATATTTGCAAATGACGTATCAGATAAAGGGCTAGTTTCCAAGATCTATAAAGAACTTATTAAACTCAACACCCAAGAAACAAACAATCCAATCATGAAATGGGCAAAACACATGAAGAGAAATCTCACAGAGGAAGACATAGACATGGCCAACATGCACATGAGAAAATGCTCCGCATCATTTGCCATCAGGGAAATACAAATCAAAACCACAATGAGATCCCACCTTATCCCAGTGAGAATGGGGAAAATTGACAAGGCAGGAAACCACAAATGTTGGAGAGGATGAAGAGAAAAGGGAACCCTCCTGCACTGTTGTTGGGAATGTGACCTGGTGCAGCCACTCTGGAAAACTCTGTGGAGGTTCCTCAAAGGGTTAAAAATAGATCTGCCCTACCCAGCAATTGCACTGCTGGGGCATTACCCCAAAGATACAGATGCAATGAAACGCCGGGGCACCTGCACCCCAATGTTTCTAGCAGCAATGGCACAATAGCCAAACTGTGGAAGGAGCCTCGGTGTCCATCGACAGATGACGGATAAAGAAGCTGTGGTCTCTGTATACAGTGGGATATTCCTCAGCCATTAGAAATGACAAATACCCACCATTTGCCTCGATGTGGATGGACCTGGAGCGTATTATGCTGAGTGAAATAAGTCAATCAGAGAACAAACAGTATATGGTATCATTCATTTGGGGAATATAAAAAATAGTGAAAGGGAATAAAGGGGAAAGGACAGAAAATGCGTGGAAAATATCAGGGAGGGAGACAGAATATGAGAGGCTCCTAACTCTGGGAAATGAACTAGGGGTGGTGAAGGGTAGGAGGGCGGGGGGTGGGGGTGAGTGGGTGACGGGGACTGAGGGGGGCACTTGATGGGATGAGCACTGGGTGTTATTCTATATGTTGGCAAATTGAACACCAATAAAAAATAAATTTATATAAAAAAAGTCTGAAAAAATCCCTCTCAACCATCATCTTTGCCTTTATTACCAAACGAAGAGGTAAAAAAAACAACAACAACAACAACAACAAAAACAAAAAGAACAACAAAAAGCAAAAAGAACAACAACAAAAAACTCATCTTTATTCCCTGAAACATCAAGTCATTCTTATTGCTGAAAACCACTTTGCCGTGCAAGGACAAGACCCTGGACGTCCTTCTAAATCACTCTTAAACTACCGTTAAGGACGGTGGCCAGGACCGAGGAGGGGGATGTGTTCCTTGTTACAAACATTGTCCTTTGCCATTGGAGGGAAGAAGCATGTGTGCGCCATCGGGGAAACCCGGCCTGCGCTTCCTGCCCACGGTCGGTCTGTCCTCCCGTAAAATGCCTCCATATCAGCTCCCAAGTCAGCGAGGAGCCACCAGGGCGGTCAGCTACGGCAGGAGGAAACACGCAGAAGTGGAGTCAATAAGTGTCCTCTGCTTTATATTCATCATCCTCTGTCATCCTCGCAGGGATTTCCCAAGGCAGGTCGTCTGAGACAAGGGACAGCTGAGCTTGTCTCACGTGCGTCCAAAGCACCGGAGCCCCTGGTTGAACCGAGGTGTGAGGGGGCCCAGGGAAAGTCCCCGCCTAGCATCTTCCCGGGAGACCAGCATCGTGGGACGGCCACGGGGTCCCTGGAGGGATCCTGCAGCTCGCGCTCCTGATCTCCTGCACCCTCGGTCCGAGGTGCGGGTGTGCGACAGCTGCCCTGGGCCAGAGACCAGCCTAGAGCCCTGATCTCTCGCTGCCTCCGCCGGGACTAATACAGTATCGGTGAACAGTACAAAGATGGGGACATTTCATCCCTAAAGAGAACTTCTCAAAATTCGTATTCGTAATATCTGTCCTCTGGCCGTGTTGTCATTCCAATTCCATGCTGACGCCGGGGAATGGTGTGACCTGGGGCTTGTATCCACACGCCCCTGCCACCAAGTCTGAGTAGCTGCTGGTAGGCTTGGGGGGGCGTTGGGTTCTCCCACGATGTCCTCTTTATAAGGTTGACGTGCGTGGAGAAGCTCGATGTTTGAAAAGGATGCAAATCCCATCCTGAGTATGCATTTGACTCCCAGGGGCGCATGTAAGAGTCGGGCTTTCCTCTCTGGGGTCGTGTGAACCCGAGGAGGGAAGCGGGGGCTCTCTTGGGAAGAAGCTGGGCTGACCACCAGAAATCAGTGGGTCCACAGAACACTCCTCGGGCGGGACGTGAATTAAAACGGGGTCTTGTAGAAACATCACCTCTCTCTTTCCAGAAGACTTCCTGGCCAAGCCCTTGCTACCCTCCTGTTCACTGTTCTCCCATCACCGAGGCTCCCGTGGGAGGGGGCTTCCTCTTGCCCTGCAGTCCTCTTGGGAATGGACGTACCGAACGCCAAGATGCCTACAGCTAAAGACACGACTGTCCATTTGTCATCCCCGTCCGTCCACCGCCGGAAATGGAACCCCTCATCAAGTGCCATGAATGCTCAGAGGGCAAAACTCACGACCCGGCTGTGGTCCCACAGTCGTGGAAAATGTGCACTGAGCTGTGAGAATTGCCAGAAGTCTTGTGTTTCTGTTTTCTTTCATTGTGTTTTTTCTTTTGCTCTTCTCTGAACCCAGCCATTGGGGACATTGTGGCATTTTATCAAACGTGCCATCACTAAATCTTACATTTCAACATTCTTATATTCTCTAACCTTCCAACAAGTTGGGGAAAGAGCTCTCAAAGTATGGATTTTCAGGTGGTAAATACACGGAATCTCCGAGACTCAAAGAGAAATGCATGTTTACAATTTGCGGTTTTGACGGGAAGTGGTGTTTTCTGATTTGGTTCTCATCGTGCTGCCGCATTGCAAATGACATAATGATACTGAATCTGAGCACAGGCACTTGTAATGATAGGATGCGAGGGAATCATAGAAAGACGGTCCCCTGTTGCAAGGAAGTGTTGTGCCTCCGCTGCAGCTGGAGAGGGCAGTTGGCAATTTGCAACCTCTTCGCGGCTGAAGATGTTTAACAGATAAGATGGGATCGCTTCCCCAGGTGAGCTCCAGGTGGAGAAAATACTTGGCTTCCCATTCCTTCGAGAGGGAGGAAATGGCAAAAAAAGAAAACGCTGAGAGAGAGACAGACAATAAATCAAAAGCTAAATGACACCCGAGAATGGATGTTGAGTCCTTAGGAGCCCAAACATCAGCACTGCCTCATTAGGCACATGCAAGGGGACATGCAGCGGAATTAGCGCAGCCGCACAGGCTCTTCCAGGCAGCAGCCTGGGCTGGTGGTGCCTTCATTCAGCCGAGGAGGGAGCCGCCGGCCCGGGCAGGAGCTGTGCCCGCCACTGGGAGGACGGGGATGTGGGGACAAGGTGTCACCCTCAAGGGCTCGCCTGGGAGAAGAGCGAGAGCACAGAGCATCCCGTCCGCGGGGGGGCGAGTGGCCTTCGAGACGGCCTTCCTTTAAAATCCCTCGGTTAAGGACATCGCAGCAAAGAACCGTGGATAATCCGCAGAGGAGAAATGAGCGTGACGTGGGTCCAGCCTTCGATCTCCAGGGTCGGTCGGCGGGACCCGGGGCAGCGGCCCAGGGAGGTGCAGGCGTGGGAGCTCCCCGGGGCAGGAGGGGCCCACACCCTCGAGCTCAGGGCACCGGCGGGGCTTAGCCCGGGGACGTGCCGGGCCACTCAGGAGAGGAGCACGTGGGCCCGGGGCTCCTGGAGGCATCAGGCTGCTCTCGGCAGGTGTGTCCACTAGGGTCTGCTCCACCTGCAGGGGCCCACGATGCCGGGGGACCCTGTGGCCAGCACGGCCGCCCGCCGTCCCGAAATGGAGCCGCAGCTCAAGGCCGCTGTGGGACGAGGACATGGAGGCAGAGACGGTGCAGTTTCCATGGTGAGCCGTGGGCACCTGCCGGCGCGGCTGCATCGGGGCCTTTCCCGGGACGTGGGGCCCCCTCAGCACCAGGAGCTGGGGCGCCCAGTGGCTCAGTGCGGGAATCGTCTGCCTTGGGCTCAGGCCGTGACCTCAGAGTCCTGGGATCGAGCCCCGTGCCCCGCGCAGCGGAAGGTCTGCTTCTCCCTCTGCCCTCCCTGCCCCCTGCTCATGCTTGGTCTCTAACAAATAAATATATAAAATCTTAAAAAAAAAAAAAAAGAAGAAAGAAGCCAGAAGCTTTTTATTCCTTTCAAGCAAGTTTTAACTGCGCGGATAGCCCCAAAGCCTTGCCGCAGGATTGTGTCCTCAGCGCACATCAGCCTGTCCCGCCACCACGTGGGATGTCCCGTCTGCAGCACCATCCTGCTCCTCCCGCCCCAACTTTCTGCCCCGCAGACAGTGATAGAGAGCAGCAAGGGCGCAGGCCTCTAAGCGGGGCACAGTGGGGGGGGGGGCCCTTCCTGCTGCTTCTTCAGCTCCCGGGGGGTGGGGACATTTGTATGTCACACCCCACATTATTGCCTGATTTTTTCCTAATTAAAAAAAAAGATCGAAGGAGGGGAAGATGGCAGAGGAGTAGGGTCCCCAAATCACCTGTTCCCACCAAATTACCTAGATAACCTTCAAATCATCCTGAAAATCTACGAATTAGGCCTGAGACTTAAAGAGAGACCAGCTGGAGTGCTACAGTGAGAAGAGTTCGGCTTCTATCAAGGTAGGAAGACGGGGAAAAAGAAATAAAGAAACAAAAGGCCTCCAAGGGGGAGGGGCCCCACAAGGAGCCGGGCTGAGGCCGGGGCGAGTGTCCCCAGGACAGGAGAGCCCCGTCCCGGAGGAGCAGGAGCTGCACCAACCTTCCCGGGAGGAAAGGGGCTCGCAGGGAGTTAGAGCAAGACCCAGGAGGTCGGGGATGCCCTCGGACTCCCTGAGACACTAACAGACACCTGCGCCCCGGGAGAGTGCGCTGAGCTCCCTAAGGGCTGCAGCACGCAGGGCGGGACCCAGAGCAGCTCCGAGGGGCTCGGGGGCGGCTCCGCGGAGGGGGCCGCGGGGCGGGAGCAGCTGGGGGGGGCAGGGCAGAGGAAGAGGCTCCGGGGAGAGGGCTGCGGGGGCGGGAGCAGCTCAGAGGGGCTCAGGCGGTGTCTCCGCGGAGGGGGCTGTGGGGCAGGAGCAGCTGGCTGGGGGGCTTGGGCCGGAGGAAGAGGCTCCGGGGAGGAGGCTTCGGGGCGGGAGCAGCTTGGAGGGGCTCGGGCGGAGGAAGAGGCTCCGTGGAGGGGGCTGCGGAACGGAAGCAGCTTGGAGGGGCTCAGGCGGAGGAAGACGCTCCGCGGAGGGGGCTGCGAAACGGAAACAGCTTGGAGGGGCTCGGGCGGAGGAAGAGGCTCCAGGGAGGCGGCTGCAGGGCGGGAGCAGCTCAGAGGGGCTGGGGGCGGCTCCGCGGAGGGAACTGCGAGGCAGGAGCAGCTCGGAGGGGCTCGGGCAGAGGAAGAGGCTCCGGGGAGGGGGCTACGGGGCGGGAGCAGCTTAGAGGGGCTCCGGCGGAGGAAGAGGCTCTGCGGAGGGGGCTGCGGAGCGGGAGCAGCTAGGGGGGGCTCGGGCGGTGGTTCCGAGGAGGGGGCTGCGCAGCGGTGCAACTTGGAGGGGCTCGGGCAGAGGAAGAGGCTCCGGGGAGGGGGCTGCGGGGCGGGAGCAGCTCTGAGGGGCTGGGGGCGGCTCAGCGGAGGGGGCTGCAGGGCGGGAGCAGCTCGGCATCTTGAGCAGAGGAAGAGGCTCCACGGAGGGGGCTGCGGAGCGGGAGCAGCTGGGGGGGCTCCGGCGGCGGCCTCGCGGAGGGGGCTGCGCGGCGGGAGCAGCTTGGAGGGGCTCGGGCGGAGGAAGAGGCTCCGGAGAGGGGGCTGCGGGGCGGGAGCAGCTCGGCGGGGGCTCGGGTGGTGGCTCCGCGGAGGGGGCTGCATGGAGGGAGCAGCTTGGAGGGGCTAGGGCAGAGGAAGAGGCTCCGCGGAGGGGTCTGCGGGGCGGGAGCGCAAATCCAACAGCGCAGGCCCCACAGCACAGGGCGCCAGGACACAGCCCAGGATCTGGCCTCCCCCGGGACAGGCAGAGGCCCGGAGGGCCCAGGACAGCGAGGACGCTCCTGCCCCAGGCTGAGCAGATCAGCGGCCCCGCCCTGGAGCCTCAAGGCCCTGCAGACCAAGAGCTTTGTAGTTACTGCAGGAGCTGACTCCAGGGCTCCAGACCTGCTTCCGCCACTGCGGTTGTTACTCCAGGGGCCTCACGGGGTAAACAACCCCCACTGAGCCCTGCACCAGGCAGGGGGCAGAGCAGCTCCCCCAAGTGCTAACACCTGAGAATCAGCACAACAGGCCCCTCCCCCAGAAGACCAGCTAGACGGACAACTTCCAGGGGAATTCAAGGGACTTAAAGTATACAGAATCAGAAGATACTACCCCGTGGTTTTGTTTTGCTTTGTTTTGTTTTCTTTTGTTTTGCTTTTTTTAAATTTTTTTTATTTATTTATGATAGTCACAGAGAGAGAGAGGCAGAGACACAGGCAGAGGGAGAAGCATGCTCCATGCACCGGGAGCCCGATGTGGGATTCGATCCCGGGTCTCCAGGATCGGGCCCTGGGCCAAAGGCAGGCGCCAAACTGCTGTGCCACCCAGGGATCCCTTGTTTTGCTTTTTGATTTCTGTTTGCTTCCCCCACCTTTTTTTCCCTTTATTCCTTTTTCTTTCTTTTTTTTCTTTTTTCTTTTTCTCTTTTCTTTCCTTCTTTCTCTCCTCTCTTTTTCTCCTTTTCCCAATACAACTTGTTTTTGGCCACTCTGCACTGAGCAAAATGACTAGAAGGAAAAACTCACCTCGAAAGAATCAGAAACAGTCCTCTCTCCCACAGAGTTACAAAATCTGGATTACAATTCAATGTCAGAAAGCCAGTTGTCAGAGAGCTGGAGAAAAGACAGCAAATAGATCCTACACCCAGCAGAAGAAGAGGGTTAAAAACGATTTGAGCAGAACTCAATGAAATAGAGACCAGAAAAACTGTGCGACTGATCAACAAAATCAGGAGTTGGTTCTTTGAAAGAATTAGTAAGATAAACCATTAGCCAGCCTTATTAAAAAGAAGAGAGAAAAGCCTCAAATTAATAAAATCATGAATGACAAAGGGGAGATCACTACCAACACCAAGGAAATACAAACGATTTTAAAAACTTATTATGGGCAGCCATATGCCAATAAATTAGGCAATCTAGAAGAAATGGACAGATTTCTGGAAAACCACGATTAACCAAACCTGGAACAGGAAGAAATAGAAAACCTGAACAGGCCGATAACCAGGGAGGAAATTGAAGCAGTCATCAAAACCCTCCAAAGACACAAAAGTCCAGGGCCAGATGGCTTCCCTGAGGAATTCTATCAAACGCTTAACGAAGACACCGTACCTATTCTACTACAGCTGTTTAAAAGACAGAAAGAGATGGAGTACTTCCAAACTTCTTCTATGAGGCCAGCATCACCTTAATTCCAAAACCCAACAAAGACCCCACTCAGAAGGAGAATTAGAGACCAATATCCCTGATGAACATGGATGCAAAAATTCTCAACAGGATACTAGCCAATAGAGGCCAACAATATATTAAGAAGATGATTCAAAATGACCAAGTGGGATTTATACCCGGGATGCAATGCTGGTTCAACACACGTAAAACAATCAATGTGACTGACCATATCAGCAAGAGAAAAAACAAGAACCATCTGACCCTCTCAATAGAGGCAGAGAAAGCATTTGACAAAATAGAGCATCCGTTCCTGATCAAAACTCTTCAGAGTGTAGGGAGAGAGGGAATATTCTTCAGCATCTTAAAAGCCATCTACGAGAACCCCACAGCAACTTTCTCAATGGGGAAGCACTGGGAGCCTTTCCCCTAAGATCAGGAACAGGACAGGGATGTCCACTCTCACCACTGCTATTCAACATAGCACTAGAAGTCCTAGCCTCAGCCATCAGGCAACAAAAAGGAATAAAAGGCATTCAAATTGGCAAAGAAAAATTCAAACTCTCCCTCTTCGCAGATGACATGATACTTTACATAGAAAACCCAAAAGAGTCCACCCCAAGATTGCTAGAACTCATACAGCAATTTGGCAGTGTGGCAGGATACAAAATCAATGCCCAGAAGTCAGTGGCATTTCTGTACACTAACAACGAGACTGAAGAAACAGAAATTAAGGAGTCAATCCCATTTACAATTGCACCCAAAAGCATAAGATACCTAGGAATCAACCTAACCAAAGAGGTAAAGGATCTATACCCTAAAAACTACAGAACACTTCTGAAAGAAATGGAGGAAGACACAAAGAGATGGAAAAATATTCCATGCTCATGGATTGGAAGAATTAATGTTGTGAAAATGCCAATGCTACCCAGGGCAATTTACACATTCAATGCAATCCCTATCAAAATACCATGGACTTTCTTCAGAGAGTTGATACAAATCATCTTAAGATATGTGTGGAATCAGAAAACACCTCGAATAGCCAGGGGAATATTGAAAAAGAAAACCAGAGCTGGGGGCATCACAATGCCAGATTTCAGGTTGTACTACAAAGCTGTGGTCATCAAGACAGTGTGGTCCTGACACAAAAACAGACACATAGATCAATGGAACAGAATAGAGAATCCAGAAGTGGACCCTCAACTTTATGGTCAACTAACATTCTACAAAGCAGGAAAGACTACCCACTGGAAAAAAAAGACAGTCTCTTCAATAAATGGTGCTGGGAACACTGGACATCCACATGCAGAAGAATGAAACTGGATCATTCTCTTACATCATACACAAAGATAAACTCAAAATGATGTAAGATCTAAATGTGAGACAAGATTCCATCAAAATCCTAGAGGAGAACACAGGCAACACCCTTTTTGAACTCGGCCACAGTAACTTCTTGCAAGATACATCCATGAAGGCAAGAGAAACAAAAGGAGAAATGAACTATTGGGACTTCATCAAGATAAGAAGCTTCTGCACAGCAAAACTGAAAGACAACCTACAGAACGGGAGAAGATATTTGCAAATGACACACCAGATAAAGGGTTAGAAACCAAGATCTATAAAGACCTTATTAAACTCAAAAGCAAAGAAACAACCAATCCAATCATGAATTGAGCAAAAGACATGAACAGAAATCTCACAGAGGGAGACATAGACATGGCCACCAAGCACATAAGAAAATGCTCCACATCACTGGCCATCAGGGAAATACAAATCAAAACCACCATGAGATCCCACCTCACACCAGTGAGAATGGAGAACATTAACAAGGCAGGAAACAACAATTTTTTGTCTGCTTTTTATTTTAAAAATGACCATGATTCTTTGGGAGGTGATACAAGATTGCTTTCCAGTCAGATCATAATTTCCACAATTTCTGTAATAACTATAAATTTGAAAGTTTCTCACTCTCCCCACCCCAATTCACTTTTGGCACCTGTGTGTGAAATGTCACTTCCAAAAAAAGGGGGAAAATATGCTGAATACTGGGTTTTCATCACACAGTACTCCTTTCGTGAGGAAAAATGTTCTGGTTGCTAAATTGAGAATATTGATACAAGAATGCTTAACAATATCTCATCAGTAAAAGCCTTTTTCTAACCAACTCTATGGCTGTCTCAGAAAAAAATTACATAGAAATAGCAGCCAATTCCTAGAGGTAAAAAGGCAATGGCTTATCTTCTCCTTTTCCACTTCTCCTAATTTTACATTTAGAATTAGAGCAAATCTATGAGAGGTAGCAGAAGGTCTGGCACAGGCTCTGGCTTCATGATTTGAAAATACAATTTCAACTCATCACATTCTTCAGAAGAACTCATTATACTTAAAAGAAACACACAAAGAGGCTCTCTTCACCTCTGCATGCAGAGGTTGACCAGAAGGACATACATTGGTTACCAACAGAGAAGGATGAGCCTACGATCTGGCAATTAGGAGATGGTGTATCCAAAGATATAGTCTTGACCTGGTTAGAAAACTGTGTCATTTGTAAAGTATATTACTCTTGAGTCTTCACTTACTTGCTAAAAAGAAGCTTCTACACAAAAATCAGGATGCTACAGGAGAGAAATAGCTAACACAGGCTATAGTTGGCTAATATTTAAATACAAAGAATTCAACTTTCATTTTTCATATGTGTGAAGGGTTTGTGAGCTTGTTACTGACCTATTTGGCCCAATTCATATTTATTTTTATTTTATCCACTGTGCTTCAGATCCATGGGGTATTGCCAAAAAACTTATCCCAAAAATCTCTCAGTTTTTATTAGAGCTTAATGGATTTATTTGAATACTTCTGTTAAGCTGATAAGAGTTAGGGAGAGTCTTATCCTACTCCCTTCCCCAAACCTAATTAGACATTTTTATTTCAAAACAAAAGATGGTGATATTATAAAACTAGGGAGGGAAATAAGATGCTATGACAGTACACTTCTTTTTAGTTAACACTTATTTCTTACCTATAGCACTACATATGTGATAAAACTTTTGGGAAGGAGAAGGGAAGAAGGAAATTCCAAAGCCTCCCAACAAAGTAGCCATTCCAATGCATGGACAAGGGCTTATTTCTCCTGCCAGCCACTGATTCACAAATATTTTCCCCTTTTAAAGAAGTATGTGTGAATGAGGTTGGGGAGAGCAAGGAACACATCAAGGCGTCAACTATACTCTTCTCTTAATGAGCCCGCCCTATGTCCTTAGTGGCGACTGACTTCATCCGCCATCTTGGCTTTCACGGTAAGCAACATCTTTCTTTAAAACTTTTCTTGTTCTTGCTGCTTTTCTTGCCGTTCTTGTCTTTGTTCTCGGACATGTTTTTGGCTCTGATTTCTCTCATTAGGTCAAAGAATACCTTGTCCACATTGGCTCGCGTTTTAGCTGATGTCTCCACGTACTGCACACCCCACTCCTCTGCTTTAGTACTTGCCTCTTCGATGGGCACCTGCCTCCGCTCCTCTAGGTCGGACTTGTTTCCCATGACAAGCAGTGGACTTGCCTTTTTTTTTTCTGGACCACATATCCATAATGGACATACAGTGCCCAAGGCCCTCAGATGCAAGAAAATATCGTCCTTGTCTATGCTATACACCAACCAAGTAACAACTGCTGCCACATCCTGGGCTCTCCTGGAAAGAGAGGTTCCTGTAGACACTGGCGTGTGACCGTCCACATCCAGCTGTCCATTGAGCCTTGGGAGGCATAGCTACTGAGGTCTCCTCAATGCAGGAGAGAGTCGAACTTGAGGCCGCGGGCTTATCCCACCTGCAGGGGAGGTCTCCCCTGTTCTTCCTCAGTCCCTTGCTGGATGCCACCATACCAGAGAAGGTCAGCCATCCCCAGTCCCCTTGGCTATGTAGGGAGCCCCCATGACATCAACTGAGTGAACTGCAATGGAGTTTGTCTACTTTATGGATGGTATGAGCACCATGCTACAGGGGGGGAGCTCATGTGGAATATTTATGTCCCTAATAAAGGACACAACCCACCCAACAGTCAGCAGTAGAAGCCAAGCTTTAGGCTGCCATTTAGCTCTGGATGCCCTGGTCAGCAAATGGTTCCATCAGCACCTCTTACAAACTCTTGGGCCACTGTCTAAGAGTTGTTCCTTTTAGGGTAAGGAACTCAGGGCACTCTTGCCTCAGAGATACCCCAAATATAAATCAAAATCACAGATGTCCCCACATGCAGTAAGGCCACAATGCAAGGCCTCCCTGGGACACCACTTGTCCTCCTTGGTGTTCCAACATTACAGATCGTGGCCAGACGCTCATTTTGCTTCTCAGGATACATAATGCTGGCCCTACAGGAGGGACTCAATAAGTAAAATCCCACCTCCCCTGGAGACCACAAGCAGCCAGTGGAACTGAGAGGCACACACTGGTCTCCTCAAACAACTCCTATTTAAGCTTCAAGGTGTCAAACGGGCCTCCAGTGGAGGCCATCAGGGGCCTTGACAACACAGAGTTTCAAGACAAAAGGATGCACGTGCAGTTATCCACAAGCCGACTTCGGACTGCCCCTGGGATGGGAGACCAGAGTGGCTGCTATCGGCGTGGGAAAGAGGGGCACTGGTCCAAAGAGTGTCCAGTAGATCGCACAGGTCGTGTGGCGGACTTTACTGAGCAGCATAACGGACAGTATGGAGCAGTGCGCACGCCGTACACCCTGGGCTGCGGGGAACCCACGTGTTACAACGATGCATATGGAGCATCGACTCTTAGAAGCGCTACCGGGTCCGCTCTTATGAGGCAGTGGCGGCGGCAGCAGCAGCCTCTGCGTACAACTGCGCGGAGCAGTCCATGTCCCATCTGCCTCACGACCAGAGCACAGCTGGGACCAGTCACCCCAACCCCACTTCTGTTGATCCCTACGACAGACACCTGTTGCCGAGCTCAGGGGCTGCTGCCACTTCGGCTCTGTGGCTGCTGCCGCTGCCAACACCTCGTCCTACTATGGAAGGGACAGGAGCCCCCTTCGTCGTGCCACAGCTGTGCTCCCCACGGTTATGGGCCAGAGAGTGAGCTGCCGCAGGCCTCAGCAGCTGCACGGATTCTCTGTATGGCATGGCCCAGTGTGAGCGGGAGCACATGTGGACCGAGCACGGTGCTCAGCCTTTAGAAACTGGAGGTAGGATCATTGCGGACTGAACCCTGGGCTGCGGTCATATATGAGAACCTGCTCCGCGCGTCCCCTTGCCACGATGTTTCCATTGCTTCGTGTTTGAGTAAACAAAGGAGTTTGTGACCAACTGTGTTTTCTTTCTTAATTTAATTCTTATAAGTTGACTTATCTTTCCTCTTGATACTAGTCCCTGTAGCCTTTCACTCCGTTCCTTATATTCTCAGCCTCTGAGCAGCCCTAGGTAAGGATTATGCTGGCATCCCCTTTTTCCTGTACCGTGGATCCCCCTCTTATCTTGCTTTCCTTAGGAATTGAGCCCTTCTCCCTGTCTACCTGCAACATCTCCTTTCCCTTTAAAATGACCATGTAGTGGTACGAGACCTTTTACTCTTCTGTTAGCTCTGGGCCCTAACGTTGAGGCTAATCTTCTGAAACTGCTAGGACCATTGGGGTTTTGGGGGTGGGGGTTGTTGTTTTGTTTGTTTTGCTTTATGTCTGACCTGTGATCGTGGTACAGCATTAGCTGAAATTTAGCCTTGTTTTATTTCACTCCTCCCACTTTTTAAAAAATATTTTGACAAATAAACGTTTCTAACACTTAAAAAAAGTGAGAGAAAGAGGGAGAGTACGAGCAGGGGGAAAGGCAGAAGGAGAGACAAAGCGTTCCAAGCAGCCTTCTTGCCGAACATGCAAAGCTTGGCATCTGGCTTTATCCGACAACCAAGAGATCATGACCTGAGCCAAGATCAAGGGGGATGCGTAACCGACTGAGCCACTCAGATTTTATTGATTTATCCATGAAAGACACAGAGAGAGACAGAGACACTGGCAGAGGGAGAAGCAGGCTCCATGCAGGAAGCCCAATGTGGGACTCGATCCGGGTCTCCAGGATCACGCCCTGGGCCGAAGGCAGGTGCTCAACCACTGAGCTACCCAGGAGAGGAAAAAAGGGGTTTCTGAGGCAGAGCAGCATAAAGAGACACAAGGAGACATGAAATTATATGGCTTGCTCACACAACGCTGGTAGTGAAGTATGGCTGAAACCTCAAAGGCTGCAGATGGAGTGTTAATATGTTTTCAATGACGCATTTACAAGTTTTGACTTATTCTATAGTCAAAGAGTGAGTTATGAGCAGACGACATGATTCTTTCTGTATTTGTATTCAAATTAAAAGGGAATGGAAGAAAAAAATAGGGAGATTACTGTCTCTCTAATTTATTTGTTACTCCTTGCTGTTTCTTAAACTTCAGAATAGAATTACTACCATCATTTTTTTACAGTTTTTTTAATGTCTTTTATTTTTAATTCTTTTAAGTGATCTCTCTGCCCAACATAGGGCTTGAATTCATGACCCTGAGATAGATAAAGAGTTGCATGCCTTACCAACTGAGCCAGCCAGGAGCTCCATTATTTATTGATCATCTTCATAACTACAACTTTTTATATTCTTTGTTTTCCTCATCATCACTTAGCTGCTTTGTTTTCTTTGCAGCCTGTTCCACTAAGGAGCAGTTGGTGGCCTCTCTTATTCTTTAACTTGAACAAACAGAAGGAGTAGCAATGTAAAAGGGTCCAGGGCCAACTTGACTTCAAATTCTTCCTCATTTCCAATGTGTCTTACAAGACCTCTCTTTTTGTTTCATTCTCTAGGATTAGAAGAAAGCCTTTGTTGTAATTTTAGTTAGCCTTATTAATGACACCTTTCCTTTATTTCAAATATTTGAGAATGTTTATATTATATGTAGGGATGAAGTTGAAGCCCACTGTTTGGGAGCCAAGACTGTATAGGAAAGACAGTATATAATACTTTGTGATATGAATGATTTATCTATCTCAGATTTCAGGTTACTGTTAACACTATTCTAAAAAGACAGTATCCATATATAGAAACATTTCTTATTGATAATGTTTTATGTAACTAAGTATTATGAAGATGAGTCCTTTTTGGTTTGATCTCTTTTTCCCAAATTAGGAATGAGTATTAAGATTTAGCATCAAGTTTATGATATATTTGAATTTTTGCTCCATGCATGCAACTTAATTTTTGTAAGTTAATACTGAGTTTTATAATATTAAAAACGGGTGTCAGCCTTACATGCCCAGCTGGTGACAATGTGGGAAGCTAGTAGGGATGGGTCAGCTTAGAGCAAGTTAAGTACTGCATGAATGTATTCCAATTCAAAAGAAGAAAAACCATTCTGTCTGCCAAACAAAATATATTCTGAAGGCTGGCTGTTTTGTAATACTTGATCTGAAATTTTTGGGGTCTGAAATTTATAAAAGAATTAAATTATAAAATGCTAAATGGCTTGCCTTTATTATGAAGTAATCAGTTACTTTATTTTTTTATTTATTTATGATAGTCACACAGAGAGAGAGAGACAGAGAGAGAGAGAGGCAGAGACATAGGCAGAGGGAGAAGCAGGCTCCATGCACCGGGAGCCTGATGTGGGATTCGATCCCGGGTCTCCAGGATCGCGCCCTGGGCCAAAGGCAGGTGCCAAACCGCTGCGCAACCCAGGGATCCCAATCTGTTACTTTAAAATCAAAAGAGAAGAAGAACTGGGGGTGGTGGAAGGGGAGGAGGGCGGGGGGTGGGAGTGAATGGGTGACGGGCACTGGGGGTTATTCTGTATGTTAGTAAATTGAACGCCAATAAAAAATTAAAAAAAAGAAATAAAGCAAATATCATGAAACCTAGTTATTACAAATTGCCATCTGTATTTATAATAACATTGGTAGCTATTTTTTTCTAATAAGATGAGTGGAATTTCCTTGATTATAGGTTTATTTTTATTATTTTCTATTTTGAAACGGCCAATATGCTTATGAGTAAGATTTGTGTGGTCAGCTTCTGTTCTTTCATAAACTTCAGATAAAAATCATTTTAGCTGTAACCAAAACCTGAAGTCTTTAAAAAATGGCAGATGTTAATTTAAAAACAGCATATACTAATTTAGTTTGCTGTGTGATTATGGTCTAATGGAAGTTTCATAAGCTTTCTTTTCCCCTAACTCAGAAAAGTATATGTCAGAGTTTTGGAGTATGTCCTTAGCCAAGAATTTTATCCACTTAACATATGTTTACAAACTTATATAAAGCAAAAAAGAATGTAGGTAACTATAGTGAGCAAGAAATATAGTTTTGCTCATATTATCTGATGTTTGCCAAAAGAAGAATAAAAGATGTATGAATTAAATCATACAGAGAAAAATACACGTTTGAGGAAATTCAACAAGAAACAGATATCCCTGAAAGAGAACTTGGTAGAGCCCTGCAGTCCCTCGCCTGTGGTAAACCAACACAGCGGGTTCTTACAAAAGAACCCAAGTCCAAGGAAACAGAAAATGGCCACAGATTCACAGTTAATGATCAGTTCACATCCAAAGTACACAGAGTCAAGACTCAAACAGTTGCTGCCAAACAAGGTGAATCTGACCCAGAAAGGAAAGAAACGAGGCAGAAAGTAGATGACGACAGGAAACATGAGATCGAAGCTGCTATCCTGCGGATAACGAAATCCAGAAAGAAGATGCAGCACAGTGTGTTAGTAGCAGAGGTAACTCAGCAGGTGAAGGCTCGATTCTTCCCAAGTACAGTTGTTATTAAGAAACATATAGAAGGACTTATTGAAAGAGAATATTTGGCACGAACACCTGAGGATTGCAAAGTATACACATATGTAGCATAAAATGCGTTCAGAAATTTGATTTATCCTTGGACTGTACTCTTCGCATGGACTGAGAAGTTCTTTTAAATCATTAAATATTAAGACGACCATCTCTTCTATTAAATTACAGCACATGTTCTAGACCATTCAGATCAAGCCTTTACTCCCTTTGAGAGTTTTCAACATCAATTGATTGAGCTTCAGGCTTTACAGAGTTTATCCCTGTAGAGATCAAATTTTTTTTTTCTGGTTCTTCAAAATTTTATTAACAAAACCAGGGAGAGGGGAGGCAACAGTGAGCAAACTGCACAGTCCCACCCAGGCACAGAGAATGGAGAGACAGAGGGACAGACAAGGACAGAAGAAAATCCTGAGACCCTCTGATACCGGCAGCGGGGTAGTCAAATGGTGGGTGGGCACAGGGAGAAACTCAGGGACCACTGGAGAAACAGATGAATGGCAGAGCAGCCAAACGGGGGATTCGGGCGGCTCCCGGGCCTGGAATGCAGAACGTGGGGACTTCGGGGCCAGTGAGGCTCAGCGGTCAGCACTGGAGTGCGGCTCGGGAGTGAGCGGGTCATGCTGGATCGTGAGGTGCAGCGTCAGGGCCAGTGATCCTGCCCGTCAGTCCCAGCCGTGCGAACGGTGCGTTCCTGCTCAAACAGCTCGTCCGGCTTGTACCACGCGTGCACACGCTCCAGGGCCACTCCAGCAGCCGCAACCTCTCCCAGCAGTAATGCGGGTACACTGGCGTTTGGGCAGGAGGCAGAAGTCACCCGCGAGCTAAAGACATCACGCACAAGAGGACACCCACATACCTCATCAGCTGGCACTTCGGGGTCCCGGGAGTGCTCGGGGCACAGCACCTGGAGCCGTTTACAGTATGTCTTGCTCTGAGGGTTGTAGACATCACAGAAGAGTCGTGTAGCTTCCTCAATGTGTGTGGGGTACGTGGACCCAAAGGACGTCTGGCTCTCGTACTTGGCAGCAGCGCTCCATGTGGCGCAAGGCAACACGTGGGTTGATAGGGTGCCCGCAGGAGATGCAGAAGATCTGCAGGTCCGTGTCATCACTGTCACCCTCATTGCTTTTCCAAACAAGGGCCTGTTCTGGGATTGTGGGTGGACATGAAATGGGGACACTTGTCGGCCCATTTCACAGAAGCCTCCAGAGCTCTGCTACTATCGGCGGGTCCACCCCCCAGGCTTCCTTGGCCTCCCACCTTCCCCTCCAGCCTTGCCACACTTTCAGTGTGGGCTGCGGGGGCTGCTTCCGTACCCCTGTGGGGGCAGTGGGGTGAGTGGGGTCACCGTGGATCCACAGCTGTTCTGAGGGATGGATGCCTGGTGTGGGAACTGCTTCCCTGATGCCACATCTTCCAACCTCCCCCAGCCCATGAGGCAGCTTGTGGATTCGACTGGCCTTGCCATCTGCCCCGGGCAGGAGGCCAGGCTTGCCTTTGCTCCAGCCCCAAGTGGCCAGGACAGAGGCAGCCTTGGCCGCCCCACTTTGTCGCGGACAGGCCTCTGACCTGTTCACATCCACTCTCTCCGGGGAAGCTGAGGGGAGCCGTATAGAATCCTTGTTCCATTGCATCATTACTGGAGTCTTGGGGCAGCTGCTAAAACCACTCGGTTTTAGTATTCCATGCGGGGAGTGGAGCAGTGTCCCATGGTGGGCTGGCCTGGGACCTTGTGCTGTGCTCCGTTCTGTCACCCAGTCACTGTAGATATTTTCTACCTTCCTGCATAACTCAGGTTCCAGGGTACGTGATCTGTTCTCGGTTCCCTTAATAAACAAAGTCAGTCCTCCAAAAAAAAAAAAAAAGAAAGAAAGAAATATGATCATCTCCTTTTTTTTCCCCCAACAATACCAGCCTTTGAGTTCTTTATTAAGCACCAGATTTTCACATGCGTCACTATAGGAGGGAGGCTTCAGATTCAACCAGACTCTGGCCCGTAGTCAGGAGAGATGTGGTGTGCTGAGGTATTCCTGTGTCTAGAAACAGGCACATGGCTTCAAGAGCAGCAGAAGTTGACTATGGGCATCATCGTCTTCCTTGAAAGAGTAAAGGTAAGTGTCGTTCAACCCAGGGAACTGAGGCTCCATCCCCAGGGGGAGGGCTTGGAGAGGTGGCCATAATGTCTTCAGGGATGCTGCCCTGAAGCATCCAAAGATGACATCCCATAGGCTTTAGAGAGCAGATCAAGAAGCTGCTTCTTTTCATCTTCTGGGAGGAAACTAAACTTTGCCGCATTGATGTTCAGTCTCTTAAACTCCTCCTCGGCAAAGTCCATGCCCTCTTTGGGCATCTGGTAATCCGTTCCAGGGTGGACTTGAAGATGAGTGGGTCATCCGTGTTGAGGGAGTAGGTAGCCTGGTCATGCTTGAGCCGAACCACTGCATGCTCCGTGTCCGAGTTCCAGGGGCCTGTGAGGTAACGGGACCAGGGGCAGATCTCGAAGTGCATGTTTTCCTGCTGCAGCCTGTCATAAAGGGCCTCGTCCTGCAGCGTGTGGTAGCCATGGCCCAGCCTCTCCGTCTTGAGCGTGTCCACAGCCTCTTTGACCACCTCCGCTGAGCCCACTCCCCTGCATGCACAGTGCGGTGGATGCCTCTCCTCACAGCCTCCTGGTAGCCCTTCACGTGTCCCAGGAAGACACTGCTCCCTTTAATGGTCTCGTCTCCTGCCAGGTCGATGGCCACCACAGTCTGCTGGTACTTCGGACACAGCTCCACCACCTCCAGGGGCCAACTGGGCTGGTGGCGCAGGTGGCACAGGATGGACCTCACTTTCACCTTGAAGTCCCGTTCTCCCTCCTGCAGGCTCTGGCTCACCAGGGCCACCACCTCCCCTAGGATTTGCAAAATCTCTACATTAAAATTGATGTGGCAGTTTTAATACAATGTATATGAAATAGTCTAAAATTTACAATACCGGAAAACATGATTATTTTTTTTCTCCTAAAGTTGAAAAGCTTGGATGTATGTCCAACAGTGAGGTAAAACATTTTGTCTCTCAATTTAAAGAACTGTGCAAGGATAACATTCAAACACATTCAATTAGGGCACTTTTCAGTTTTGACAGGAATAATGAATTACTGTAGCCAACAAGGCACAGTTAGAAAATGCCAACATTTCAAGTCAATAAGAACAAGGCAGATAATATCAAGCAAATCTTTTAAAAAACTTTTCTTTTGAAACAATTTCTTTGAGTTCAAAGGGCAGTTTGCTTCACGTGACTGTAATTTCTTGTGCCAGGGAGGAGTCTGCCCTAGAGAGCATCGGAAGGCAGCCACTCACTCATTCCTGCACATTGCAAAAGGGCAAAGAAATAAGGTCCGTGGAAGGCGCTACTCCCACGTGGAGGATGGAAGGCACTACTTTAAGTTTTTTCTTGTTTGGGGTTTTTAAAATCACGCCACCAGTGTTTGTTGCTCACACTCTCGTGCACGGCCACAGTGGCCCCTCGGCCTCCTGAGGTGCACAGCCAAGCCGTCTCCCCTCAAGGACAGTGTGTCCCGTGTGCCTGGGCCAGTGTGGCTGTGTCCAGGACGCAACAGGGAGGCAGCACTCCACAGGGTCCTGGGGCCATCCAGGTTGTGCCAGGGTCTCACAATGGGCTGAGTTGGACATAAAAGCAAACCTGTAAAAAGAGCAACAGCGTCAGGAGTCCCTAGAGAGAAGACCCTCAGCCACAGGACCTATCCTCCTACCGGGGCCCCCCATCTGCAGCCAGCACCCCCTCTCATGTAGCGGACCCCCCACCCCCTGTCCCGCCTCCCAGGGTGAGTGGGGAGGCTGGCATGGGTTTTGAAGCAGGAGCTCTGCCAGGAGTCTTGCGACAGGCTAGGCTCACAGAAGATCATTGACCGGACCCTGTTGTCCATCCTGACATGGGCTGGAATCCCAGCAGTCTACACATTGGGACACTCAGATTCTCTGAGCATCAGTCTCAGGGCACCATAAGATTAGATCCACGCTTGTGTTTGTCCCGAATCTTAATGATGTTTCCACCTGTCTTCAAACTGACACCTGCAATACCTCCTCCCTGCCCCGCCCTCCCACTGGCTGTGAGAGGATGCATCCTGAGGTCTTCACTATACTGACACTTCACTAGCCAGATAGGATGTCCCCTGTCCTCATCCCATGTGCCTCTCCATGAGGACGGCCTCCCATTCATGTGCTTGGCAGGTTCACTGGCATTTGAGTGGATGCACTGACCCCTGCCCCTTCCACCCCCAGGTAAAGTGCAGGGACTGTGGGGCCTTTGGACACAAGGCATCAAGCACCAGATGCCCCATAAAACACTGGGGCACGACCCTTGTTCCCATGGACTTGGGGTCCAGGAGGCTGAAGGAGAATGTGGAGCCGGGGAGTCAGCGGGACCAGCGGCACCAGGCTGGGCTGTTGGACCAGGCTGAGAGGGAGAAGGCAGAGAGACGAAGGTGAGGAATGGGGCTTGTGACCCGATCGCCAGGGCTGACATGACAGACCCCGAGTCCGTGTGCATGCACAGTGTGCAGGGCGGCTGCGGGCAGAGCCAGGCTGGGCGAGGCAGGCAGAGGAGCTCCCAGACTAACAGGGTCCACATTTGGGTGATGGAGCTGTCCCTGCTGATTTGGTGTGGGGTTTGTGGCTGGACAAGTGTCCCTGCACCAGTGAATGTATGGAGCTTGGCACATGCCAAGGCAGACCCTTTCTGACTCTGCATGAAACAAACTGCCTGGATGACCTGGTGGGTCACTGTAGTCAGGGTGGGGCAGAGGTGGGCAGAGAGTGGCTGAGGAGGGAAAGGACCAGGTTGGCCCAAGCCCCGAGCAGGTGTCTGGCTGGAAGCCAGGGAAGGGAGTTCCTTCTCCTTTCCCTGCTTTGATTTCTCGTGCAGGCAAGAAGCCGAGCAGAGGAAGGCCCTGCTCCACAGGTTCCCCAGGAGACCCCGGGAGGGGCAGAAGCGCACCTGGAAGGAAGACACGGAATCTTGTGACTATGTGAGGGTGAGTGTGTGTTGCTTCCCCGGCTGTGCCCTTGGGCACTCCCTGGGCTCCATGTGCCTCCTGGGGGAGGTGGGGCTCCACTTCCTCTCTGACCAGTGGCAGTTGAGCAGCGTGGTCTTTGCACCCTTTTTTTCCTTGGTGTCCATGATATTGCCTTATGCCTTGTATTTGTGTGAACCGTGGCTGGTTGGCATGTGATGGTCATTGGCGGGCACTCCTGGAGCACATACCACCTCAGAGAACAGGCCTCTGTCCTTCATGACACATTACCCCCCTGCCCATCCCCTCTCAGGAGCTGCCACCATGACTCTCCAGCATCAGGACTCTTATTGCCTCATGAGCATAGTGGATGGAAGAGCTGGTCCAATGGAAGAAGCATCGCTGTGAGGCAGGACTTTGCGTGTCCCCCCACAATGTCTCAAGGGCATCAAAAGCATCCAGTCATACCTTTGTTCCGGACCAGCCCTGCAACTGCATTCCCTACTCCCAGGGTGAGTCAGATCAACAGATCCCATCTTTTTCTATCCCTGTTCCGGGGGAGGGTGTTGTTACTAAGGTCTTGGCCGTTAGTTGGTTTCTTTCTTTCTTTCCTGAGTGTTCATTTTGCCTTAGTGCTGGGGCCAAACTCATGGAGTCCCATGTGTTCTCTATTCCCACAGTGTCCACACATGCCGATGCCTGTCTACACCACCAGGAGGCCTTCTATCCCTGAGCCTGCCCTGCTGATGGAACCACGTACTGACAATCCAGTCATGAGTGTCTGGTCCCATTCCACATCTCATCTCAGAAGCCCTCAAGTTAGTCCTCAGCCCACCTGGTGGACCTCCTGGTGCCCAGGAAGTGCCGATCACTGACACCCCTCAGCCGGCTCGCCAACCCTGTGTCAGGGCTGACAGCCTGGTTGTGCAGCAGAGAGACAAGAGGCCCTGCAGAGTGTCCCTCGAGGGTCCCCAGGCTGGCTCCCAGGGCCATGGGCTGGGACACACCCAGACACCACCCAAGTATCCTGAGGAGAACACCCGTCCCGCTGTCAGCAACGCATTGGCAGACAATTCCAAATGCCCCCCCCCCAGGCTCCAGGCAAGAAATGTGCCCACATGCCCCTAGACAGGACCCTGAACCCCCGAAAGAAAGCGTGGTGGAGCCCCAGCTAGCACACCTGCAGGAGCATCCAGGAGGGCCTGTGGGGAATTCAGGGAATCTGTGTGCTCCAGGAAGCAGACATGCCCGTGGATGCACAGCCAGGCCCCCGCAGCCCAGGAAGACACCTGCCCTCCAGCCAAGCAAGGGCCCCCAGCCCACACCTGCCACACCTCACTTTGAGACGCTTCAGCCATGCACCGAGCCCCCATGGCCGCACTCTGCGCGGGCCCCCACTCAGCCCCTGGAATGGTCTTCACCAGATTGGACAGAAGCTGCTGGAGCTCCCGGTTCCTTGCAGCTCCCTCATTCCTTCCTCCCGAGAAGCCAGGCCCTGCTCAGGGCCCTCCTGCCCCCCACCTGTTGAACGGAGCCTGTGTCTGTGGCCCCTGGAGTGTCCTCCACGGTGACCTACAGGTGTCCTCATCCTCAGTAGACACTGAGAGCGAATGAGCCAGCTCCTGGCCTCGGACATTGTCCTCCACCCCACTGCACCCTCATGGGGTGACTGCGGACCTCAGGACGTGGCCCCTCCTGGACTCATGTGGGGAATCAGCACTTGCTCAGCTGCTTTGCATGGAAATTCCTGGGTCCACAGCGTGCTGCCCCTCATGCCCCTGGGGCCCTGCACAGACACCCACCCCCCAAAACACACCTTACACTTTTCTTTAGGGAAATCTGTGTGCTGTGGCAAAGGGTAGTCTTCCCTCTGGAATGTCAATTTTCTCTTCTGTAAATAGGTTTTTCCAATAAATGGAGGGAAATTTGAATCAGCACTTGTTACTCCATTGGAAATAGAATCTCAGATGTTAATGTGTCTGTGGTGTACACATGTGTGCCTTTGGGGTTTTGGCATCGAGAACCCACTGTGGGCCCAGCAAATGGACATACTTTTTTCTCCTGAGATGAGTTTTTCTAGACTGTGGTGGTAGCTTTGTGGGAATTGTGGTGGGCAATATTTCATCTATGCATTTCAGTTATTCTCAGCGTTAATTTAGATTTGTGTGTAGTGTTTTATTTCCCTTAATAAAATATTAGCACCGATGAAATGCGTCCATGTGTTTCTTAAGATTTTGTGTTCTTTTTTTTTTTTTTAAATCTCAGCAATTCTGAAACTCTCTATAGTTAATTTAATTCCTCCATCCTTGATTAACTGAAACGGGACAACAGCTTGATAGTTTTGGGGGATCTGTAGACTTTGAGGGTCTCCTGCACACCCAGTCTCCTTCGTGAAGTACTGCATAGGGAACATTGACCGTGTGCACCCTGTGAGGGAGCCCTGTGTACTGTATGGGCCCTGGGTCGCACATTGGTCTGTAATGGGATGAGTGGGTGGTTTCCCTCTATACATATTCTGGATCCCACTTTAATGTTGGATCATGATGCCTCCTTTCTGAGACCTGGGCAAGGAGATTTTTTAACCTCCTGAGGATTTCCTAAGGAGGCAATGGTTGACAAGTCGTCTAAATACCACAAGACCAAGGCCACGGAGTCTCTCTCTCTCTCTCTCTCTCTCTCTCTTATTCTCTCTCAGTCTCTCTTTCTCAGGGATATCTCTGATATGGGCCCATGGACACAAAACAATACAACACCATGCCAAATGAGAACAAACCAAACCAAGCACTTCCATATTTGTATTCAGAGAATTTCTTTTTCTTTCTTTTTTTGTTTTTTTGGTTTTTTTGGAAAAACAACTGACTGCTCTTTTCTCACTCCAGAGCATCTGCTTAAGGGTGTTCCCTTTCTCTGTGCAGATGCCTGTAGGTGGAGGGTAGAGGAGCTCCTTTATGAGCACACTAGGGTTTAAAAAGTCAGAATGCAGTAGAAAAGCCACAGTGTGTGATCCTTCTCCCACCCCCAACCCCTAAGTAACTCCCATTCATGCAATCATTATGTGACCTGGATCAGAGTGTGGCCCCTTGAGCCTCAGGCCCCTGTCTCATCCCATGGATGCCGCCCTATTGCTATCTCATGGCTTCTGAGGAAAATGCAGCTTCCTGGGCCCTCAAGAGATGCATACATGAATAGAAATATTCCCTACTTTCTGGAGCCTATGAAAATCCCAGAGGTCCAAAGGTATGAAGGTCTATCCTCACAGGGGCATGTTGGGATTGGAACTAGCAAAGTAGTCTAAGGATTCTTGGACTTGCAAGAATATAGGGCACAGGGGTGAGGAGGCAGGCAGGCTTGAGCAAAGGGCCTTATTCTGGGCTCTCCAGCACAATTAGGACTTCATGCGCTGTGGAGGGGATTCCATCCATGTGCACAGGGAGACCAGGGAGAAAGGCTAGCGGAAGAAGTCCTGAGCAGGCCTGTTCTCCCCCTCTAGTCACCTCACTTGTCTTTTGCTTCCCTGCCATCAAAAAACCAAACCAAACCAAACCTAAAACAACCAAACACAACCAAACCAAACCCAAACCTATCTTCCCAAAGGAAAATCCACTCTCATCCAGATATGGAAGATGACAGAGTTATCTGAACAAGCTGGTATAGGTTATGGATATTAGTAATAGATGTATTTAGCACAGTTGGATGCACATTGGGTGAATCCTCCCTTCCTTCAGCCTTGGGGAAAAATGGGGCCACTTGAAGGTGAAAGGATTAGAAGCAGTGAGCAGCCAGCTTTGAGTGTGGAAATGATGCTGAGGACCTCGGTCAGTGTGAGCATGTCTGACCGTGTCCTCATGCATCCCTCATCCCATTGCTTATCTTCTCTTTATATTGAAAGACCAATTGTCCAAACCACCATGGGTGGAGTGTTGGCAGCAATGTGTTTGGTCATATACAACCAGCACCGATTTGAAAACCCAGGGCACCTACACAAAGAAATGACAAACTACCGTGTACGTCGATGACCTGCAGCCTTGCATGGCGACAGACTTCTTTTCAGGAAACTATGGGCACAAAATATATATTGAGAAGTCAACCCATAAACCCGGACGCTTGATAATATTTGGAAATGCAAAGAGGCAATGAAATGCTTATATTTCAGGAGTTAAATGCATCCTGCCTGATTAGATCATGTTGATTGAATCACAGCCCCTTCACAATCCACCCCCACCTTTGACTGAAGAGCAGGTGCCTGGCAAGGACCCATCTCCCGCAGGGAATTGCTCCATATCCCAGCAACTCTAACTTGTCCAGACACTTTACTGTCATCCATCTGTGTGACAATCTCCTGACAAAGAAGAGGTGGGCACAGGATTTCAGATCACTTCCACTCCAATTTTGGTCCTTGCGTGACACCTCAGAAAGATATTCTCCACTGAATGAATGTGGGTTTTGAGGTTAACTAATGGGTGCTATGTAACAATTATATTCCTTTGGGGCACGATTGACTAATGCATTGTTGAAAGGTAATTAATGTGTGATAATGCTGATTCTTATGATTTGGGCAGCATTCTCGTGTTCTTTCAAACTTTGGTCACATATACATGCATTTAATGTTTCCATTATTTCCTTTCAGAATGAATTATAACATTCACGAATCACAGTTATTAGAAAATAATGAGACAGTTTGAATTTTGTGGAGAAAATATCAGGGTTTCTTTAAATATTATTTATTCATCAGACAGATTGAGTAGAGAGCTAAGGGGATAGATCTGTGCCAGTTGGAGAGTGAGATGGAGCCTCTCACTGAGCAGGGATCCAGACTGTGCACAGAAAACCCCAGAACCAAACCACATTGTTGGAAAAGTCTTGAAAATGTCACTGAGTTGGGAGGTTGCCCTCAAGCAGACATTATCTAGAACACTCCAAGGGCAAAAGCAGCCACATTGGAAGGAATTGGCAGCATCGGATTCCCTCCTGACGGCGGGGCTCTTCCTTATCCACCACCGTCTCCCGTCTGTGCACCCAGAGTGTCTTCACTCCATGCTCTTCCTCCGTGAGGGATTTCTTAAAATTCCATTCTCTCCCCGAGTTCCCTCCCTTGCTTATGGAGTCTTCAGGTTCCATGTGTCCTTCAATTCTTTGCTTCTGTGTGATCGCTGACATGTGAGCCCCCACATGCTAGAGCCACCACGTGGAACTGATTTACTGAGATGTCTCCAAATGGAAAAATCCCTAATGCAACAAAATGTATTGATTCCACATATATTCCAAATCGTGTATCACACACAGTATCACTAAAAATTTTAAAGACAGCTATGGTTTTCTTTTTAATATTCCCCTGGCTATTCAGGGTCTTTTCTATTTCCACACAAATCTTAAGATCATTTGTTCCAAATCTCTAAAGAAAGTCCTCAGTGTTTTGATAGGGACTGCATTAAATGTGTGAATCGCCCTGGGTACCCTTGACATTTTCATTATATTACTTCTTCCAATCCTTGAGCTTGGAATATTTTCCATCTCTTTGTGTCTCCCTCCATTTCCTTAAAAGTGTTCTGTAGTTTTTAGGGTATAGATCCTTTACCTCTTTGGGGAGGTTGATTCCTAGGTATCTTATGTTGAATAGCAGTGGTGAGAGTGGCCATCCCTGCCTTGTTCCTGATCTTAGGGGAAATGCTCCCAGTGTTTCCCCATTGAGAATGATGTTTGCTGTGGGCTTTCCGTAGATGGCTTTTAAGATGCTGAGGAATGTCCCCTCTATCCTACACTCTGAAGACAGGATTAGCTCTGTCCACTGCCAGAAGAGTGAATGCAATGGCTTCTTCAAAAGAAACTAAAACACTGTACTGAAACCTTCTCATCTTGCCCTCTGGTAACAGGAGGCTAATGTATTTTATGTCCCCTAATCACCACAGGGGTGGGGTTCTTTTCCCATTAAAATGAGCACTTTTAATAATATCACCGTGTTATGGATTGTTCTCATCTCCATGCCTTTACTGTCCTTGATTTCTATGAAGTGGAGAGGCAGAGCTAAGATGTGGTCCATCTGTGGTGTCTTCTATTGGAGCAACTGGTAATGGGATGATGCACACCTCACGGGAGGAGGCAAGCTCCCTAGAAGCTGTTTCCTGTCTCCTGCCTGAGCTCAAACCTGCCACGAGACACATGCCCTAATATATCCCCTGTGAAAAGTCCTGACTTTGTTTTCTCCTGCTGGACAACACAAAAGCTCATGAAGGGGAGTCAGGTAATCCTTCTGCTTACATTCACCCACCATGGCCAGGAACCTACCCTCCTTGTCAAGCTCACAGATCATTGATTGGATGTGGCCTCCCAGATTAAACCTCCATATACTGCCATGGAATCTACCCTTGGGGCTGTCCCCAAAATCCAATTGCAGCCCAGATTTCTATTGTGAAAACAATTCCAGCCTGACATTTTGCCACAGGTTGATGGAGCCAGGTCTCAACACATAGTAACCTGGAAACAGTTATGAGGTCCCCCTAGAACTCCATTCAGGATTGGCAATTCCAGTTTCTCAGGAAATAACTCACGAATCTGTGGATCCCTGAGTGGCTCAGTGGTTTGGCACCTGCCTTTGGCCCAGGGCGTGATCTTGGAAACCCGGGATCGAGTCCCACGTCAGGCTCAGGAGCCTGCTTCTTCCTCCTCCTGTGTCTCTGCCCCTCTCTCTCTCTCTGTCTATCATAAATAAATAAATGAATAAATCGATCTTTAAAAGAAAAAGAACTCGTGAATCTGGTCTGTGGGAGGCTCTGCAGATTCTTGGTCTGTCCTCATGACTAATAGACCTTGATATAGAGAGACACCCCTCGAGTGACTAATGGATACCTGGACAGGATGAGCATTGACGTCCAGACACCTAACCAGAGAATCAATCTGCTGACACTCCAGCCTCCACAGTCCCCACAGTGTGTTATCCAACCATCTCCCATCATCCTTCCTAGGGGTCTCTGCTAGCCTTGGACAGAGATGGTGTGCTTGTCGTTCAATCTACTCCCTCCCCCTTAATTTCTCATACAAGCATCTTCCTGGTCAGAGATCTCATAATTGAAGAAACCCTGAAGAATAATGTCCCTATGTCCCATTGCATTTCCTCTTAAATGGCTGCTGGCGCTTTCCCTATATTGAGCCAGTGAGTAGGAGTGAGAAATTCCCATGGGGGGAGGATATGAATTTGAGCTGCAGGTGACCTAGAGGTGGCTGTGGAATTCCACTCAGGGGAAGCAAGCAAAGAGGCCTCTGTGAGGAGCCAGCCTGGAAATAAAATAACTGTTTCAAGGTTCTGAAATACTGGGGAGAAAAAGCCTGCACACCAAATTATATGTGGGAATCTTTTATTAAGAATAAAAAAACACACAACTTTGTAATAACATTTTAGAGCAAAAACAAACAAAGCAGATGCAATATTTTACATAACAATTTCAGAGAAATAATATCAACAAGTACAGAAAATGTTCTAGGAGAAAACAAGGTGTAATTTGCAAAACTCTGAATGGGATCTTTTTCTAAATCAGAAATTCAGACATTTATAAAACAATTTCAGATTACCTTGTTAATTTCTGTTTACAACCAGGTTACAAATTGCCAGGATGATTTCCCTACATTTGTTAGAAAATGGATTTCACTAAGACAAACTGACATTCCAGACTGGGAAGCATGCTTTGACATTCCTATAGATTTACCTAAAGAAAAACTGCAGCATCTGTGTAGTGGGGGGAGTGTATGTGTAGGCGCACAAAAGCAGGACACCCAGCACGTGGTGGACTTGACCGTTTCCATCCAGTTCAGCGGAGGAATTGCTGGTTCACCACATCAGTCCAGGTGGGGACATATCCTCATTCCCACAGACACCTCCTCAGGGTCCTCTGCTGTGGAGGACAAGTCCCCGAGTCCATGAGCTGTCTCATTCCCTATGGACAGTCTTCAGAGGACGGGGATACCTGCAGATCCTCTTACGGAACTCTTGGCAAGACATGCACACAGGTTCCCTCACTCTTTATGACACAATAAACTGTATTGGCCATAAGAAACACAATTCCCAGACATGAAAGTAACCCTGACACCTTAGATCTCCAATTTGTCTTAGGTACATGAAAATCTCCAAAAAAGCCTGATTTCTTCTGCACAGATCCTATTGTCCCTTACTATCCAGTAAGGGTGGCATGTCCAAGTTTGAATACAGAGTGAAAATAACATTATGATGTGATGTTACAACTGCACATCTACGGTCACACTCAGAGGCGTTTGCTTGTCATGCAATAATTTCCATTCTACAATGAACTAGTCAAACTCTTTTGTAAGAAATGCAATGATAACATAGAACACCTATAACCTGACCTCAAAACGCTTTGGTAGACTCATGAACTTGGCACTGTTTTCCAGAGGTATCAACCCAGGTCCAAATTTGAATTTGAACTGGTCTGAAATCCAGAGTCCACTTCTTCTGGGTCAAGAGATGCCACAGAGTAGACGGTAGCAAAATAGTCATAAAAAGTTATGTTCAGTGGGAGGCTGGGCATTTCCCTTTGGAATAAGAGTCCTTTTTAGTTTGCTTCTCTTCAGTCTTAATGTGGGAGAGAGTGAAGGGAACATAATAAAATCACTGTAGTTCAATCATGTCTGGATGCAGTTATCGCCCCAAAAATAAGCACTTAATTTCCATCTTACAATTTCCAAGCAATGACCAAGACACATCGCTAGCAAGACCCAATACATACTTATGTTCAGAGAAATACTCTTTCAATATAAATAGAAGAAAAGCATTGGGAAGTGGGGAGCATGATGAAAGGGTCAAACATACTGACTTCAACCCCAGGTCTTCAGCATCATATCCACTCTCAACCCTGATTGCTCACTGCCTCTCACCTGCAAGTGGCCCCCACTCTCCCCAAGGCTGAAGGAGAGGCAGGTTCCTCGATACACCCCATATGAAATCCACACTATCCCAATAAAAGATCATGACAATGAACCAGGTTTAAATATCAGTGTCCTCAAGTTTCAGTTGAAGGCCATATCCCATGAACACACCAGATAGATGGTTCTTCCATACATATAGAACACACACTTCACACAACACAAAATATTTCCAGTATGGGACTGTGTTCGGGTTTGGAGTGAGTGAGTGATGCTGTGTGTGTGGGTGTGTGCGCCCATGTGCACCAAAGTTAGGAGACACATCCCTGGACTGCTTCCCCAGACCTCTGTCCCTTCTTGCTCATCCTCTTGGTAGGTCTGGCTCTCCCTGGCACACGCGGGACTTTGGCCACGTCCCCGGCCACCTGAGGTGGGAGCATCCCAGCTGCAGTGGTGAGCAGGTCGACGGTCTGCTGAGGATGATTCTTCTGCATCTCAGGTCTGTATTTGGAGTGGTGAAGGATGACTGCGTTCGCAGGAAGAGCAATTTCTCTTCTCCTGACATTGAGTTCAGGCTTAGGGCGGTTGCATTCTTGGAGGCATCTCCACTGGTCTAATGTCATTTGTTGCCTTGAGGTCTCTTCCCCACACTCCTCCAACTCAGGAAGGTTCACGGAGGGATCCGTTGCCGGCTCTCCTGAGGCCTCACCCACCACTGTGGGGTCTGCCTCGGGAGATGCGAGTCCTCCCTCCTTGACTGACTCCCTCCCAAGGTCTCTCTCCAGATCAGTCTTCTGCATATAAAAGAGGACATAGGCAGGTTGGCGCAGCGCGCAAGTCACATCACAGGCACTGACCTTAGCATCATCCATTTTATACCACTGGCCATTTCCTGCCTTTACGAAACAGAAGTAATGTCCGCTGTGGCAACTCCTCCCAGCGTGCACCAGCACGGCATAGAGCACATAAACCAAGGGTCCTGCCCTCTGCTCAGACAGGCAGTGTTGCATGTCAAGGCGCTCAGGATATTGCACCTCCTTAGTCATTTTGTTGCCTGTCAAGTCTGAGAATCGTCTCAAGACCAGGATGAGGACCTTCGGGGAAGTGTGCAAAGTCAACACCTTGGACGCAGGCACCTTCTCCAGACACTTACGACAATGGTAGGCATTTTCACCTTCCAGCAGTTCGGGCTTCACCAACTGCTCCAAAGCTTGGCTGACGCTGTGAGCATCCCCGATGTCCAGGCTGATGTCCAGGTAAGGTTCCAGAGTGCTCGAAATGCCTTGGCAGTGGAGACACTGGATTTGAGACCTCCAGTACCCCTCAAAGAGTTGCTGGATGAGGGTGCTGTCCTGAGGACGCTCAGGGTCTGAGAGCTTGTCCTCAGGCAAGCATGCTTGCTGCATTGCATCCAGAATGAACATGAGATACTCATGGGCATCTTCCTGCTTGTGTCTGTGGAAGGCGGCGAGCAGGAGTGGCAGGGGCCGGAGCACACGTCCAGGATGGCAGAGAACCCGCGTCAGGTGAGCCTGCAGGGTACACAGCATGCAGGATGTCTGCCTCCTACAGGTGGTCCCGTGCTGCTGGGACAGCATGTAGCTGGCGAGGGGCTCTGTGTAGGTCAGACACTGTAGGGTCGCATTCACATAGCAAGTGTTGCCCATGTTCTGAAGCCCGGCTCCCACCTGGGAAAGGCTCTTCCAACTCAGAGGCGTCTTGGTGGGAGGCAGCCCTGCTGATGCGGGAGCCAAGGGGTCAGTCGGGGAGGAGAGCGTCTTTGATGCATGGGATGTCGTCTCGGGCACAGAGGGTCCTCCGTGGACTTCAGCACCGCCTCTCCTTGACCAGCATGACTGGGGTTTGGGAGAGGCGCTGAACTGAGGCTCCTCTGAGGGGTGGAGGTGGGCAGCCTCCATGTCTGCAAAAACAGTGTCCACAAGATACATTCAACCAGGAGCTTCGTGTCGCAAAGCGATGCTCCTCTCACTGTGCCAGTTTCCAAATGTCAGATAGTGAACCTCACCTCCACCTTTTATGGCTTTTGGGCCCTGGGATAAGGCACAAAGTCCTCTCATCCACTCTAATTGCTAGATTGGATTACAGGATTTGGGTGTGGTCTCTCCCTGACAGAGACCATTCAGGTCAGCCCAGCTCCTAATCTTGCCTCCCACAACAGACAGCACCTTCAGATCTTTCTCAAGCTCCCTAACTGCCCCTACCTATTTCTGAACAGACTTTCTTCAGTGTTTCTATGTTCAGTGGAAATCTTAATGGGTGTCCTTTTTCATTTTGAGTAACCTCAAGCGAGCCAAGGAGAGTTAGACATTAGTGATCTAGGACAGGGAAGATCATTCTCCCAAAAGAGCTCAGGTATCACATAGGAACACCTTATCCTCACCAGCCAGAATGTTTGTAGCTGTAACCAATTATTTGGGAATATGGTGTCCATGCTTTGCTTCTACACCTTCATCTCTGTCTACTATGAATCCAATATACAAAGATGATGAAGGTCTTAATGAATATCATTGTCTGTCTAGGTGTGTCTCGGGTCTACAACAAGTGAAATCCTCTGGATGGTTTTATGCTTTTGGGAAACATTCCTTTAAAGCTCCTTTCTGACAGGTCTATATCTTAAATCCAGTGTTATTATGCCGAATTTTAAGTTTTCCTCAGGTAATTCTACACCAATATTCTTTATATACTTTTGACTTAATTGGAGTATGTCGTAGGCTTGCACCTTTTTTTACACATTATGGTTTTGGCAGTTGTAGATGCAGGGAGGTAGGCACGGGGTTAGCTCATGGTTTGGAAGTGTCACTATGGCTTATTCTGTTTACAGAATTGGTAGTCTCTGCTGAAAGATTTTTGATTCGACAAGACAATTAATTCCTACTGTGACCATGACCATTTCCAGTTTATGAATTTGAATAAGCCTTAGGAAAGGTGAAAACCTAAGTCCATTTGTCTTCTTTACTAAACAGAGGCCAAGAGAAATTTTGCAAGGCCTTGGTCAGTGACTGGGCTGCACAAGCCCTGGGGCCCTGCTGAATTCTTGATGTTCACTTGTCATCCCTGGACACTGAGAGAATAAAAGTGTCATCTCCTATGCCACCATGTTTTAGGATATTTATTCTGAAACCATGGAGTCTAAAAAAACTTTTGTGTAGGATGCTCTTTATGATATCTCCGTGTTTAACTGAAAGTTTTAATTGACAAAATGAATATTACATCATGAATATCGTCAAACTATGACCCCATTTTTATTGCCATTAGCTCTAAATTGAGCAACCATACAGAGACATGGGGCCTAGGAATGATGTCTTTTGCTGAGTCTCCTCGTGTTGTCCAGAGATCCCATTACTCATTGTTTGACATGAGAAATAACTGTTTGGGAAGGTTTAATAATCCCTCTCTTTCTATAATCTGCTTAAACAAAGCCAGACACATCCTCTGTGCCTGAGAAAGTACAATATTATTATTGTCTGCTTATCATTCTTTTTTTAATCATCATTCTCATTCTTATTATCTGCCTCAATTAAGTATTTAAACACCTTATGAGTATTCCATGTCAGTTGATTGGCTAGATGCCTGATGAACTTCAGTAGTCTATTACAATATCCCCAGTTCAACTTTGGACTCTATTAAAAATTTCCTCTTACTTTGAGCAGAAATCTAAGGCTGTGCAATTCCTTTCTGTTGGTCTGAGTCCTAACTGGGGTACGAACAGGTTCAGTGTTTCTTCAGCATGGCATTATCTCAGGTATACGACAGCAATATGTGTTCTTTCTCCTCCTCAAAGCTGTATTTTCCAAGAACAAGTTCCCTTTGGGAGTGACTGCCAGTTCTTTGTATTATTTCTCTTGAGAACATCTGTCACCAAAAACTTTTTTCAATCATTTATCTCAAAATACCTTTACTCTCTTCAGCTTAATCTTTGTTCTAAAGAAAAACTCGTTGTCCACATCACCCTGAATTCCAGAATTAAACCCATTATTCATTGATATTTCTTACAGAATGGATCAGCCTCAGGTTTCTTTTATCTTTGCACCTAAAATCTTGAAACTCCACAGCCACATGGCTGTGGTCTATCGTTGCATGTGGCCTATCGTTGACCTGTCTACAGTATAAACAGCACCATCTTTACCTTTTGTCATATATCTGAGACTATTAATTTGGAGACATGAAAACAATCACACATTGGGAAGGAATGTCGTTGAAATTAGAAAGTAGACTGCCTCCATCCCAGGAAGACATACTCTGCTTCTAGATATCCTAGAAATGACTATGGCAGAAGGAATTGAATACCCAGTAGGGACACTGTGTAAGTTGTGCAGGGAATCTGAGCTCCCATACAGCTGCTCACGTGACATGTGCTTTTTCTGATCACCAGGCGTGTACTTGGTGTCTGCAGGAGACTCGGTAATAGGGAATTGTGATTTTGGCCTGGGTGATGTTATGTTGCTTTCTGGTCACCAAGTACTGGATAACTGAGGCCTTACTTTCTCCACACAGCCCATGGAGCTATGCACAGAAGGATGCAGTGTCAGAGATGGATGGTCGCTGTGAGGTTGAGTGCCTTTCCTTTGAAGATAAGATTGGGGGCTGTAGAGCTGAACTGATGCCACTTTGCTGCAAAAAAAGGAAGAATAATTAAAAGCCAAGCCGGAGCTACAGGAAGTGAGAAGCAAAGATCCTCTGGCTGTGAGCTCCATGCGGCAAACATCTCTGGATTTATTCTCTTGACCTCCAACATGGGCATTCTTTGAATGAAGCTGTCAATCCAGCTTCTGACACTGCAGAGAAATATGATCTGTAGGCCGTGAGGGGCCTGGGGGAAGGCACTGTGTTATGTTGACCTTCGGAATCCTCACTTGCTGGCAGAGGCCCCCTTAATTATTTTATGGATTGATAAAGTGAGTGAGCAGATTAACAGATTAAACAGGTAGAATGGAAAGGTGGGACCATGGTTGAAATGTTCTAAAACCCTGGCTTCAGACAGAGCTGTGACCCTGGGTCTTTGTCGTTCAGACTCTGGTCTCTGTAATATGAGACGACTCAACCACATAGTACATGCCCACGTGATGGACACAAATTGTGGCCACCTTAGCAGTCCTGCTGGCTCATGCTTCTCCGGCTCCTTCACAGATAGCTGTTAGCATGGCTTCCCCTCCCTCTTCAATCTGGAACATCAAGTGCCATAATGAAAAGGGCCTGTGTCAAAGTTTAAGCTGGCCAAAGATTGGGTAGTGTCTTCATGCTGGCCTCTTGTAGTGAGAATGTAGCAGTCATGGCCTCTTCAAGAGCAGGGTTCCTAGAGATAGTCTAATTCAACACCTTCATTACAGCGGAGGAGATAGAGACCCCAGAAGATGCCACTGTTGCCGGCTTAGTCACAGCAACACTTTGGCTTTTGGTCTTATGTTCTTAGCATGTCCACAAAATGGGGCCCTGGCTGAGAGCAGAAGCCTGAACAGGGATTATTTTTAGCAGCTCTGGTGAGCAGCTGGGTGGAAGAAGAAGTGGAAACAGCTGCAGAAGAGTTGGACACTTTCCAAGATCCCTCCTGTGACCTTGTGATCCTTGCTTGTCTGGGCTGATGGTAATAGCACACAGGTTTGCTTTGGCCCTTATTTGCCAAAATTCAGACTCCCAGCTTTCAGGGCTAGCAATATATATGTCATAGGCCACTGTCATCCTAGACTGACAGCACACTGCTCCAGAACAGAAGAAAGATAGCCCCTTGGCTCAGTCTGGAGAATGTCCTTACCTATTTGACTAAGCCTGCTTTCTGTAGAGATGTAAATAAAGGAGAGCAGAATAAAACACAACTTACTTCCAAGGATGAGCCAATTTATAAAGGCTGTAAAATAAGAAATCAAAACATTTTTTCTAAAAAATGTTCTGGTGCTGCTACATATCTTCATGGCTAATGGGCTGATTTTTTTATTCTGAAAACTACACAAGAGACGAGTGGGTGGAAGAAGCTCTCTTTTTGCAAGTATCACAGGTCCTGGGGTCTTCCCAGAAGTTGCTTACCCAGGCCTCAGATAAAACTAACTGCCTTTGAGAATCTAAATGTATTTAGGCCTCATACCCTGTTCTTTCTGTTTTTTTTTTTTCTCCTGTTTCCTTGCAAAATTAACAGTGGTGTGTATAGTGTCTTCCTCTGCTTCTCGACTTACAGAAACATCCTCTACCACCTTCAGCCTGCTGGGATTTCTCTTAATGAGGAGACCATGACCTCTTAGACATGTGTTGGTCACCATGCTCTTTGTAAAGACTCCAGGGGCACCCTCGGCAATCTATGGTTGGTATCTCTTGTTACCTCGATACATCGCAAGCATTTCACAATGTGGTCTGTCTCCTCCTTCATTCCTGTCTCCTCTGCCCTTGAAGATAGAAGTCTTCCAGCTACTTTCTTTCTCTTCTTCCTGTTGTCCTATGTTCTCCCTTTCCTGCGATTGCACACACCCTGGATTCATCCATCTTCATATTACACATGTCTCTAAGCAATTCCAGGAGCTCCTGTGGTTTCAGCCTCTCCTGTTGATGTGGCATTATCTCCTCACCAGCCTTTCCAGGCTCCAAGCCTCCATTCTCTACTCCACTCCACGGCAGTGCATGGATGCCCTGCACACTGCATCTTCCAGACCTTGAGGCCAGTTGCTTCCCATTAGCCCCTTTAATGCAAGACATTGGCAGTAGACAGGAAAATAAGATGAAGGGTGAAGACAGTCCCTTTCATTTCCAGCTCTGGCCAGCAGCACCCCAACAGCAACAGATGGTTGGCTCCAGGCTCCAACTCCTTTTGGCTTTCTCAGCAGCCTTGCAATAACCCTTGAAGGAACTAACAGCACCCAGCACCCATAAAGGCATGGCTGGGCCACAACCTGTTTTGCTGTGTACCCTGGTTCTCCATGGCCCCTGTTTGGCCGTATCTTCTCCTCAAAAGTCTGAACATTGGCTGCAGGATGTCTCCACCCCACTTGTCTGGGCCCCAGCCATGGAGCACTCCTTCCTTAAAGTCTTAAGCATCATTCATGAGCTGTTCTTGACTTAGAGGTCTGAGCACCAGCTGTGCTGTGTCCCATACTCACACATCCAGCCTCCAGCTGTAGGTAGCTAACACCAGGATTTCGGACCCCTGCCGCTGATAGCGCCTTTCCCATGTCCTCCTCTGGGCCCGTAGTTATTAATCTCTGTGGACATTTGACCATCTGCTACCTGTGTAAGCAATCCTTTGCATTAAATTTCGTGTTCTGAATACCCAGCATGATTTTTGTTGACCTAAATGAGCTTTGTCTGATAAAAATCCTACACTGTATTTCCGACTTCAACTTCATGCTAAAGTTTTACAGGGCATTGGTCTTCCCTAACTGGATCTCTGATGGGCACCCACAAATAACTAGTTTTTATTGCACTTTATCCCTTCCTTTCCAAAACTGATCTTCATTTACTGTTCTAGATCTTAGTAAATATTGTTACCACTTACTCAGGCACTCAAGTTAAAAATGACTTCCTCAGGCTTCTTGTCCCTTACAAATCACACAATTCCCTCACAGCATAAATGTACATAGATTATTCCCCAGTATGTGCAAATTGTGCCATACCTTTTCCTCCCTTCTCTCTCCTCACTAACATTGTTCTCATTTACCAAGAATTAGGGATTGGATATGGTTCTACATTTCATGCTACATATTATGCATATATGCACACACGCATACACACCCACAGACCGGGTTTCTTGTTCAATCATAAAAACTAAGGATAAGTGTCACACTCAGATTTACAAGAATTCTTAGAATATTAAAATGTTAGAGCTAGAAGTGGCCTTGGAGGTAATATAAATCAGTGTTTCTAGAGCCAAATGGATTCTAGTCACCTAGGGATGCTTGGGTGGCTCAATGGTTGAGCATCTGCCTTTGACTCAGATCATGATCCCGGGGTCCTGGGATCGAGTTCCACATCGGGCTCCCCAGAGGAAGCCTGCTTCCCCCTCTGCCTGTGTCTCTGCATCTCTCTCGGTGTCTATCATGAATAAATAAAAAAAAATCTTTTTTAGAAAGTTGATTCTAGTCACCTAGAATATTTTTGAAAATCAGAGGTCTGTTCCTGACTCTCACACTTTCATATTCGGAATTCTTAAGTTAAGAATCTGAATTTTTAAAACCACATGTCCGATCAAATCTCCTGCATAGTGATGTTTGGCAACTATAGATCACCGACCAGAGGAGCATCTGAGATTTGAAAGTGCCCTGGTTCTGTGTCCCACACTTCCAGTTAGAAGCCAGAGTGGAGCTTCAGCACTCAAATCTAGAAGTTCTGTCTTTCAGCCCAGTGGTATTTCACTGTCCTGCACTTTTTGAAAAGGAGATATTGAGAGGAACATAACAAATGGCTCACCTCCTTGCTCGGGAAAGAGAAGTTCAGACTTTATAGATAGATTTACTTATTTGTTTGTTTGTTTGTTTGTTTTTCAATTGAGAGAGAGCTGGTATACACAAGTGGGAAGGCAGGGGCAGAGGGAGAAGCAGACTCCCTGCTGAGCAAAACGGGGCTGGATCCCTGGACTCCAGGATCATGACCTGAGCCAAACGCAGATGCTTAACCGTTTGAGCCACCCAGGTGCCCTAGAACCTCAGACTTTCATTGGAAAATACATGTCCAGCAAAGTAACATAGAACATGGCAGTTTCCACAGCCTGATGGGAAGCCTGTGGGAGCTCAGAACAGAATGACTGAGTTTCACTTTAGTTAGCAGAGTCTGAAACAAGTTCTCAGACAAAATACCCTGTCCTCGTTCAAACCAACTTCTTGTCAATCTAGTCAAAATCACTTTAACTGACCTGAAAGATTGCTGTTCCATTTTATTGCCAAAGTGTCCGTAGCTTATGTTCCCATTTGACAATTACTTCCATTCAAAACTGCCCACTTCCATGAGCATCCAAAATAACAAGGACTCTCTGTCCTCCCTTGAAGGCCGTTCTGCTATCATAGGACACCCCTGTCCTCAGATACCTGTAGGGAGGTATTAAAATGTCCTCATGATGCAGGGACATTCTACTAGTCCTGGTGAGTGCGGACTGAAATGAAGTCATTTTCCACCTGTCTGTATGGACACCATCACCCATGAGAACCATTACTATCTTCGTGCAAATCTATTCTTTTTTGAACCAAGTCTCCTCAGGTAACAAAACAAGTTTATAAAAGACTTATTCAGTTTGAGAAACTGAGCACTTGAGAGAATCCTACACATAGGCCAAAGACTCCACGACCTACACTACCTACATCCCACTACGTCCTATGGGATAGTCAGTGTTTGAGAGACCATAGTTCCCTGGTACCTGAATGCTCCCTCCTGATTGTGTGCATCACATCCTAGGTCTGGTAAGATGGACTTGGATGAACTGCAGTCAGGGGCTTTCCAGGTGTTTAGAACCATCTGTACTTCATCAGTGAAACAGAACAGGAGATGGGTAACAGAAAATGGGGCATTTTCCTAACAGTGTTTTTTGTCTCCAAACCTCCTCTGCTTATATTCTCCAAGAGTTAGTGACTTTCAGATAATAGCATGACAGAGCCATGATACAGCTCAGGGGCCCAGGCAATGGGAAATGATAAGGACATACTTATAGGAAAACTGAGTCTAAGAAAATTAGCTCCATACAACTGATCTTTGGGGCTTAAGTCATTTTTTATGGCTTTATTCCACCCTTGGCTCCCCCTGTTACCTTTCAACTCTGGTCTTCTCAAATGGATTCCTCCTGAGATTCCAGCTGACTCCCAAACCGAATGTGCCCTTCTACATTTAGGGTAGAAACAGGAACTAGAGGTCTTAACCATCCTGTCCAACCATGCCTTACCATAGCCTGCATCAGACTCCCTGCTTTTGACCAAGGAAAGAACTGGAAGTATAAAAGAGAACAGCCAGTATCTAAAAGTCCTGGCCAAGTATATTCAAGGAGGAATAGGCGATATTATTACACTTGAGGTAGGATATTTATTCATTTGTTTTGATGAACAGAAACCTAGGGTTTGCTGAAATGTATGAAGTAGACACAGAGGTGACAACAGTGCTTAATTACCAATGGTAGTAACTCAAAATGGGGGAAGAGTAATGATGACGGTGGTCCTGGAGTTTTTTATTAACACACATTGCAGACTTATGGACAAATGGGGCACACTCTCTAGTCTCAAGGAACCTACTAGATCTTCAATGAAACAATTATGTATACTTCACTTCTATATTTTCTCCATATATAATTTTACTAAGCAAAGTTATTTGCTTTTAAAGAACCAAGGCCAATTGTGAAAACTGCAGCAAAGTATTTTCATCAAATGAGACAATGAAGTATGTAAGAAACATAGAGAATCCATAGGGGTTTCTCCAGTGAGATACCACCATACGACTATTAAAATGACTCATTGTAGGTTTTAGGCCTCCAAACCTGTAAAAAAAAAAAAAAAAGAAAGAAATATTTTCTGTTGTTTTTAGTTACTAAGTGTATGGTAATTCATTACAGTGACAATAGGAAACTAGTGGAAAACTCAAGAGAACACTCTGGTGGGAATCCCAGGATGAGAGCCAAGAGACATCTCCATGCGACAGGGAGCAACATACACAGCTGGCAACAATATTGGTTGTGACACCTCAGAAATCTCTGAGACAGAGTTCTACAAGATGATGAGATTGATGGACATACCTGATCAGACTGAACTTTTTAAGAGGGTCGAACAAAAGGCAGAGAGCTTAGGATTGAAACACAGAAAAGGGGGAAACAAAATCAGATATATTAAAAAAGAGAAAAGAATGAGCCCTGGGGAGAATGTCACGTCGAGCAGGACAGGAACTCTGTAGCGCTCTCTAAACAGCACCACTTCCAAAGCAAGCACTGACCACGGCTGTGCCTGAACACCCAGGGGATAAGGCTGGGGGCAGGGGTGAGGGGTGGGGAGATGTGCTTGTCTACTCTGACAGTTGGGGTTGGTGGTCCCTATTCATGGAGCTCAGGTTCCCTCCCCAAGTAGCTCTCCCTTCTCCTTTTATCTGCTCCATCTCTACTCCATCCTCATTTCAGGGAGTTAACTGAGCTATGCCTGGTTTTCCCTCTGAACGCCTCCTAGAAACCCTCTCCACATAGCAAGCTGCGGCCATTTCCGGGCATCCTTGGTCCACCAGAACCTCCACAAAGTTTTTAAAGAACACTTGGGGGCCCAGGGATCACTCGCCTCTGTGAAGATGATGGAGAAAGTTATCCTGAACTGAAGCATCCTCAGAATTATCTGCTTCAGCTCAGACCCTGAGAACTGATAGTGTCAAAACTTGAAATCCAACCAGGCTTCCCATGACCTAACTGAATCTCTAATAAAACTTTATGAGAGCTCCTGTAGGTCCAGATAACTCCTGTGATGAGCGGGAAGACATAGGGATTTTGTTCTTGGATGGCCAGAGTCGTCAAATGTTTTCGAGTCTACTTGGGAACCAAGGAGCAGCTCTTGTCTTCCTGGAGAGGTTTCAGCTGACACCTGCCCAAATATCCTTAGAATTTTGTACTTCAGCTCAGCGTCAGGGAACCACTATTGGGCAATCTCAGCCAGCCTGAGTCCCTGGATATGTTTAAAGTCCTCTCCTTGTTCCAAAAAAGGGGAACTTGCCTTTTGAAGGCACCGGGTGGTGACTGCCCACCTACTCCAGCAACTTCAGCACTTCCTGGTTTCACCCAAAAGCAGTATGAAACTCCTATGCTGGCCTTTGTCACCCCTGCTGGTCTGGTTGACAGAGGCTCAGGTGGTGGCCCCTCCTGGACTCATGTGGGGAATCAGCCATTGCTCAGCTGCATTGTGTGGAAATTCCCGGGTCTACAGTGTGCTGCCTCTCATGCTCCTGGAGCCATGCACCCACCCCCAAAACACACCTTGTACTTTCCTTAGGGAAATCCATGCACTATGACAAAGGCTACTCTTCCATGTAGAATGTCAATTTTATCTTCTGCAAATAGATTCTCAGGCCTCGCGGCGGCTCCCTGCAGGATGCATGTCCCCTCTTCCCACCTCAGGGTGCAGGGGCCTTGGCCGGGAATGGGCATCTGATCGCCCTGATGAAGTCCAGCCGGACGGAGTTGCTGGAGCACAAAGTCCGACAACTGCTGCTCGCCTTGCAGCGCAGAGATGTCATCTCCATTTGCAGCTTCTTAGACGACTATCGTGGATTCGCCACCACGGACGAGGTGCTGGACCTGCTGTCCACTGAGTGAGCACCTGCCCCTCCGCAGCCCAGGGCTGGGCCACCTGCTGGTGTGGAGGCTGGGGATGGTGTGAGCTTCCCGGCCTCGGGCTGCTCCCCCACCTGGAGCAGGGTAACCCAGGGCCTAGCAGGTCCTGGAGGGCAGCCCCAGGGCCTGGCCTGTGGCGGGTCGGCTAGAGGGGCTGTGCCTGTGCTCAGCAGCCATCCTCCTCACTTGTGAGGAGACTTGTGCCTCCTCCACCCATCACCAGGGGCCTGAGCTGGCCTGTTTCCCCATTGAAAGGGAGGTTTGAGAGTCCATCGGGGGTCTGTGTCCTGGGGCAACCAGACCGGGGGACCCCGGGGTGCCTCAGGCCCACTAGGATATGGGCCATGGGCCTGGCTGGAGCCCTTTCATGCTCAAGCCTTCAGGAGTCCCCAGCAGGTGCGGGCGATTCTCTGGGAGCTGCCCGTGGCCCCACGAACAGAGGTGACGGCTCCCGGGGCTCCAGCCTAGTCGGGGTCAGAGGGTGACAGCCCCCATGATGAGAAGTCACGTCCCCAGCACAATTCATGGGATGCCCCCGCCCTCCTCTAGATATGGGTGCATCGTAGATGCGTGGGGTAACAATGACATGGTCCTGCAGCGCTGGAAAATGTGAGTGACTCCGGCTCCTGCAGGAGGGCCTTCCCTCTCCAGGAGGGCAGTGAGGGGGCTGTGGGGTGGGGAGGCTGCACCCTCACCCCACACATCTGCAATTCCTGTGACAGGGTAAAGGTCTAAGGCCCCTTCTTGAAAAGAGCACAGGAGAGCAGTGGATGGGATGCGGGCTTGGTGGGAGGCATTGGGACCCCTAAGGAGTCCTTCTCCATGCCCCCCAACCCTCTCTCTGCCCCACACCTGGGGCCAGAGCAGAGGGGGTGGGAAGCATTGCACTCCCCAATCTGGTAGCACCTGGACCCGGGGGCACAGCAGGTGCTCAGGAGGGCTGGTGGGGGCTCCCGGACAGGCGGCCCCCGCACCGTGGGAGATGGGAGATTAGAGTCAGTGGAAGGACACCCCCAGGGCCCCCTCGGGAGTGAGGCAGCCCAGAGCCACAGGAGGGAAGGTGGCGGTCCTGGGCAGTTCCTGGCAAGCCCTGGCAGGACACAGAGCCCGAGCCCTCCTGGCTTGGACCTACCCAGAAGACAGTGTGTGCAGTGAGGGCAATGACAGGCCAGATGCCCCCCGTCCCCGTACGCCTGCCGGTGGACTCAAGGGGCAGTTGGGCAGGGACCAGGCTGAGGAGGGACCCCCGCTTCCCCAGGAGAGATGGTGATGGTCACTCCACTGGCCGTGGGCTCCCCAGCACAGAGGCTGCGTGCCAGCCCCTCCTCGGGGAGCAGGCCTGTGGCAGGCAGGTCCGCCAGGTGGCAAGGGGACGAGGATCAGGACTTGCCTCCAACATCCTGCAAGGGATGCCGGGTCCCTGGGTCCTGCAGGGCTTCCTCAGGACACCTGTGAGTGATGGTGCCCTGTCTTCTGACACCTGTGCCCTCCTGTCCCTCCCCAGGGCCATCTCCTGCATGCTGGAAATATGGCTGGATTATTTTCGGGATGAATTTTGTCAGCTCCCAGAATTTCCCTCCCTGAGGATGATTCTGGAATTCATGAGGCAGCGCATGCCAGGCTCGGACGTGGAACTCCATGCCCGGCGTTACCGCCAGCAATTCAGACGCCTCCAGCAGCGGAGCCAGAGGGGGTGCCGAGCGGGGACAGGGGGTGCCCGGCGGATCCAGCCTCTATGCAGCTGGGCCGGGAGCAGGGGGTGGGCTCACACCCCACCCCACGGGCTGTGGGCTGGGGACACCTCCCAGGGCTCTTGCCCCCACACATGTGGAGCAGTGGGAAGAGTGGCCTTGATTTGGGAGGAACGTGGACAGTCTGCCCTGATGGTGATACTTTGTCTTCTTGGAGCTACAGCTTTGGACCGAGCAAAACACCCTGAACCCGCTCTGGAGTGTGCCCCAGCTCTGACCGTGGGGCCTACTGCCCCGTCGGGGCCTGAAGGGATCGAGGCCATCCTGGCTGATGGGGCTGAGGGCTTGGCCTGCGCTGAGGCACCCACTGGGGAGGCAAAGTCGTCACTGGTCTAGTTCACTGCTCCGCCCTGCAGGAGCCCCCTGCACCCCTGCGAGCCTGGAGGAGGAGCAGGTGCCACCCCTGCTCTCGAGGTCATGGATGTGCCCGAGCAGCCTCCTAACTCGATGAAGCAACCAGCCATAGGACCGAAGCAACCCTGTGAACCACCTCGGGAGCCCGCCCCAGCTCCGACTGTGGGGCCTGCTGAAGCTTCAGGGTGATGGAGCTGGTCCTGGCTGCTGGAGCTGAGGACTTGGTCAAAGCCGAGATGCTGGCTCCTGAGTTTAAGGTAGTGCAGATGCTGGTCGAACCTATGGTTCCCTGCCCCGATGAGGAAGAGCCACCTGCACCCGTGGCCACCCCAGCGGAGTAGGCCCAGGAGCCTGCAATTGGGGTCCCCAGAGTGTCAGAGCCACCACCAGCCTCCGGAACAACCTGCTTCGACCCCTGAGCAGCCCCCTGGTCACCTCGGGAGCCCGCCCCAGCTCCTGCCGCGGGGCTCGTGGTGGCTATAGCCCAATGGAGCCTTCCCCTCCCTGTCATTGCATTGTTACTCTATTTTATGATTTTCGTAAACCTTTTGTAAGGGCTTATATATTTTATTTGTAATAAGGGATAAGTTAACCTGGTACAAAATTTACTCTGATGCTTCTGAATTTCACATCGTGGTACTTTAGGTCCATTCACAGTGTTGCAAGCCCCCTGGCCCAGGGCGCTGAGGGACACAGCCGAGGATCCGTTGCTCCCCCGGGACAGGCAGAGGCCGGGAGGACCCAGGACAGCCAGGTCACTCCTGCTGCCAGGCCCAGAGCTGTGCAGGTCAGCAGCCCCGCCCTGGAGCACCCAGGCCCTGCACACTGGGGGCTGTTGTAGTTACTGCGGGAGCTGACTCCAGGGCTGCACAGCTGGCTGCCTGCACTGTTGTTGTCCCTCCTGGTGTCACCCTGTACCTGGGACTGAGCAGGGGGCTCACAGGATAAACTCCCACTGAGCCGTACACCTGGCAGAAGGCGGGGCAGCTCCCCAGGTACACACACCTGAGAATCAGCACAGCAGGACCCTCCCCCAGAAGAATTGCTAGAAGGTAAGGGGAAAAGCCAGTTATTGACCAATCAGCACTGGAAAGTTCCAGGGGAAGTGGAGGGATTTACAGTATATAGAATCAAGATTTGTGGTTTCCTGCCTTGTTAATTTTCCCCATTCTCACTGGTGTGAGGTGGGATCTCATGGTGGTTTTGATTTGTATTTCCCTGATGGCAAGTGATGCGGAGCATTGTCTCATGTGCGTGTTGGCCATGTCTATGTCTTCCTCTGTGAGATTTCTCTTCATGTCTTTTGCCCATTTCATGATTGGATTGTTTGTTTCTTTGCTGTTGAGTTTAATAAGTTCTTTATAGATCTTGGAAACTAGCCCTTTATCTGATACGTCATTTGCAAATATCTTCTCCCATTCTGTAGGTTGTCTTTTAGTTTTGTCGACTGTTTCCTTTGCTGTGCAGAAGCTTCTTATCTCCATGAAGTCCCAATAGTTCATTTTTGCTTTTGTTTCTCTTGCCTTCATGGATGTATCTTGCAAGAATTTGCTTTGGCCAAGTTCAAAAAGGGTGTTGCCTGTGTTCTCCTCTAGGATTTTTGATGGAATCTTGTCTCACATTTAGATCTTTCATCCATTTTGAGTTTATCCTTGTGTATGGTGCAAGAGAGTGGTCTAGTTTCATTCTTCTGCATGTGGATGTCCAATTTTCCCAGTACCATTTATTGAAGAGACTGTCTTTTTTCCAGTGGATAGTCTTCCCTGCTTTGTCGAATATTAGTTTACCATAAAGTTGAGGGTCCACTTCTGGATTCTCTATTCTGTTCAGACTTTTTGGTAAAACTAGAATCTGCATTCACAGCTTTCATATTTGTATCTTTACCTAAATTCACTAGAGATGGGTTCCTTCTGCAAACACTTGCTTCTCCTATTATAAAAAGAAAGGGAAGTGTAGCAGCCTCGAGGGAAATGCTACTGTTAACCCATCACCAAAGAAGAGGATCTTTATCACATAAGCAAAATAGTAGCCCCAGAATGGCCTAGAACAAATCTATGCACAGAGGAAAATAAATTCTCAAATGGTAAGTCAGGAACGTTTGGGGGAACACTCATGGATGGGTCTTTTCTCCCCTCTTTTTTATAACCTTTGTCTAATGCATGCCTCAAGGATAGTCACTCTCGAAGATCAAATATTCCATTCACTTTCCAGGTGAAAGCCTTCATTCATTCAAATCTTTCAAAATAAATTGATTGCATATTTATTATGTACCAGGCACCGTTTAAGCAAACAAAACAGATAAGGGTCACAGCCTCATGGATCTCACATACTAGTCAGAGAGTCAGATAATAAGCAAATAAAATAAAGTTCAATTTTTACACCATCAAAAATGCCCTGAAGGGTCTCTCATTTTCCAATACACACAATCATTATAATTGACAAGCTGACTGCACGATATGTTGAATCTAACTGGGTAAGATAAGGAAATCATTATTCTCAGTATGAAACTAAAAAGATCTACTTTTTTTTATTACCATGGTGTGAATTAGTGACCCAATTAAACATCTAACTCCCAAAGCACACCTGTCATCACCAGTGCATTAAATAACAAGGACAAGAATCCATTTTAAGTGCAATTTCTTCCATGTCTGGAGCACTTTTTAGAATGCTTTCATAAAGCAGTGTCTTATTCTTCTGAAATAATTACATTCTCTCAGGCATTGGATTCATAATCTACTCGTAGCCTAAAAATCCACATTTGAATTTGATCATGGTTTTTTGAAGAAATTAAAAGACTTAGGCACTGCAAAGAATTTTACTTTAAGCAAACCAGGGGTTGGGTACCCTGACGTTGGCCACAGAACCTGACACAGGAAGAATACAAATGTATTTTTGTGCCCATCTCCCCACATGCGCCCAGCACTGTGCAATTTACAGGCATGATTGCATGAAATCTTGCAACAACGCTGTAAAGCAAGTGGTGATATCTCAATTTAATAGTTGAAGAGAAAGAGTCTACATGGCTTTCTCAAGACTGTGTTGCTAGTAAGTGATGTGGCTCGGGGCGCTTGAGGCAGAAATTCATGCTCCCTCTCTATATCCCTTTTTTTTCTTGGGCATATCACATCTGGGATTGGTATCTGTATCCCATGTGAGCACGAATTATCAACTTTAGTGTGTTCTTTTAAAAATATGGTAGTGTGTTTCATGAGTTGGTATTTGTTGAACCCAGGGAATGTTGTGCAGAACTACATGATCTACTGACAAAAAAAAAAAAAAATATATATATATATATATTCCTTGACTTCTTCATATATAGCACTTTTCTGTGAATGCATTTCTCAAGGTTTAAATCTGGAAAATACAATTCCGAACAATTGGGCGTGTGTATCAGTGCTAAAGACTTGGCTGCTTGACAGTCCCCGTCGCATGACCATCAGCACCGGCGGGCTTCTGGACCTTGGCCCCTTCCCAGGCCCTGGGAACGCATGTTCCCACATGGCCCACCTGTATTCTTTCTGGGATTGTGTAATATTTACGTAACACTGTATGAAGATTTATAGAAGCAAGTAGACATGTGCCCACTTTTCACTCCCCTCCACTGAATGAAGGCAAGTTTCCAGGTCTTTTATTGTCCCTTGAGCAGCATCAAATATTTCTTGCCATGTTTCTTACCCGGTCATTAATACTCTTATTGCAAACATGCCTGGAGGCGATGTCGAATCCCCTTGCAATTGCATCTCTCTCTGTGAGAATTCTTTTGCTTGCACCTGCTTTGTTTTGACATGTACATTTTCCTTTGGGAGCCATATTCAAGAAAAACTAGAAAATCCTAGGTTTAAAAATATTGCCTCAAGTCCCCTGTACAATGCTGCCTGCCTTTCACTCTATATCCAAAGGTAGATCTATAATGTTCTTAATGCTTGTCACTGGCTCAGGGGTTCTTTTTTTTTATTTTTTATTTTTATTTATTTATTTATTTATGATAGTCACAGAGAGAGAAAGAGAGGCAGAGACACAGGCAGAGAGAAGCAGGCTCCATGCACCGGGAGCCCGACGTGGGAATCGATCCTGGGTCTCCAGGATCGCGCCCTAGGCCAAAGGCAGGCGCCAAACCGCTGCGCCACCCAGGGATCCCTCAGGGGTTCTTGTAAGAAAGCCCCGAGGCACACATCTAAAACTCTACGCTCTGTGTTTTTCTGTTGTAAGTCACACATCACACTAAGGAGCTGGATGACCCAACCATTCCTCATCTGTTTCCAGTGAAATACTTGGGGGTGTCTGGCAAAATGGCAGGTGTCATTTCCCAGAAAACCTTACATTTCACAACATACATAACACTATTTTAATATTAATTCTTGATGATTTACCTCCTAAATTTTGAACAAAAGGAGTGTTATTTTGGATGCTTTTATGTAAGCCATTTTTCCTAAATATCACGGAATTGTGACTTCATTTCTTAAAGTAGTTTTGTTTCTGGATCTATCCGAGGGAGAAAAAGAGCAGGAAGTGCTTTCTAGAGTAAATGCCAGTGTTCCCTGGAATCTGACGTTAAATAAGGCACTTTGGAAGGACAGCACACTTACGGCGGGTTGTGAGGTTTTGTGTTAAAACTCGTAAATTCTCTACCCACAAACGTAGGAGACAAAGGTTTTCAAGCTTTACAAGCTCATTTTGATTTTTGTAATGTAGTTTGAAGGAATCTTTTCTGGAACAGCATTCTACGCTCCCATCTTCCCAACACACACACAGTGCCTATCCAATAGGAATATATTTTACATCTCTGTTCTTTTCTTTGTTAGGGGACATAACTGCTAGTTTCTGGGGAAAAAATGATACACAAATGTTTGTGAACAGACCCCCTGTCATCTATCACAATGCTTGCTCTTCATCCCAGAGAAATTACCTGGAGAACTTGATGCCAATGAATTGCATATCTGAGGTATTATTCGTCCCATATCTTTGGGAAATTCAGAGAACTGAGACTTCACTTTTTTTTCTATCAAGAACAGATCTTGTCTTACATGAATGCTGTGATCTTAAATACTTCAACATTCCATGATGATGTGAAGCATCCATTTTATATATTTTCAGGGATATCGGTGTCTTTTGGGGGATCACCCAGTTAAATGCAACTCATAACAACTTAATTCTTGGGATATCACACTTTATCACATGCATTCTCTGCGATTTATATTAATCTAGCTACAAGAAAGGAGACAATAATCATCGGATTGCTTAGGGTTAGATTCATAAGAAATCTGCCCATTTTCTTGCTCTAATATTTTCTTTTACTTAATGATGAGACTGGGGCTTGGGTATACTGCAAATTTTCATAATTCGCTCACAGTACAAACACAGTCTAGAATTTGTATAGACAAAGTCACTGACACTAGGGAGGGGGTGTCCAATATTTGGTGTCTGGTTAGGGCAGTACATTGGTCTGTGCCAGCATCCATGTTCAGAGACTCGAAGCATCTTCATGCTCCCTGACTAACTTGGGAGCACACGGGGACCAGGTGACAAATGAATTTCTGACTAAATCTGTCTGTAACGGGCCCACTCAGTCCACAGACCCACCCCATGGCTATGTCTTCAGTTCTTTTTTTTTTAAACAAACACCCTTGTCTTATTCTTTTTTTTTTAATTTTTTATTTATTTATGATAGTCACAGAGAGAGAGGCGCAGAGACACAGGCAGAGGGAGAAGCAGGCTCCATGCACCGGGAGCCCGATGTGGGACTCGATCCCGGGTCTCCAGGATCACGCCCTGGGCCAAAGGCAGGCGCCAAACCACTGCGCCACCCAGGGATCCCCTGTCTTCAGTTCTTAAATGAGTAAGTAGAGTGGGCATGTCTGAATGTGTCACCGGTCCCATACCGGGGCCTCACCTAGTGGCTGAGAAGCTGTCGTATACACATGGTCACATGGAAGCCTCTGAAACTGCCCCCGTCCCCATGTGGCCAAGACCTCACATCAGCGGCAATACCCCATCTCTTGGGGATTAGGAGCCACCCTTACAAACATAAAGGGTCTGGAGGTGGTGCCCGTCATCTCAACATTTCAGTTGCCAGTCAGTGTCCTGCGAAGCCCATGTTGGCCATGGAGGGTGAAAAGAGGCTTCTCACCACTTCATCAGACATCAGTGTCCATGCCTGAGGCTGTGGCCTTAGCAGAGTGGGTAAACACTGGTTAGCTGGTGACAATCAGAAAAGGGATCAGAACAAGTTCATATCCACATGGATTAAACCCCCCCCACACACACACACAGAAAAAACAGGGTACATTTAGAGCTTGGCCCCAAGGCTGGGTTAAATATCCTACCCTCTGCCATAATATCCTCCAGAGAGGCCTGAATTATCTGAACATCCTGCTGATACCACGTTAATCCACTAAATCGGTGGCATCGTGCTAATGTATCATGTACCCGCGCAGAGACAGATGTGTTCCGTGTGATGGGGATGTCCTCCGTGCACGTTCAGAGTCCCACCATGTTATGTGAAATATTTAGATGCAGCTCGGGGGGGGGATGCTGAAACACATTATCAAAATTAAGGGAGAAATCACTGATCACACAGCTCCCATCACAAAGAAGGCTCAACACTGCCTGGGACGGTCAATCCCATGTGCCAACCTGGGTAGTCTAGAGTGACCAGCTGACCGGTCAAACCCCAGGCCAGATGCTCTGACGAGGGTATATTTCAGATAAGATTAATGTTCAGAAACATTTGAACTCAAATGTTCAGTCAACTTTGAGGACCTTTCATACTATGGGTGAGCTCCGCCCAATCAGTCTAAGGTCTTACGAGTAAGATCTTTTTGGATTTCCCAAAGTAGCGGGAATTCTGTCCCAATTTCCATCCTTCTAAAGAATCCTGACTCATCCGGTGCCTCGTAGGCCAGGCTGTGGCCACAGTGTGCTCTACACCTGAGAATACCGCTTCAGTTCAGACAGCAGTTGACTCCCAAGGTGGTTGCTCTAAGGGGGCTCCAAACAGGAAGGATCCTGCTGTGGTCCCAGGTGAAGGTTTGAGCTACAGTGACACGTGGGCCATAGGACCCGGCACGTTCTAGTTCTGGAGATATCAGTGATGAATTAGTGTGAGCCCCATTGAGGAGCCCACAACGTGGATGCTTCGAGCTGTGGATCAAGCGCATGCTGTCCTCTATGAGCATGTACGTCTTTTGTAGAACAACTCCCGATGTGCTACTGAGTCTTGATAGGGACAGAGCACCTGTCCCACAGGCAAAAAGTAACCATATGGCCACTGCTACTCTCTGTGAACTAGGCTATCATGTACCCATTCAACCATCAGTGTGGGTGGTCCAGAAACAATCTATTGCAAGATGGAAGGTGAGCATTAAGCAAATCATAGGTTAAGTCTCACACATAGGTAACGAGTGGCCCCATGTCACCCATCACTAACTGCACTCGGCCTGCCAGTCAGCATACACACATATGGGTGATCCTTTGTGACGAGCTGACATGGGAGGAAAAAGCTTGAGCTTGGCTCATGATGGGCCAGCTCAGTATTTGGGTGTGAGTTAGAAATGAATGTCATTTCACAAATGAATGACAGCCCAGCCCAGAGAAGGTACTACCAGAGAGTGGTAAGGCTACCTTGCTTCAAGAAGGGCGCCTGGTGGGCCACACATGTTGAAATAGAAGTAGCCTCAGGTTGGACTGTATAGAGAGATGTGATCTGCGTTGAAGGGCTTGGCTAACATATCCTGGGATGAGAAGGAGAACGGTCAGGAGGGTGGGAACAGGAAATCTTGGTGTAGACATGGTGGCGGTCATATGAGATAAACCTAGAAGGTAGAGATCTTTGCATTGCACGGCATGCCCCCCAGAAAGCATCCACCCCAGCAGAAGCACTAGGCAACAAGGTGGACAAAATTACTTATGACAACATCTGGCCTTTATCACTGGCCACACAAGTGCTGGCATGAGGGTCACATGAGGTGAGCCTGCTGGCAAGAAAGGACACTGTGTGTGAGACTCACCTAGCAAAGGGCACGTAGCTGCTGAAACTATGGAATTCCCAGCTTGCCAGTGACAGAGTCGATCCTAAGAAGCATTTCTTTAGGAGACCACCCACCCGCTGGTGGTAAACTGATTAAATCAATCCCCTTTTACATCAGAAGGGAAAAGCAGTCCATCCTGATTAGAAATGATATGTATTGTGTATGTGAATTTACCTTTCTCACCTTCAGGGGCTTAGCCATCTCCACTCTGTGAGGGGCTTTGGAATATTTGTTCCTCCATTACAAGAATGGACTAACATTAATTCAATTAACTCAGTAACATTAACTCAGGGAGGACCCATTTTACAACAAGAGAGGGGAATGGGTCCTGCCCAGTACATCCACTGTTCTGATCTCAAGCCATACCATCCCAGAAACAGCTGGCCTGTGGAAGCATCAGGAGGAGCTGGTAATGTGACAGGTGATACCATCCACCAGGAGCCTACACTGTACAAAGATGGGACACCAGGCTCCAGGACGAAGTGCACATTTTGGTGCCATGTCTCCAACAAGAACATGATAAGAGTCTTGGCCAAGGTGCAAATGGAGGGGTTCCTCGCTGTCACCCCCAGGGACCCACTTAGGGAGTCTGACCTCCTGTCCCTGAAACTCTGGGCTTTGTAGGTTTGGAGGTCTTCATTAAGAGAGAACACTTCACGCAGGGGCTCATGAGAAGAAAGTTCACCTTAGATTCTGTGCCAATGGAGCTGCGGACAAGAAGAATCTCTCTTCTAGCAGGTATAATAATGGCCTGAGACCAAGGGGAAGATAGGGGGATGTTGTCACCGAGTGGCATGCAGGTGACACACTTGGATGTGTCTAGGTGCCCATTGCCAACACTGGATGGTGAATGAACACGCACAGCAGCCTCGGCCTCAGCAGCACATACCCTCAGGGATGAGAGTCTGGCTCATGCTAACGAGCCAACAGGTGCCAGTTGAAGATGAGGAGCCTACAGTGGACGGTGGGAGTGGGAGATACCCAGAGTGGCTGCCAAATCAGCTTCTCTCTGGAGTTGGGGGGCTGCTCCTATACCCTAGAACGCCCCCCGCCATGTTCCTCTTAGACAGGGCCTTTCACTGGGATCTTAGTGGGGCTTCTCTCAGGACAGGAAGGACTTTCTTCCAGGGGAACAAACCTTGTCATATGTGCCACTCATACCCTTGAGGATAAAGATGTATCTCCCGTTACTGGCAGTGCTTTCTAGCAGATGGCCCTGCAGGTATCACCTCACCCGAAACCACCACCTGTCCCAGACCGTGCCCCCACCTGAAGCAGCTACGTCCAGGAATGACCAGCAGGGATCTGAAGAAACTGGCTGAGATGACCCAGCCTGGGCCGCCACTGAAGGGGTGCTGTCCAGACCCCTAGGGCATTGTCAGCCCTCCACAGCCCCGACCTCTGCTGGCCCAGCTCTTGCACCGTCTCTGCCTCCAGATGTACTGACCTGAATGCACAGTAGGAAATGTTTGTACAGTAGTCCCTACATCAGAGGCTACGACTTCAAACTCCCATTTTCTTTTTTTTAATGTATGGGTTTTGTTTGTTTGTTTGTTGTTTGGTTTGCTCTTTAATACCTAGAGTAAAATATAAGTACCAAAATAAAGTAGAAAGAGTCTAGTAGAAAAAGAAAAAAAATAGTTTAATATCTTTTTCTTAATTCCACATTTTGGCCTATTCCAATCCATTCTTGCTCCAAGTAGGTTCGTGCAAGATCTTTACCAAGGTAGATCCTGAGTTTATCGATATTAAAAGTGATAATCTATTATTTTAAATTGTCACATCCTTCTTAAAATAAAAGCATCATCATTCATTCGTGTTCCGAATCACTTGTATGAGAACGAGGTAATTTTCGCTCTTCTATGCTAAGTCATTCCATGAAAAATCATGACAAAATCACTTGTCCAAGGAGTAACATATTCAGCAGTTTTAAATGATGATAAACTATGAAAAGGTAAAAACCAGATGCTCTATAATATGCATGTTTATACCCACAAATAAATCTAAATGCATGAGTAGACTCTCAGCCGCTTTCTGAAGAGCTGTCCTTAAAAGGCTGTTTTCTCATTAGATCTAAGATTTCTCTTGTGTTGAGTTAAGAGACATGGCTACTCATGACCAAATGTGCATGCCTAGGGTCCCTTTGCACTTTAATAAAATTGGCCATTTAAATGGAAATATATCAAAGGAGAACATTATAAAGGATTTCACTCACACTTTTTTTTTCAAATAATATCCCATTTACACCACCACATATCCAAAACCTTCTGTTAAAATTAGAAGTGTAATAGTTGAGTCCATTAATGAAGAGCTTTGTCTTCTGAGGGCTGTCAGGATAAGTAAAATAACAGTAGGCATAGAAGACATACAGGCTTGATGAAGTCTCCTTTATAATCCGTGAGCTACGGTCTTGCAACCTTTTGACAAAAAGTAATTACTTCCTTTATTTTGCCCAAGGGCTAAATTTCTAACAACAACAAAAACAGGAAATAAAAATTACGGAATGCATGTTGAGTTAAATGCATAAATGGAAAGGAAGGCATTACTACTAAACAGTCATATAAACTCAAACCGAGATTAATTGCTTACTTATATGCTAAAACGCAGAATAGGGATCCCTGGGTGGCGCAGCGGTTTGGCGCCTGCCTTTGGCCCAGGGCGCGATCCTGGAGACCCGGGATCGAATCCCACATCAGGCTCCCAGTGCATGGAGCCTGCTTCTCCCTCTGTCTGTGTCTCTGCCTCTCTCTCTCTCTCTGTGTGTGACTATCATAAATAAATAAAAATTATTTAAAAAAATGACCATACAGTCCTGATCAGAATCTAAATATTCCATGAGTCAAAGAGGAAGTCTCACGGTCAGTTCAAAAATACATTGACTATGGGGCACCTGGGTGACTCAGGCGGGTAAGCATCTGGTTCTTGATCTCAGCTCAGGTCTTGACCTGTAAGAGACAAAGAGACAACATCAATTCACTACACTTCATCAAAAGTAAACACTTTTATGCTTCAAGTGACTGTTGATAGGATAGAAAAACAGCTACAGAGTAAAGGAAATCCTTGTGAACCATATACCTGGCAAAGGATTAGTATCTAAAGCATGTGAAGAATCTCAAAGCTCAACAGTAAAACAAATTCCAAGTAGAAAATGGGTAAGAGGTATTTCACCCAAAGGGTACATGGAAGGCAAATGACACGAAAAAATGTTGGGCAGCCCTGGTGGCGCAGCGGTTTAGCGCCGCCTGCAGCCTGGGGCGTGATCTGGAGACCCTGGATCGAGTCCCGCATCGGGCTCTCTGCATGGGGCCTGCTTCTCCCTATGCCTGTGTCTCTGCCTCTCTCTCTCTCTCTCTGCATCTCTATGAATAAATAAATAAAATCTTAAAAAAAGAAAAAGAAAAAATGTTCGACACCATCAGCCTTCAGGGAAATGCAGATTAAAATAATCAGGAGCCACCCCAGTGCACCAATGAGAATGGCTAACGTGACAAATAGTGATGGTTCCAAATGCCGGTGGGTATGCAGAGAAATGGGATCCCAGAAACGCTGTTTATCAGAAGTGGTACAGCCGCTCTGCAAAACAGCCAGGCAATTTAAAGCACAAGGCATGCCCCTACCCTAGGACCCAGTCCATCCAACCAGGGCTCTTGTTCCTCAAGAAACCAAGACATAGACCAACAGAACTCTATGCAAGTATTTACGACAGCTTTGTTCACAGCAGCCCTAACTGGGAACAGCCCAGCTGCCTTTCAATGATGAGCAGGTAAACAGAAGGTCGTACATCAGCTCCGAGGGGCACTGCTTAGCAGCACGTAGGACTAAGCCAGTAATGCACGCCATGACGTGGATGGACCTTTAGAGACTTGCTCTGAGGGAAGGAAGGAAGGAAGGAAGGAAGGAAGGAAGGAAGGAAGGAGGGAGGGAGGAAGGAAGGAAGGAAGGAAGGAAGGAAGGAAGGAAGGAAGGAAGAGGGAGGAAGGGAGGGAAGAAGGAAGGAAGGAGGGAAGGAAGGAGGGAAGGAAGAAGGGAAGGAAGGAAGGAAAGGGGAAAAATCCAACCCCCAAATGCCGCAGGTCTTCCCATCCCATTAAGGCTCCTGAGTGAGGAGACCATGGGAAAGGAGCCAGGATTCCGCGGCCCCAGGGGGTCAAGGAGCAGGGAGGGGAGGAAGACAGGTGCGTGGTGATAATGTCCTGCTTCTGGACTGCGTCAGTACCTACAGCCTCGTGGAGGTGTTGTGCAGGAGAGCCGCAGGAGGTCACGGGCGGGGAGATGGGGAGTGAGCACACGGAGCCTCCACGTAGTGTTTCTTACAACCGTATGTGCTTCTGTAATGCTCTCAAAATAGAGAGCTTAATTTAAAAAAAGTGCTGTCTCTTCCCAGGAGCAATTTAAACTCCCACTAGGAATATGATGAGCGCCTTTACTCCCACTGTCATCAGCAGCGGGTATTGCCAATCTCGCCTTACTTTTTGTCAACCATCAATCTCTATTATTACATATTTATATTTCTCCTTCATTTGCTTGTTCTTGCTTTTGCCTTTTATTTTAAAAAAATTGAGAGATTTTTGTTTTATTTATTTGAGAGACAGAGAGAGAGACAGAGCACAAGTAGATGGAAGGAGAGAGGGAGAGGGAGAAGCGGGCTCCTCGCTGAGCAGGTGTCGGGCTCGATCCCAGGACCCTGAGATTGTGATCTGAGCCAAAGGCAGACGCTTAGGCGACTGAGTCACTCAGGCACCCAAATACGTTCTTAATATCCAACATACTTATGCATCTGATTTTCTTTTTATGTAATAGATTTATAAAATGCTTTTCGTGGTAAGATTTGATTTCTTTTTTAAGATTTGATTTTTCAATCAAAATATGTTTGATCAAAATTACATGTGATAAATACTCGCTTAGATACATGGTGTCTGGCTCTTAGTCATGGTTGGGAAATAATGCCCTAGAAACATTAACAATCCCAATCTAGACACATTTTAAATTGTATCACAGTGGCACCCCGGGGTCCCTCCCAACGAAAATGTCTGTCATCGGGAAAGCAGACATAGCCCTTGCCCAAAACACTGCATGTTTTTGGAAAATCATTTTATTTAAGCTCTCAGTCTTAATGTCCACAAACGAAAACTGAGAATAAGGACAGCACCTGTTCCCTACGTCTGTGGGAGGAATCAATGCGAAAAGCCTTCCAAAATGCTTCAGATCCTGCTTCACGCTTGCAAAGCTCTCGGCAAGCATGTGCTGTGCCACCAAGGCCTGCCAGGCCGAGCGAGGACCGTCCTGACTTCAGGTCAGGACTCCACGCAGCCTGGCCTGCACACGGTGCCCACGCTGATGCCCGCGGACTGCCGGCCCGTCCCAGGTCGACTTCGGCTCATCGCCAGGGGTCTCCCCGATTCCCTCTCCAGTCTGCTGACTGCGGGTTCAACTCCCGTCCTCGGCCTCCTGGGAACCTGCGTGTCCACCACCCGCATCCCGGGCCATGTCCTGCTCCGGGCCCGGCGGCCCACACCATCCGGGCCCGGCGGCCCACACCCGCCAGCCTGGCCCTTCCCAGGCGGCTGCCACCTGCACCTGTCCCTGCCCTGCCTGCTGCACAGGTGCCCGCACCTGGCCCGGCTGCAGCACGGGATGCTCCGGCCTGCGACCCCACCAGCTTCCCGGCTGCACCCGCCCAGCGCAGCCCGCTCCCTGCTCTCTGGGATCTACGTGGAAGTCAGTGTCACGGGGCTCAGATGGCTCACAGGCCCCTTCTGAATTCATGACTTCCTTTCTAAGTATTTGTTGAATTCCATCTTCCCATCCCTAATTAGTGCCCCCCAATACTCTTTCCACATGTGCAGAATTGTTTCCAGTTAAGGTTTTCTGCGGTTGAAGAGTTTTCCTATTGTCCTCCCTATTCAATATACCATAAATTCAGTAAGTTTTGTCTTCGGTGAATAACATATTACTTTGTTCTCCTTTAAACTCAGTGAGATGGTTGTGGGAAAGTCTCCAAGCAAATAGCAGAAGCTGAGACTTGAAAGATTACTTCTAGGTAACTAGGTCAAAGAGCCCATTATGGGAAGGGGCGAGGGTGCGCTCCCGAGGGAGCAGCATGCACGCAGACCCCATGGTAGGAAACGGTGTAACTCATTCAAGAAATAGAAGGGCCACGGGACTGTCCCATGAGAGCAAAGCCAGCACCAAGAGGAGGCTGAGACAAGGCTGAACAGATGGCTCGATTCCATTTAGGGCATGTGAGTCCTGCGGAGGACATCAGTACCCATCCGGGGATGGAGCAGGGTGACTGAGGAGTATGCAGAAATGCAAGATGATGAGGTCTTCATCCTGATGTGGACTCTGGCAAGCGTGGCCAGGAAGCCAAGGCAGGGGTCGCACAGTAGACGCATCCAGGGATGAACGTCGTTAAGAGTCTGTTGACTGGTGTGTCGAAACGGAGAGAATAAAATCCGGTGGAAAGTCAGAATGCAAAATGGAAAGTCCTTTGTAATGAACCGGATGCTGCAGTGGGCACGAGGGAGGACGGTTCTTCACATCTGAGGTACAGAAGTGACTCAATAAAACAGAAAGCCCTCAAGAGGACCCGAGTTGGGAGGGAAGATGAGGCATTTGGCTGTGGAGAGGGTGCACTGGAAGGAAGCTTCAGGATAAGTGACTGATATCAATCAATGAATTCCTTTTTTCTTAATCCAGCTTGACTTACGTGCTCGGGTTGTATTTCTGTGTGACGCACCACCCCGGAGTCAGGACAGTGAAACAGCAACACTAGTCGTGCTCACAGACTCCATGTCAGGAAGCCAGGGGGCTGCAGCAGGGTGGCTTGCTTCAAACCCACAATGCCTAGGGTCTCGGGCCCAAAGAAAGCCCAGAAGTTGGGGTCCCGGACCCCTCCTAGGGGCACATGGGCTGGAGCGACTCAAGAATGGCCTTCCTGCCTTTATAGACGCCTTGCTCTCCTCACACGGGGGTGGCCTCGGGACACTGGGACATCTTTTCTCTGGCTTTCAGGCCAAGTGCTAGGATCCCAGGGACCAGGTGCCCCCCACATCGCCGTCCCTGTCGTAGGCCCAGGAGTCAGACAGTATCTCATAACATTTCTTTTTTAGAGATTCATGAACCGTCTCTCCCAGCTCCGCTGCCGGAGGCACAGCCCTCACTTCTTGGTTGAGGAGCATCAAGGCCACATCGCCGAGGACCAGGAGAGATGGAAGGTGCTGCAGGATCTGTGGGAACCACCAGGGGCCACCTTGCTTCTGTGCCTCTTGCAGCCAGAGTCCGGGCAGCCGGAAGGGCAGTGCCTCCTCTCGCGCATCTTTTGTTTGGCGCCGTCCAAGACGCTCTCTTTCATACCAACGAAACAGGTGTTTGCAGAAATGCGGAGCCTGTCCTCTCTCCCCTTCTGGTTTGTTTCTTGCTCTTTTTCAACTGTGTATCACACGGTGCAATTTATAGGAAAGAAGCATAGGACAGAACATCGGCAAAGAAGTAAAAATGCAAAGAACTCATGTAAAATATTTCAATCTAGAGCGAATCGCTACGGATAATTTGATGGACATTGGACCTTTGAGAGATCCCTTCTCGGGCTGTGGTGGGGCCACTTCCGCGCCTGCCAGGGAGAGGGCCCGGCTGGCCCGAAAGGCCTGCGAGGTCCCTGGGCCTCTCCTGGGGGCACGGGGCGCAGGGACCAGCAGGCTGTCTGGGTTTGGGTGATGCTGAACCCTTTGGGCAGGTTGTCCCTTGGCCCCTGGGGCTGTCCCCATTCCCAAGTTACGGCCTGGCTGTGTCCATCCCCCAGCTCCTGCGTGTGGGGACGGGAGCCAAGGACAGGCAGCAGGTGCAGGAGGACGGGCCCAGTGCAGGAGGGCGGAGCATCACCAAGATGCCGTGACTGCGGGGTGAGCACTGGGGGACTGAGGATCCAGTGCCCATGGGCTGCCGTCCTCCCCAGACACCCGGTGGCCTGTGTGCAGCTGCTCCCACTCAGAGGACACCCCTCTGCCTGAACCCCACCACCCATGGCTTTCCTGACAGCATCTGCCCCCGCGCGAGACCTGCTTGTGGCCCCGGGCCTGCTGGTCACCCGAGGAGGGGCCCCTGCGTGTGCAGGCCCAGCCCCCTGGTGGGACAAGGACACTGAGATGGCAGGTGGGCGCCCCAAGCAAGAGGGCGCTCAGGGGAGGCTGGGGAAGGGGCAGCTGCTGCTCTCAGGGCCGTGATAGGTGTACCGCACCCAGCACGATGCTTCTCAGCCCTGGCATGGAGGCGGCACGAGGTTCCTGGGTCCTCTCGGGAGCATCTGTGTCCTGTGAGCCCCAGGGGACCCGCCTCCACGTCCCCGGAGGCCGTTCCTCAGCCTAGTCCCTGCGGGGCCCCCAACCCCTGGCTGCGGCAGCTTGGGCAGCCTGTCCCCTGCCAGCCCCGCACTCTGACAGGCAGCCCGGAGGGGGCCGCACCATCGTGCCCTTGAACACGAACTCAGCTCCGATCTCTTCCTCCCTGCGCTGCTGACCAGTGCAAGCAGCAGCTCCTGATTCTTTTCTTTCTGGAATTGTTTCTTAAACTTCTGCTTCTGCCCACCAGGCCCCCTTTACCTAAGTTTAGCAAAGCTGAAAAGGAACCTGGAGCAATATCGTTTTCAACTGAATAAATTCTTGGTGCATAATGGTGACACTTTCTATGGTTTGTACGTGTCTCTAAGTGTGTGTGTGTCCAAGTCACACGCGCGTGCATGTGGGTGTGCGAATGTAGCACGGTCACGGCCGCGATACCGTGCCCTTTACCCGCTGGGTGAACGGACTAATCAGCAGGTGGTGTTGTCTGGAGAAAATGAAACATCGCTTGGTTGCAGAAAGACCCTAGAGCCAGGAGGTGTGTCCTCTGGAGCAATCCCCTCCACAGGCCCAGAGGGGCCCGGCTCCAGGCCCGCGGCCCCCACGACCCCTCCTCCTTCCCTGGGACACGAGGCCGCGCTGCCCGCTGCTTGCTCAGCATCGCCTCAGGGCGCGGGAGCACCTGTCCCCGCCTCACGCACCACCCGGGACCCCAGCTCCTCCGAGGACACTTGTCCGGGGCTTTGACCCCATCATCTGTTTGCTGAACCTCTGTGTGTGTCGTGCCGCCAAACTCCTCTGGGTCGACGATGCCCAAAGGAACGTGATCCGCACCCCCGCTCCCTGCACGGCCCGGGTGGGGACCGCCTCCAGTTCTTGGTCCCTGCGGAGACTCACCAGGCACCGGGCGCCGACTGCCACCACGGGGCTGTAGGGGAGATCTGTCAGGGTTAGGGGGAGATCTCATAGTCTCCCATTTTTATTAACAGTTTTTCATTTCTATCAATTTTTTTTATTCTGTGAATACCAAAATCACTTCAACATGAGCCGGAATCCAGTCTCACTACGATAGACAAAGCACAGCAAAGTCTCCAAAGACCCCAACTGTGTGTGACGTGCCTTACGCACAAAACGAGTTTTCTCCGAGGTGATGCTGTGAGCAGCCTGGCCGGGTGGGAGCCGTCCCCAGTGGCGTGCGCATCTGTCCATGCACTACGCTGCCTGTGTCCACGGGGTGATAAACTTACTGTCAAAAAAAAATGTTTTTTTGCCTTCCCAAGATCTAGAAAGAACTTATTAAACTCAAAAGCAAAGAAACAAACAACCCATTCAGGAAATGGACAAAAGACATGAAGAGAAATCTCACAGAGGAAGACATAGACGTGGCCAACACACACATGAGAAAATGCTCCACATCACTTGCCATCAGGGAAATACTAATCAAAACCACAATGAGATCCCACCTCACCCCAGTGAGAATGGGGAACATTGACAAGGCAGGACACCACAAATGTTGGCGAGGATGTGGAGAAAGGGGAACCCTCCTGCACTGTGGGTGGGAATGTGACCTGGTGCGGCCACTCTGGAAAACCGTGTGGAGGTTCCTCAAAGAGTTAAAAATAGATCTACCCAATGACCCAGCAATTGCACTGCTGGGGATTTACCCCAAAGATACAGATGCAGTGAAATGCTGGGACCCCTGCACCCCGATGATTCTAGCAGCAATGTCCACAATAGCCAAACTGTGGAAGGAGCCTCGGTGTCCATCGACAGATGATGGATAGAGAAGCTGTGGTCTCTGTGTACAGTGGGATATTCCTCAGCCATTAGAAACGAGCAAATGAACCATTTGCTCTAAATCCTATACATATGCCCAGTGTGATTATTTCCTAACGCCTTATTTACTATAAATCAGTGTAAAACAGTTTTTTTTGCACAACCTTTACCCAGCTTGAATAATGCTCTGGTAAAGTCTTTTTCCTTGGATGGGAGGTCTTTGTTAATGGAGACAGCTCTGGTCATATTCACAAGGATTACTCTCCCCTTTCACTTGCCAAGGTCGTGAGAAGATCTTGCTCAAATCTTCGCTGTAGGGATCCCTGGGTGGCGCAGTGGTTTAGCGCCTGCCTTTGGCCTGGGGCGCGATCTTGGATACCCGGGATCGAATCCCATGTCCGGCTCTTGTAGCCTATTTGTAAGATAGAAATAAGGAAAAAATTTTAAAAACTTCCAGGTCTGAAAAGAGAAATCTGACTTCAGTTACCATAATGGAGAGATAGAGAGTCACTACTTTTTTTTTTTTTTGAGAGTCACTTCTTTACTGAATTCTCAACTTTGAAAATATACAGAATCAGGACACTGCAAAAAAGGAAGAGTCTGCAAACAAATGGGATGCTTAGATGCTGCCATAAGCAAAATTACTATGAATTTTCCTCTTGACTTTCAATAAATGGATCTATACTAATATGGCAAGGAAATGATTTTCTGGGGACAAATAAGCAAAGATTTTCAGGGATTACATGACATTGTGTATGGGCTAATATTAACTATGACCCAAAACATGACAGTGGTTCAATGGTGAGAATGTGAAATGATAGGTGATAAATTGTGTTCTCAACTAATTCTGTAAACCAGAGGTTGTAGTAAGAATATACTCTGTGGGAAATTTTCTAATTCTTGAATGTATAGCTACATTAAAACTTCCTGGTAACTGGAAGAATTGCACATTTGCTCTCTGACCTTTGGAATGAGGTATATTATAGTGTCATGCATCAAGTGTAAATGTCTGTGAATGAACTTTCACCAAAACAGTAAACCAAAATCAACACTGTATTTCTAAAAGAATTTTAGAAGAAATTCTAAATTAAAAAATGATGCAGGGTGGTCTTTTCTACCTTGTTCTCATTTTCAGACATGATTGGCCTGTGCACAAATAATTCAGGACATAATAGATGATGGTACATCATGACAAACCTGATAAAATACTTTAAAAACTGGAACTCTAAATGCAATTGGATTTCCATATGCTGGAGCAAATTAGCATAGATTCTTGCAGTTGATTTATTTTGGAGGAGGAAGAAACTTTTATTTTTGCCTGTATCAGAGAGAGAGAGAGAATAATAAAAACAGCCTTTCTTGGCAGAGAGAACAGGGCATGTTCAATGACTTTTCAGTGTCATATTTTTGGACCATCTCAGCACTCTAGATCTTGAAACAATTTCATCTTCTGAGACCATGACCTCCTATTGGGATACTTCATAGATCTCACCATGCTGATGGATTGTACAACCAGGCAGACGCTCAACCACTGAGCCACCCAGGTATCCAAATATTTTCTTTCTAATTATACGCTTATACATTATTTTTGACTCTCCTTTTAATTCCTTTAAAAATATTTATTTCATAAGAGAAAGATGGCTAGAATGTGACAATAAGAATTGGCCATTTTATTTGAGGACTTTGGATCAGAAGATAGGAATGTGCCAGGGGAAAAAAATTTTTTTCCTTCTGGCTTTTTCTAGAATTTCTCTATTATGAAGTACAGGGAGAAAAGAGAAGCTGTATTATTATATAAAGATAGTTTCAGGTCTTCTAATGATTTGAGTTATAGTCTGTTCATATACACAATTGCCCATGGGATAATGTCTCACATAATAGAGTACCCCATTCAAGTCAAATACAAGTCAAACACATACATATATACACACAGTATCTCGGGCAACCCGTTAACTGGAGGTTTCATAATTCACCATAACATCGTGTCTTCTAAATAGCTTTGCTAGATTCTCTCTTGTACTGTGTCAAAGATGAGGCTATCAAATTCTCTGTATTTTAATATCGTGAGTGCTGCTGGTCCCAGCCTACTTCTAACTATCCCAGTCAAGTCATAATATATTTTCTTGACACTAAGCATGTCAATGCTTAATGCTTAATATATAACAGTAAATAACACTCTTAAGTTTACTTTAAAAATTTTTGTATTCATAAGGAAACATGGCCCAGATACAAGTGCATAAAAAAAGAACTAAAATAAACCATTAAATCTCATGAATTAAATTTGATGAAATAACTCAATATTTCATATTAAACACAGGTTAACTTGTGACAGAAATGCCTCTGCAAAACCTGCTCAATCTGTGCACCTGGGTGCCCTAAGAATAGCTTGTCTTCTCTGAAGGTGTGATAAACTAGGTCAGTTGGGAGGGGTAACTTACAGACACTTAGGCCACCACTGAGCCAGGTTTGCTGTCAGGCACTGACATCTGTGGCTCTCTGTGAAAGCACTAGAAGAGGCAGTACAATTTTCTTACAAAACAGCAAAATGAGAATTCATGATAACTATAACCACATTTTATTTTTAAGGATAAAAATCCCCAATTCACCTAACATTTTGATTACATCTGAAGTTTGAGTCATCTACATTTGCTTAGAGAAACTGACAACAATATACATGTGTGACTGGCAAAATAGTAGATTCAGTGTGAATCTACTAAATAAAATATGTGCAGGAGAAATTAATGTTGATTCTAAAATGCTTCTGCTGCCCACCTTTAATAAGTGTATATCTAGTTTTTACTTCTGTTGTCCTAACCTAAGAAATCACAACCTCAGAGTATTTGGTTGTTTTTGGCTGTCACTTTAAACAATCTTAAATACTACTGGAAAGAAAATGCCGCAGGTATTAACAGCTGATATTTTAAACATCTTATGGTCTTTAAAAGTCTGATTAAAAGATAAAGAAATAATATAGAGAAGTTAGAAGCAATTTAATTGAGAAGTGGGTGTGCCAAAATGAGAAAGGAGAATAGAATAATGCATACATCATTAATTCATTATCGCAACAAATGTAGTTTGCTAGGTACAGAATATGCTGCGAAGACCATGTTAGATGCATCCCTCTTCATCTGACAGAGAAGAAAGACAAACAAGAAATCTCAAGAAAGTTTGAATGTTATGTTAATGAATCATCATGGGAGCACTAGTCAAGGAAATCTGCATTTGGTAAGGATGGGCTTCTCAGAGGCAGGGACAACTAGAGTAATACTACATGTTTGAATGAATAGGAGCCAGAAAAGGGAATTTCCAGATTAAGGTAAATTTCCAGTAAGAGCAAACTGCATTTGGTAAGATCCAGTAGTAGTGACAAAAAACATAGTACTAGAAGAACCAAAATCCAAAAGACTTTCAACATGGCCACAGCAGATACTGTAAGTGGAGAGTAAGGAAATAAGCTGGACCTGGAAATCTGGGTGGGGCTAAATTTTGAAGGACCTCATAAACCACATCAAGGAATGTTTATGCATCAATATAGTAAGAGGTCACTAGCCAGCTTTAAGCATGGTGTAGCATTTCCTCATTTGTGTTTTAGAAGAATTACACTGGTTATAGTTTACAGAATGTAATGAGGGAGTCCATCCTCATCAATGAAGAGACCAGTTGCTTAGAGACTATTGTTAACTAGATTGGAAATAGGAAATGGGAAAGAAGAGAATTTTTCATTTTCAATAAGTAATATTAAAGAGGGAGAAATGACAGCACTGGAGACTAAATGTATGGAATAAGTACAAAAACAGAGAGGGTAAAAAAAATTTAAAACTTTAAAAAATTAAAAAAAAATTTTTTTAAATTAAAAAAAAAAAACAGAGAGGGTAAACCAATGCTGAGATCATTTCACTGGCTGAATAGCTAAGAGCAAAGAAGTATGTTTTGTACAACTGACAAAGAAAAAAGGGGGAGCAGCTAGTATTAGAGACTGGTGAACTCAGTTGTGGTCACGAAACGTTGAACTACTTGTAGGACACTCAAGGGTAGACAGCAATTTAAGAAAAGAGTTAAGACCCAGAAGTCATCAAAATACAACTGCTATTTGAATGCCTGGGAATGAATACAATCCTTCAGAGCAAATGTATGATTGAGAATAGAATAGGATCTAGAAGTAATATTAAAGAAGGCTAAGGCTTACAGGAAGAGAAAAATATAAGAAGTTCTCCTAAAAGAAAGACTGAGGGGGAGGAGGGGCAAGATGTCGGAAGAGTAGGGTCTCCAAATCACCTGTCTCCACCAAATTACCTAGAAAACCTTCAAATTATCCTGAAAATCTATGAATTCGGCCTGAGATTTAAAGAGAGACCAGCTGGAATGCTACAGTGAGAAGAGTTTGCGCTTCTATCAAGGTAGGAAGACGGGGAAAAAGAAATAAAGAAACAAAAGGCCTCCAAGGGGGAGGGGCCCGCGAGGAGCCGGGCTGAGGCCGGGGCGAGTGTCCCCAGGACAGGAGAGCCCCGTCCCGGAGGAGCAGGAGCTGCACCGACCTTCCCGGGGGAAAGGGGCTCGCAGGGAGTTGGAGCAGGACCCAGGAGGGCGGGGATGCCCTCGGGCTCCCGGGGACACTAACAGACACCTGCGCCCCGGGAGAGTGCGCCGAGCTCCCTAAGGGCTGCAGCGCGCACGGGGGGACCTGGAGCAGCTCGGGGGGCTCGGGGGCGGCTCCGCGGAGGGGGCTGCGGGGCGGGAGCGCGAATCCAACAGCGCAGGCTCCGGAGCACAGGGCCCGGGACACAGGCCAGGATCCAGCCTCCCCCCGGGACAGGCAGAGGCCGGGAGGGCCCAGGACAGCGAGGACGCTCCTGCCCCGAGCTGAGCAGATCAGCGGCCCCGCCCCGGAGCCTCCAGGCCCTGCAGACGGAGAGCTCCTTAGTTCCTGCCGGAGCTGAATCCAGGTTTCCAGAGCTGGCCACGCCACTGGGGCTGTTGCTCCTGGGGCCTCACGGGGTAAACAACCCCCACTGAGCCCTGCACCAGGCAGGGGCACAGCAGCTCCCCCAACTGCTAACACCTGAGAATCAGCACAGCAGGCCCCTCCCCCAGAACACCAGCTAGACTGACTGACAACTTCCAGGGGAAGCCAAGGGACTTAAAGTACACAGAATCAGAAGATACTCCCCCGTGGTTCTTTTTTCTTTTCTTTTTCTTTTTCTTTTTCTTTTTTTTTTTTGTTGATTTGTTTTGCTTTTTGATTTGTTTCCTTCCCCCACCCCCTTTTTTTCCTTTCTTTCTTTTTCTTTTTTTCTTCTTTTTTTTCGTTTTTTTCTTCCTTTTTTTTCCCTCTTTCTCTTTTCTTTCCTTCTTTCTCTCCTCTCTTTTTCTCCTTTTCCCAATACAACTTGCTTTTGGCCACTCTGCACTGAGCAAAATGACTAGAAGGAAAACCTCACCTCAAAAGAAAAAATCAGAAACAATCCTCTCTCCCACAGAGTTACAAAATCTGGATTACAATTCAATGTCAGAAAGCCAATTCAGAAGCACTATTATACAGCTACTGGTGGCTCTAGAAAAAAGCACAAAGGACTCGAGAGACTTCATGACTGCAGAATTTAGAGCTAATCAGCCAGAAATTAAAAATCAATTGAATGAGATGCAATCCAAACTAGAAGTCCTAACAACAAGGGTTAACGAGGTGGAAGAATGAATGAGTGACATAGAAGACAAGTTGATAGCAAAGAGGGAAACTGAGGAAAAAAGAGACAAACAATTAAAAGACCATGAAGATAGATTAAGGGAAATAAATGACAGCCTGAGGAAGAAAAATTTACGTTTAATTGGTGTTCCCGAGGGCACCGAAAGGGACAGAGGGCCAGAATATGTATTTGAACAAATCATAGCTGAAAACTTTCCTAATCTGGGAAGGGAAACAGGCATTCAGATCCAGGAAATAGAGAGATCCCCCCCTAAAATCAATAAAAACCGTTCACACCTTGACATTTAAGAGTGAAGATTGCAAATTCCAAAGATAAAGAGAAGATCCTTAAAGCAGCAAGAGACAAGAAATCCCTGACTTTTATGGGGAGGAGTATTAGGGTAACAGCAGACCTCTCCACAGAGACCTGGCAGGCCAGAAAGGGCTGGCAGGATATATTCAGGGTCCTAAATGAGAAGAACATGCAAACAAGAATCCTTTATCCATCAAGGCTCTCATTCAAAATGGAAGGAGACATAAAGAGCTTCCAAGACAGGCAGGAACTGAAAGAAAGAATATGTGACCTCCAAACCGGCTCTGCAAGAAATTTTAAGGGGGCCTCTTAAAATTCCCCTTTAAGAAGAAGTTCAGTGGAACAATCCACAAAAACAAGGACTGAATAGATATCATGATGACACTAAACTCCTATCTCTCAATAGTAACTCTGAACGTGAACGGGCTTAATGACCCCATCAAAAGATGCAGGGTTTCAGACTGGATAAAAAAGCAGGACCCATCTATTTGCTGTCTACAAGAGACTCATTTTAGACAGAAGGACACCTACAGCCTGAAAATAAAAGGTTGGAGAACCATTTACCATTCGAATGGTCCTCAAAAGAAAGCAGGGGTAGCCATCCTTATATCAGATAAACTAAAATTTACCCCAAAGACTGTAGTGAGAGATGAAGAGGGACACTATATCATACTTAAAGGACCTATCCAACAAGAGGACTTAACAATCCTCAATATATATGCCCCAAATGTGGGAGCTGCCAAATATATAAATCAATTATTAACCAAAGTGAAGAAACACTTAGATAATAATACACTTATACTTGGTGACTTCAATCTAGCTCTTTCCATACTCGATAGGTCTTCTAAGCACAACATCTCCAAAGAAACGAGAGCTTTAAATGATACACTGGACCAGATGGATTTCACAGATATCTATAGAACTTTACATCCAAACTCAACTGAATACACATTCTTCTCAGGTGCACTTGGAACTTTCTCCAGAATAGACCACATACTGGGTCACAAATAGGGTCTGAACCGATACCAAAAGATTGGGATTGTCCCCTGCATATTCTCAGACCATAATGCCTTGAAATTAGAACTAAATCACAACAAGAAGTTTGGAAGGACCTCAAACACGTGGAGGTTAAGGACCATCCTGCTAAAAGATGAAAGGGTCAGCCAGGAAATTAAGGAAGAATTGAAAAGATCCATGGAAACTAATGAGAATGAAGATACAAGTGTTCAAAATCTTTGGGATGCAGCAAAAGCAGTCCTAAGGGGGAAATACATCACAATACAAGCATCTATTCAAAAACTGGAAGAACTCAAATACAAAAGCTATCCTTACACATAAAGGAGCTAGGGAAAAAAACAGCAAATGGATCCTACACCCAGGAGAAGAAGAGAGTTAATAAAGATTCGAGCAGAACTCAACGAAATCGAGACCAGAAGAACTGTGGGACAGATCAACAGAACCGGGAGTTGGTTCTTTGAAAGAATTAATAAGCTAGATAAACCATTAGCCAGCCTTATTAAAAAGAAGACAGAAATTACTCAAATTAATAAAATCATGAATGAGAAAGGAGAGATCAGCACCAACACCAAGGAAATACAAACGATTTTAAAAACATATTATGAAGAGCTATACGCGAATAAATTAGGCAATCTAGAAGAAATGGACGCATTCCTGGAAAGCCACAAACTACCAAAACTGGAACAGGAAGAAATAGAAAACCTGAACAGGCCAATAACCAGGGAGGAAATTGAAGCAGTCATCAAAAACCTCCCAAGACACAAGAGTCCAGGGCCAGATGGCTTCCCAGGGGAATTCTATCAAACGTCTAAAGAAGAAACCATACCTATTCTCCTAAAGCTGTTTGGAAAGATAGAAAGACATGGAGTACTTCCAAATTCGTTCTATGAGGCCAGCATCACCTTAATTCCAAAACCAGAGAAAGACCCCACCAAAAAGGAGAATTACAGACTAATATCCCTGATGAACATGGATGCAAAAATTTTCAACAAGATACTGGCCAATCGGATCCAACAGTACAGTAAGAAAATTATTCTCCATGACCAAGTAGGATTTATCCCCGGGACACAAGGCTGGTTCAACACCCGTAAAACAATCAATGTGATTTATCATATCAGCAAGAGAAAAACCAAGAACCATATGATCCTCTTATTAGATGCAAATGCATTTGACAAAATACAGCATCCATTTCTGATCAAAACTCTTCAGAGTGTAGGTATAGAGGGAACATTCCTCAACATCTTAAAAGCCATCTACGAAAAGCCCACAGCAAATATCATTCTCAATGGGGAAGCACTGGGAGCCTTTCCCCTAAGATCAGGAGCAAGACAGAGATGTCCACTCTCACCACTGCTATTCAACATAGTACTGGAAGTCCTAGCCTCAGCAATCAGACAACAAAAAGACATTAAAGGCACTCAAATTGGCAAAGAAGATGTCAAACTCTCCCTCTTTGCCGATGACATGATACTCTACAAAGAAAACCCAAAAATCTCCACCCCAAGATTGCTAGAACTCATACAGCAATTCGGTATTCTGGCAGGATACAAATCAATGCCCCCCCCAAAAAAAAATCAATGCCCAGAATTCAGTGGCATTTCTATACACTAACAATGAGACTGAAGAAAGAGAAATTAAGGAGTCAGTCCCATTTACAATTGCACCCATAAGCATAAGATACCTAGGAATAAACCTAACCAAAGAGGTAAAGGATCTATACCCTCAAAACTATAGAACACTTCTGAAAGAAATTGAGGAAGACACAAAGAGATGGAAAAATATTCCATGCTCATGGATTGGCAGAATTAATATTGTGAAAATGTCAATGTTACCCAGGGCAATATACACGTTTAATTCAATCCCTATCAAAATACTATGGACTTTCTTCAGAGAGTTAGAACAAATTATTTTAAGATTTGTGTAGAATCAGAAAAGACCCTGAATAGCCAGGGGAATTTTAAAAAAGAAAACCGTATCTGGGGGCATCACAATGCCAGATTTCAGGTTGTACTACAAAGCTGTGGTCATCAAGACAGTGTGGTACTGACACAAAAACAGACACATAGATCAATGGAACAGAATAGAGAACCCAGAAGTGGACCCTGAACTTTATGGTCAACTAATATTTGATAAAGGAGGAAAGACTATCCATTGGAAGAAAGACAGTCTCTTCAATAAATGGTGCTGGGAAAATTGGACATCCACATGCAGAAGAATGAAACTAGACCACTCTCTTGCACCATACACAAAGATAAACTCAAAATGGATGAAAGATCTAAATGTGAGACAAGATTCCATCAAAATCCTAGAGAAGAACACAGGCAACACCCTTTTTGAACTCGGCCACAATAACTTCTTGCATGATACATCCACGAAGGCAAAAGAAACAAAAGCAAAAATGAACTATTGGGACTTCATCAAGATAAGAAGCTTTTGCACAGCAAAGGATACAGTCAACAAAACTAAAAGACAACCTACAGAATGGGAGAAGATATTTGCAAATGACCTATCAGATAAAGGGCTAGTTTCCAAAATCTATAAAGAACTTATTAAACTCAACACCAAAGAAACCAACAATCCAATCATGAAATGGGCAAAAGACATGAACAGAAATTTCACAGAGGAAGACATAGACATGGCCAACATGCATATGAGAAAATGCTCTGCATCACTTGCCATCAGGGAAATACAAATCAAAACCACAATGAGATACCACCTCACACCAGTGAGAATGGGGCGAATTAACAAGGCAGGAAACAACAAACGTTGGAGAGGATGCGGTGAAAAGGGAACCCTCTTCCTCTGTTGGTGGGAATGTGAACTGGTGCAGCCACTCTGGAAAACTGTATGGAGGTTCCTCAAAGAGTTAAAAATAGACCTGCCCTAAGACCCAGCAATTGTACTGTTGGGGATTTACCCCAAAGATACAGATGCAATGAAACGCCGGGACACCTGCACCCCGATGTTTATAACAGCAATGGCCACAATAGCCAAACTGTGGAAGGACCCTCGGTGTCCATCAAAAGATGAGTGGATAAAGAAGATGTGGTTTATGTATACAATGGAATATTACTCAGCTTTTAGAAATGACAAATACCCACCATTTGCTTCAATGTGGATGGTACTGGAGGGTATTATGCTGAGTGAAGTAAGTCAGTCGGAGAAGGACAAACATTATATGTTCTCATTCATGTGGGGAATATAAATAATAGTGAAAGGGAATATAAGGGAAGGGAGAAGAAATGTGTGGGAAATATCAGAAAGGGAGACAGAACGTAAAGACTGCTAACTCTGGGAAACGAACTAGGGGTGGTAGAAGGGGAGGAGGGCGGGGGGTGGGAGTGATTAGGTGACGGGCAGTGGGGGTTATTCTGTATGTTGGTAAATTGAACACCAATAAAAAAATAAAAATAAAAATAAATAAAAAAAAGAATATCTGAGGGACTTATCCCAAGCCAGAAAGAGAGCCAAGGTAGTATGTTGTAATGACTACCATTAGTGTATTTTAAGAAGAAAGGAGATAACTTTTGAGTATCTTAAAAGATCTATATAAGGTCTGAAATTTCCTGGATATTAATAATAAAAGAGTCATGGATGATTTTCTTGGGAGGAGTTTTTAAGCGAGTGGTGAATGTCAAGGAGACCTTGCAGATAGTTACAGACTGTTTGAGCTGAAGAAGTAGAAATGGTAAAAACATAATAAGAATTTAATATGACACATGTGTTACAGGTAGAATTTCCTAGGAAGCAAACATTAAGGAGGGGTTATCAGGGTTTTTATTAGGGAATGTCCTTGGTATGAACATCTTTGGAAAGAAGGGTAAGGGGAACAGAATTGGGAAGTAGACCTATGATTTAATACTGACCACCTCTTCAGCTGAATCCAGGAAGCTCTGGAGCAAAAATAGCCTATTTTGAGACTACATCTAAAATTCCTATCTCTATTATCATCCCATACTCTTCTAACCATCAGCTATTACCACCACAATAGTAGGGATTTTACCTGGAGATGTGACACAGCTTCTTACAGTCTAATACCTTGACCTCCATGGCCTTCTCAGGTCAGAATTGTGATGTTTATGCATTGATGATCAAAACTGGGTGGGAGAGACATCTGGTTTCTAAGTCATGTAAGGGTCTTGGAAGTCACAACTCCACACAACAAATAAAAAGGTAAAGAGACTGAAAAACAAATACTCCTCTTGGATCTGGACGTGAGGGGAGGACATAGGGCAAACAGATGCCCCCAATGACTGGAGACACAGGCAACTATAGAGAGTCGAGGCTTATGAGAGGAAACCACTACAGCAACCAGGCCCACAGTAGGAAAACCTGAGTTGTAGTTGACAAATTACTGAGGGCTCCGTGTGAACAAGCCTAAGAGTTATATACTCTAGGGGATTCATTCACGGAGGTGGGGGGATAAGGCACAATATGGTAAGGGTTACTTCCAGGATCTTGACAGGTCCCCCACAGTAAATATCAGAGAAAAACTCCCTTCCTACTTCTGGCAGGGGGAGAGGAAAAGGAACCATTTTGAAATAGGCCAGAGCACTCTGTTCTTCTGAACAAGGCAAATCTTCAGGAGAAACTTGTTAACCAGAGCCTGACCTGCTGGGGTGTTGTCAGAGCCTAAGTGGCCCAGAGGGAGGGAGATACCAACTCTGGTCAGTTCTAGCCTTCCACATAGAAGAAGGGAAATGTACACGTCTAGCCCACTCTGGAGCCATCTTGACCCACCTCAGGAGGGAGAAAAGCTCTAAGAAGCTCTTGTGAAAGTCACAGTCCAGAGGTGCAGGCTCACTATAGGCCTGAGAGCTGGTCACAGGCCTGTAGAATGCCTCCCCCTCCACCACAGCTCACCAGCACAGTACTGAAAACCTACGTGCAGCAGTTCCTTTTACCCGATACAACATGTCTGACTCTCAAGAAAAAAACGTCACAGCCTAGTAGAAGTCATACAACACAGTTTGAAGAGACTAAACAAGCGTTAGAAGCAGACATGGCAGGGATGTTGAAATGATCAGAGTGAGAATTTAAAAGAGCTGTGATAAACATGCTCAGGGCTCTAATGGCTACAGTAGATGGCATCAGGAACAGTTAAGCAATGTAAGGAGAGACACAGAAATCCTAAGAAAGAGCAAAACAGTAGAAAATGCTAGAGTTCACAAACATTGTAACTTAAATGAAGACTGCCTCTGATGGTGTTAATAATTGACTGGAGATGGTTGATGATGGGATCTCTGAGCTAGAAGATATATTGTTAGAATGCCTGAAAACCAAAAATAAAGTAACCAAAGACTGAGGAAAAAGCAGGATAGGGCATTGAAGGACCCTGGAAACTAGAAAATATATAACATACTTTTATTTATTTTTTTTAAAGATTTTATTTATTTATTCATAGAGACACAGAGAGAGAGGCAGAGACACAGGCAGAGGGAGAAGCAGGCTTCATGCAGAGAGCCTGATGTGGGACTCGATCCAGGGTCTCCAGGATCACGCCCTGGGCTGCAGGCGGCGCTAAACCACTGCGCCACGGGGGTTGCCCTATAACATACTTTTAATAGGAATATCAGGAGAAGAGAGAAAGGAAGAGCATATGTTTGAAATAATGACTGAGGATTTCCCCATATTAATAAGATCCATAATTAATTAATCAGATACCATAACACCCTACCCAGGGAGCTGAAGCAGGAAAAATGTCATTATAAAACACAAAGTAAAACAACAATAAGATACCTACTATCCACCCGTTAGAATGGCCAAAACCTGGAAAACTAACCTCACCACCAAATGCTGACAAGGATGTGAAGCAACAGCAACTCTTACTCATTGCTGCTGGATGTGAAGAATGATGTAGTCTCTTTGGGAATGAAAAGTAGTTTCACTCCCCAAAATAGAAAACTTTTGTCCACACAATATTTATAGCAGCTTTATTCATAACTCCCAAAACTTGGAAGCAACCAAGACATCCTTCAATTGGTAAGTGGATAAAAAACTGTGGTATAAAAAAAAAAACAAAAACAAAAAAAACTGTGGTATATCCAGAGAATGGACTACTTTTTCAAGGCTAAAAAGAAATATGCTTAAGGGATGCGAAGACATGGAGGACCTTATATGCCTATCAGTAAGTGAAAAAAAATCAATATGAAAACTCTACATACTGTATGATTCCACCTCTATGAAACTCTGGAAAAGGCAAAGTTATTGAGGGATAAAAAGAGATCAGGTATTGCCAGGAGGTGCGGGGCCCGGAGAGATGTTTAAGTGGATATCAATGGATTAAAAAGGATTTTTAGAGCCATGAAAATATTCTATATGATACCATTATGATGGATTCACTTCATTACATATTTCTCCAAACCCACAGAATGTCCAATGCTTACAGCAAACTGTAATATAAACTATAAACTTCCGATGATTATAATGTATTCATGTCGGTTCATGACTTGTCACAAATGTCCCAAATGTTAATAATGGGAGAAGCTGGGCTTATGTGGGGCCAGGGAATAAGTGGGAAATCTCTCTACCATCCCTTCAATTTTGATGCGAACCTTAAACTGCTCTAAAAAAATGTCCTAATTAAAAAAAAATAGATAAAGGAGTACCAAGTGTTGCTCACATAGACTCCCATATATTCTCTCCTGCTATAATTATGTGACAGCAGTCCTGTGCCTACAAAGGTGGTGACTCACTGTCTTGCCTTCTGGTTCTGGACCCAGTACCCAGGAAGCAGCTATGGTTTACAGTATGAATGGGGTCTCATGCGACGTCCCCTGGAGGACAGCGAGTCTCTTCTGAAACTGATTCATCTCACTATGCAGAGGCCAGGATTGTGGAGATGATTCAGTATAAACTCCCCTAGCATGTGAAGAGACTGACGGTAAACAGAGCCGCTCTTGGCTTCCCTTTGCTTCCTAAGTCCACCTATTTTTCCTATGGAGGACGGAACACCACCCGAAATCTAGTATTTCAAGTACCTATCAAATCTTTTGTACGATGTGCAACCTCATAAAGTATCTCCTTCAAGGCCATGCTTTAGTTGTTCTTTTAGCAGGCATTCCAAAACTCTGTTAGGCTTGTAACCTCAGGGCCATGGCCCCATACCCACATATCATTTGTTGTTTTAAGATATTTCTCTAGGTCTGATAAAATGTTACATGGAGACTCTGTTGAGTATATCAAACGCTTGGTCAACTTTCAGATAGTGGTGGTGGCTACAGCCTCATGGCAGGAAAAACAAAAACCTCTACCCAGAGTGTGTATTTACCCCTATGGAAATGAATTTCTGGCCCTTCTACGGTGGAAGGAATCAAGGTAGTCAACTTGCCACCCACAGTGTGATTGAATGTCTCACAGACGGATTCAGCCAAACACGGGGCTTGGGGCTCAGCCCTGGTCTCTGTTTCTGGTAGGCTGGACATTCAGCCTTATATCCAGTCTGAAAAGCACACCCTGTAGGAGACATGTTCAGTCTCTATCTTTGCTACCACGGCCCTTTCGTTCGTGTGCTTATGACGTCTGTACAGCGTTGGGGTTGCTGAAATGGAGGCCAACTGACAGCGGGCTGAGTCATTTTACCTAATTGTTGCTTAGGACCATTTCTATAATGGATGCTCTTTCCTGGACATTAACATGTGATGTAAAGATTGTCATCCTTGCCCATTCCATTCCATTTAAAATCTGCCTTTACACCCAAATCACTTTGTCCCAGATCGTCCAATGTTACTCCTTCTAGAAGACCTCTGACCAGAAAGCCTGTTTGTTTGCAAATCTCCAGGAGTCCATGAATATCCTAATCCTATGAGGCTTTTCTATTTATACAAATTGGATAACCATGTGCCTGGCATGAAGCTCTGATAGGAGGATTTTCCCTCATCATCCTTGCTTGGCTGTGGTGCAAACACATCCATTTTCTACTTATAGCTACACGCTAAGATGACAAGGGATATAAGAGAGCCCCCCTCCCTCCGATGGTCTCAGGTATAAGCTGTGGAAGAGGCACTGGCCAAAATCTGGTGGCTAACATGAGGGTTTAAAAGATAGTCATGCAGTTTTCAAGGGTCTTCTGATTATGCTTATGCTTGATCCTGAATGTAAATCTTTCCTTTTATGTGATATGGCCCAGTTCTTTTTTAAAGATTTTATCCATTTATTCATGAGAGATGCAGAGAGAGGCAGAGACACAGGCAGAGGGAGAAGCAGACTCCCTGCAGGGAACCCGATGTGGGACTCGATCCCAGGACCCCAGGATCGTGACCTGACCCAAAGGCAGATGCTCAACCGCTGAGCCACCCAGGTGCCCCTACTGGCCAGCCTACCTTACTTCATAGAAAGGTAGGTTTGACAGATTCATGTCAAAGATATGTCAGACCTTAAGTGGTGAAAACATTTGATTCTGTAACTACTGACAGTAAGAGAAAAAACCCTGAGCTCTATTCTGATTTGTGCTAAGATTACCAGGCAGGATAAAGAGAGGATGAAGGATAGAGGGGGACGAGAGATTCAAAGGAAAACTTTCAAAGGGTTGGTCAGTATACATGGGATTAGGCCAGGGGTGTGTCTATTTCATGGCCACTCTGGAAGTTAGGATTCTATCTTCCCACAGAGACTGGCATACAGAGGCCCTCTCCTCCCTGATTACATTTTAGGTCCTAGAGAAAGATACTGCTGCGTCGTAAGACATACATATACATCTCAGCGAGCAGAGAAGGAGTTCACAATTGTAAGCCCTTTTTAGTAAAAGCTCTAAGAAAATAAGGTCTGGGGTCTGTTGTCAGGTGTTGGCTAGAACAAACACTAAATTCTTTTGACATCCTTAATTTCTTATCCAGACAAGAATTCAGAAGGGAGCAGAGTTTTCCCAGAGATGCATCCTCAGGGGGCAAAGAGTCTTGCTATGGTTTGGTCGGTCTCTCAGCACATAGGTTTGAATGGAATGTCTGTACGAAGATAGTTTGCAGTTCTCACTCGTGACAAGTACTTCTGGGGACCCGATGAACTGGTGCCCTGTGGTCAGACACTGCCTCTACAGTGGCCTGGCACAGTACCAGGTGCTATTTGCAAAAGCTATGTGACCTGCCCTTGCAGAGGTCATCATCTTGCTCCAGACCACTAGGAACCTGTGTTCTCTCTTGAGGCTTGTTTTACATTCCATACTACTCCTTGCCCCACCACTGATTCCTCTAAGCCCAAAGTGTTTTCTGAGTAAAATGGCGCAAGTGCTATTGCACATCAGCAATATGTGCAGGCTGTGCACATATTGTGTTTGCACATCAGCCTAGATCTGCAGGATCTTATGCTCCACAGCAAAAGTCAGTAGGCTTTTGTTTCTGGTACTTGGGTCAGAAGAGTATTTCTAGGCATGGGATATACAGCTTCCAGCATCTGCTGAAGCGTAAGAGGCATTATACTTCCTTCTTCACGTTCAGAAATGCAAGATGTAGTAAGATTCTTTTTCCTTTGCTCTAGATGGCATGTTCACTCTCCTAACCACTGCACTTCTGAAATGTCCTAAGATATCTCTTTCACTCTCTGGAGTGCGTGTTCTTAGCAATGCATCTAATGTGATAGATTCTTCTTGATCATCTGGTCCAATGTGCATGATGTCTTTGCTATGGTGCATTAATAGGATGTCCAGATGGTCCATATCTCTTTGGACTATATTATGACAGAGAATGGGAGAATTCATATAGCCCCAGCCAAGAACTATAAATGTGCACATTTATTCATGCTTGGTGAATGTGAACTGTTTCAGATTTTCCTTCCTGGTCAGAATATAAAAGAACACATTCACCAAAGCTATCATCATTCACCAGGTACCTGAGTTTGAGGTAATCAGCTCGAGCAGAGATGCCACATCTGACGCAGCAGCTGCAGTGGTCTACTATCATCTTCGAAGATCTATGTAGTTCCTCCAGGTGCCATGCAGTGAATTAAATACAGATATGGTGGGAACCATCATCCTTACAACCTTTAGGAACATCAATTACAATATTAGTCTGTTCCTCTTCCCAGAATGGCATATTTTTCTTGACTTAATACCTTGTCTGGAGGAGGAGTATAGATTCAGAGGCTTCCACTTGGCCATCCTCACTATGATATACCTTACCCTGGAGGCCAAGAATCCCCCCTTCGGAGTTTGCACCAACTACCAAATATGTCTATTACAATTATACATCTAAGGACCAGAGAGATGGTAGAGGGAGGAATCAGAGAAACAGAAGAGACAGTTCAGGAAGAGATCCTTGAAGGGAAATAAAAGAATATTTAGAATGGGAAAAAATGGTATAAAAGGCAGTATGTCCTTTGTAACAGGAGATCCACGTGTACAGCAATCATACTTTTGTAAATCCAGGGAACTCCCAAATGATGATTCATTTCCTCCAAGAAGAGGTGGCAGGATTGTCATCAAAGAGTGAAAATCCATGGTTTTGAGAAGGGTGAAGAATATTTTGGAACAGACACTGTGGAGGCTAGGGAAATAAAAGTAACAGAAACAACATCAAGGGCTCAGTTGAAGCTGGCAAACATAAATTCACAGTGGCACCAATTTCTGAGCTGTGTAATGATTTCTAACAGTGCTCACATCTGGGGGTAAGGTTTGAGAATTCTGGTGAGGATGAGAGTCCACTGAAATGGGGAAACTGAGGACCCTACCAATAGAGTAATTAATTTACCTAATGGTAAGTATTTGTAATAATTATTTAAATTTGAAATGGTTAGATTTGCTTTATAGATTTTTAAGAAAAGTCTCAGATCATCTAAGGTATGAAAATCTTCATTATTCTAGAAGTAACTTTGGTTTATCCAAACTCGAGGTAAAATAGGTAAAGAGGTAGTACTGAAGGGAGGCAGGTGTCCTGTCTTTATTCACATGTACTGCTGACAACTTGATCACGGTTTCTCCCTGAATGCAGCAATATAAATACCGAAGGAAAATCAATGGACACTTACTGAGTGTATCCAATATGTGGCATTATAGATTACTTTTAATTTATCTCATATATTGGGCAAAGTCAAACTTTTCTGTTCATCTCTTATGAGGAAAATCTAGTCTGCTGATTATAGGGTATAGAATGAACAAAAACTATCTGGCTCACTCCACATTGCAGTCGGTACAGAGTTAAATCAGTGGATGACTTTTTATTTTTCTTTTTGGCTACTTTCAGATTTACTGAGAGAGATGAAACAGTCAATTCAAACACTTCTTAATTAGTTCTTAGAACCTGAAAAATTTGCCTTTTCAAAATATACTTAACATTTTAGGATAGAATTGTGCTTAAGTGAAGATGAAATCAAATTTATGGTTAAGAAGTCAATAGAGTAAGTAGCTGACATCACTAAATACAGATAACTCTGGTGACTATTTTATTCATTTATAAATTTCAATCACTAGACATAAGTTTGAGACTTATATGCCCTTTGAGTATATAACTGAAATTAAAATGAAAACACTGTTGCAATTATTTTTATTAATTTCAAACAATCCTGTGCAATAAAAATTAAATTTGAAATGACAGCAAGGCACGAGATATAAATCTGTTGGTGATGTGCTTAGCAATGATTTGCAAAAAACCATTAGGAATCATATAATTATTGGAAGAGATGAATTATTATGAATATTTTAAATACTCATGAAAATGTAGACCCAATTTGTTCATTTTTAAGTTTTGAATTACATTATATTTTGCTTGCTTGCTTTTAACTTTCTTTTTTACCATTAAAAAAACCAGCCTTGTTACTTATAGTTCCATTGCCTCTAATAAAAGGAATACTCTGATCATCAACTAAAAACGATATAATACAAATCCCTTATTCTGCAAAGTAATCATTACCTGGTTGAAAATTACCCCTTTAGTGCCAGTTGTTTATTCTGGACATGTGAATAGTATAATAATTCTATACAGGAAAAAATAGCTTTACTTTATATCAATTACACTGTTGAATAAGGGAAAAAAGACTGGTGTTCTGAAGTAGTCTCCCAACAGCTACCACCGGTGCTTTGGATACTACAAGCATATACTCTAACTCTTTTTCCCTGTCTGGATTATCAATTCTGTGAAAGCAGGATGGGTACCTGGTTATGCCTCCTAATGCATCAAATGTCTCTAGTAATACACATGACATACAGTTGGTGCCTAATAAATACTTTTTGAATGAGATGACAAATGGACAGAGGTTGCACTACTGGAAGTAATAAAAAGAGAGCATATTCGAAGCAAGACTTGCAGCAGGAAGGTTTGCTTAGAAGTAGGATGCTTGGAATGTGTATTGAGATGATGAAGAGACTGTCTGGACAAGAAGCTAATGGATTCTATTCAAGGAAGAATGGACAATTAACTTCATTCATTCATATAGCCTTGGAAGACTTTGAGGTTCAGAGAAATTAAACATTTTGCCCAAGGTCAAGCAATGACTAAGTGGCAAAATAAGGATTGTCAGAGCTGTCAGATGAAATATTCTGAGTTCTTAACTAAATGGGCCAGTAGAGAGATCAATGAGATGCTAATCAGGAAATCTGGTGGCTCTGCCTAATTCTGTCACTAATTATCTATGGCCCCGGGCAAGTGAGTCATTACCTCTTGCCTCCATTTCTTCATCTCTCACATGGAGTTAAAAGAGGACCATCCTACATCCTTCCTAGGATTGAATGAAACCCAGGAGTCACAAAAAAGTTAGAAGGACTATATTACACATGTTGATATCACTGTTATTACTGTTAGTCTCAGTGGTGAAATCATTCTCCAAATACAGATAACTGGGATCTTCAGTACCTTGAGGGCATCCTGACTCCTGATGACCTACTTAATTCCAATGGAAGAACAAGTAAACACAGATCTATTCTAGTATTTAAATTTAAAATGGTCAAAAGTCAACTTGCCAGATGTGCAGTCTACCTGGCATTCCTTGCCAGCCAGTGGCCTTTCTCTATAATTGACCACTGAGGTGCAGGTTTCAAGCATGCATCACCAGTCCTACCTTCCTCCATCCTTACTTTGAGGCAAATTGGCATTCCTCCTTTTAAGCTGCACTATTTTAATCCATCTAGAAACTCAAATGCAGTTAAAGTTTCAACTGGAAGGGTCAGAATAGAACATATTTTCTACCCAAAGGATTCTTTGTTTTGTATGTGGGTTTATCCACCCATTCCCCAGGAAAAGACTAGCATTCTAAGCAATGTAAAGAACCACATTCACATTTACCTAAGTCAATAACTCCCTACTAATTACTCAAAGTAGCTAGTTATTAGTTAACTAGAACATACAGAAGGAGATTCTGAAGTAACTTTCTGTTTTGCCTACTCAGAGAAGCTGCTGACAAATTTAAATAATAGTATTTCTCATGAATAAGACAATATAATGCATGTAGGCACTACAATAATAGAAATATTTTATTCGTGACTTGAACTGTCTTTCTTGCCCCATATCCATTCCTCTTTTTTTTTTTTTCTTTTTTTCTGGTTAAAAAAGCCCAACTTTCCTATGAAGAAAAACATTTGTTTTTCATTTAGGGTTCTATGCAGGAAAATGAAACCACTAGAGATATATAACCAGAAATGAATTTTATAAAGGAAAACAAGTGCTTGTAAAATCACTGGAAGGGTGAGAGGATCTGGAGTCAGCAGGACCCTACTAATACAAATGAGTCCAAACATAGACACCATAGTTGTGATCCAGGGATCAGAATGTCGCATCAACCACAATACCTGTCAAACAAAGCTGGCAACTCAACAATGAGTGCCCAATAAAACCATCACAGTTGCTTTGTTGTCCTTTGAGGTTCAGGACTTCTTTCTCTTTTCTTTCAGAAAACCAAACAATACAACAACAACAAGCCAAACCAAAAAACAGAGAAGAACAATGCCTTCCACCTCACATTCATCCTACAAATCTCATTCTAGTACATACAATGGGAGACTTTTATTTGCATTTCAAAAATCTAGCTATAAGGGTGTCTAGTGACACAGTCTTTCAGCTCTCCTGTCACTTCTGCACACAAAAGTTCAACAAGAATATGAAATTAATATGACCTTCCCATCAAACTTATCTATCATATTCTTTGGGAACTCTCCTTTTGGCAATTCAACCTCTACACACACATAATTCATCTACACTTTCAAATAACAAAATAAAATAAGAACAACAGAATGTGCTCCTACCTTACACAACTTAGTGCCAGCATGATGAGCCTCTAATACCTCTGTCATCATATCAAACTTCGGGTAGCATTTCTTCTCTTCCAGTCCCAATCACAGGTCAATTTTTCTGTAATCCAAAGAATAAATTATAAAGACAATCATCACCAGTATACCTCCTATAAAGATGAAAAGTAAGAAAAATAAATACACATAACACAGAGCTAGAACGAAAATAGGGGTAGCTACCTCTCTTAACAAGGCATTACATCATGGTTAATGCAGATTTTTCTCCACTACCTATTTTATGTTTCCCTTTGCTCTTGGTCAATACTTGAATTGATTGGTAATCTAAAACCAATGGGGTGATCCAAACCTTCATTCCTAGGGACTCCACAAACCGTTGTTAAATTTTCCTACACAGGATTTCATGTTGGTCTATTTATTTCATCTTCCTCTGTATCCATTTCATAGAAGTAACTCTCTTTCTTTTGTTAATAAAGGTCAGTGACTACTAAGTAGCTAAAGTTTTGAGTGTTATTTCCAGGGAATGAGAAGTAAAATAATAGCCAAGTGGGATTTTAAACTTCCAGTTTAATTGAAACATTATTAGATCCCCTAATGGAATAATTTATTCTTTGGATATTAAGAACTCCAAACTAGTGAAATCCAAATTTATAGAGGAGGGAAGACAATAATTTTGTATGGGTATAATTAGCTATATTAGAGACATGTGTTCTTCACACATCTCAACCTTGGTTACCAGTAAAATGGAGCCATGGGAGACACAGACATGTATATTGCTTCAGAGCATATTCTGCATCCTGTGGAACAGGACCCAACACCGCGATATCTTCTAATAGGTGCCATAATAGCATCTTCAATAGTTTTTTCCCCATTATTCCATAAGACCAATTATTTCAGGATGATGGGTTGCAATGAAACAGCAGTTAGCCACTGCAACAAGTCACTTAATATAGCATGACACCCTTGCTCATAAACAGTATCATGTGGGATATTATAGAAGTGCATATGGAATTTTATCAGTCCTAAGGTTACATTTCTGGCAAAAGTACATAGACACACACACACACACACACACACACACACAGTACGTAGACAGGAGAGGCAAATGTAAACACGGAATAAGGGACTATTTCCGTAAGAACAAATCACTGTCCCCTATATAATTAAAGAGATTTAATGTAATTAAACTGGCATGAGATCTTTGATGAATATACGTTTAAAAAAATGGTATTGTATTGCCCAATCAGCTTCAGCTCTGTTGCTGGCAATGTGGGTATAGCATTAAAAGAAGTTAGATGTTCATAGCAGCAATGTCCACAATAGCCAAACTGTGGAAGGAGCCTCGGTGTCCATCGAAAGATGAATGGATAAAGAAGATGTGGTTTATGTATACAATGGAATATTCCTCAGCCATTAGAAATGACAAATACCCACCATTTGCTTCAATGTGGATGGAACTGGAGGGTATTATGCTGAGTGAAGTAAGTCAATCGGAGAAGGACAAACATTATATGGTCTCATTCATTTGTGGAATATAAAAAATAGTGAAAGGGAATAAAGGTGAAAGAAGAAAAAAATGAGTGGGAAATATCAGAAAGGGAGACAGAACATGAAAAACTCCTAACTCTGGGAAACGAACTAGGGGTGGTGGAAGGGGAGGTGGGTGGGGGTTGGGTGTGACTGGGTGATGGGCACTGAGGTAGGCACTTGACAGGATGAGCACTGGGTGTTATTCTATATGTTGGCAAATTGAACACCAATAAAAAATAAATTTATAAAAAAAGAGTTAGATACACCTTGTATTGGAAAGTCCATTTTTTTGCATAATATCTAATCTTCAACCGTGTTACAGCAGCCATGTAGTTCAGGAATCTATTGACAAGTGCTGGTGTGACTGGAAGAAAAGGTCTAGCACTCACAAAATGGGTCTTTTTTTTATCCACTTGATTATTGAGTTCCTTATATTGCTGTTTGATTAGAATTCATATGTAACAAATAATTCTCAGAGTCTGGTCCATTTGGAAAATCAACTTACACATAGTTTGCCCATGCCATCTGTTACCATATTTCTAAATCTTATCCTTCCAAATTTCTGACTGTTAACCAAATGGTCACTATCAAAGAACCAACGTAGCTCCATATGTCTGAAGAGTCTTGTTTTCAGGTCAAGTGAAGCAGGATAGTCTGTCCATTGGGAAGATTTGCCTTCAAGACAGAATCTATCCCATGTGGAGTTGTAATGTTAGCCCTTGGATTTCCTGTGGTACCTATATATTGTCTGCAACCACTTGTAAATCAGGTTTGCATGGTAGCTTCTTTACTGTATTTTACATGAAAACTCCCTGTGAGATTACCTGGAGTGGTTTTCAGGGATTTAAAGAAACAAGTGTGGCAGGAGCAGGTGCACTGGAGTGTGAGCCATGTACCTGTGTAACTCAGTTATTCCTCCAGGGTTATCACAAACTGAATCTCATTGACACCACTTTGACTTCATATGCAGCGCTTCAGTGCACTACAGTTTTATGGCTTTATGTATCAATTGTTACCTAGTCCATGATGGGCAAAATCACTTGCTGCCCCAGTTTCTACTATTCATTTTCTTCCAGGGTCTGGTAGGAAGGAAACAACTGTTTCTCATAAAGAAAATAGTTATTTGTCAAAAAATGGCAAGACTTTGCTCTAAATTACTGGGGATCATGTTCAGATTAGCTTACAAATCTTAACACATTTTGCAGCGAAAATTCTATTGCTCTTGTATCTGTCAGGAAATAAGTAGCATGGGTGCAAACTGAAAATGCTGATGAAACTTCTCTTGCTTTGAGTTTAACTAAAATTTTGGAAAGAGATTTTTTACTTGGTAATAGGACTGAAGAGAACAATTATATGCAGGATATTTTTTTCCTCTAAAATCGAGTTTTCACTACTGGAATTAGGCTTTGTAATTGTCTTACTGAAGCATGTTGGGATCTCACTTCTTTCTTAGTGATAGAATGTGGAAGATGTTATCATTTTGATTTTCAATTTGTTGGCAAAATCATACAACCACTTGGTTCCCTAAAATTTCACCAATATTGTACAACCCTGTAATTTTATAAGATGTATCTCCTACGTACATCCAAGATCCATTTTGTTTTCTTGCCTATAACACCTAACTCCTGGTTGTAAAATCCATCAGCATGGTGAGATCTATGAAGTATCCCAATAGGAGGTCATGGTCTCAGAAGATGAAATTGTTTCAAGATCTAGAGTGCTGAGATGGTCCAAAAATATGACACTGAAAAGACATTGAACATGCCCTGTTCTCTCTGCCAAGGAAGGCTGTTTTTATTATTCTCTCTCTCTCTCTCTGATATAGGCAAAAATAAAAGTTTCTTCCTCCTCCAAAATAAATCAACTGCAAGAATCTATGCTAATTTGCTCCAGCATATGGAAATCCAATTGCATTTAGAGTTCCAGATTTTAAAGTATTTTATCAGGTTTGTCATGATGTACCATCATCTATTATGTCCTGAATTATTTGTGCACAGGCCAATCATGTCTGAAAATGAGAACAAGGTAGAAAAGACCACCCTGCATCATTTTTTTAATTTAAAATTTTTTTCTAAAATTCTTTTAAAAATACAGTGTTGATTTTGGTTTACTGTTTTGGTGAAAGTTCATTCACAGACATTTACACTTGATGCATGATACTATAATATACTTCATTCCAAAGGTCAGAGAGCAAATGTGCAATTCTTCTAGTTACCAGGAAGTTTTAATGTAGCTATACATTCAAGAATTAGAAAATTTCCCACAGAGTGTATTCTTACTACAACCTCTGGTTTACAGAATTAGTTGAAAACACAATTTATCACCTATCATTTCACATTCTCACCATTGAACCACTGTCATGTTTTGGGTCATAGTTAATATTAGCCCATACACAATGTCATGTAATCCCTGAAAATCTTTGCTTATTTGTCCCCAGAAAATCATTTCCTTGCCATATTAGCATAGATCCATTTATTGAAAGTCAAGAGGAAAATTCATAGTAATTTTGCTTATGGCAGCATCTAAGCATCCCATTTGTTTGCAGACTCTTCCTTTTTTGCAGTGTCCTGATTCGGTAAATTTTCAAAGTTGAGAATTCAGTAAAGAAGTGACTCTCTATCTCTCCATTATGGTGACTGAAGTCAGATTTCTCTTTTCAGACCTGGAAGTTTTTAAAATTTTTTTCCTTATTTCTATCTTACAAATAGGCCTTTGAGGGTACACATCAAGCTATCACTGCCCAAGGCTTCTCTGAATCAAAACACAGTAGTTATAGTTCTGGCCCAAATTGTCTTAGGTAGTTGAGAACCAACATTTAATTGTTACCACTTTGAGATTTCACATAAATAAAAATCAATGTAAAATTATTGTATCCATAATATAAAATAGATATAAATAAAATTTCATATATTTATCTTCTTCATTTTTGTACAAGATGTTTTTAACATAATGATATTAACATGATATTTGATGTTTATAGCATATGAATAAGTGAAAAATAAAGAAAATAAATATAAATAAAATTGCATATATCTCTTCTTCATTTTTCTAAAACATCTAAAAGATGTTTTTTAACATAATTGTATTAACATAATGGTGTTTGATATTCATGATGTATGAATAAATGAAATGAATGACAATTATGTCAAAAGGGAGTAGAGTAGAAATTGGGGTTACTCTGTTATAAGGCACTTGGATTTCACGTTGTATTAAAATCACAAAAGTGATTGCAATTTATAAGATAACTATTTAAAAATTTTGAATTATTATACTTAATGTGTTGAGATGAGTAAAATGGAATCATATAAAATGTTCAATTAAATGAAGTCAGCAAAATGGGAACAAAGCCAACAAAGAAATTCAATAAATAGGAAACCATTAAAAATGTTGTATATGGGGCAGCCCCGGTGGCTCAGCGATTTAGTGCTTCCTTTGGCCCGGGGTGTGATCCTGGAGACCAGGGATCGAGTCCCATGTTGGGCTCCCCGCCTGGAGCCTGCTTCTCCCTCTGCCTGTGTCTCTGCCTCTCTCTCTCTCTGTCTCATGAATAAATGAATAAATTTTTTTAAAAAATGTTGTATATGTTCATCCCACATTATAAATAATCTTTCTAAATGTCAGTGACCTCACTATACCAAGTAAAATACTGAGATCATCAGTGTGAATAAAAATCACAAGGCCTGAATAGATGTTGTCTACAATGAAACAACTTTAAATATTCACTACTGGAAAACACTAAAGGGATGAAGAATGTATATTATGTCAATATCAATAAAACTGCTATAGCTATATTAATTTCAGATAATTTTCATGCTAATAATTTCAAGGCTAACATTTCTGATAGTTCTATACAAGTATAATGGAACTGAATAACTAAAGGGATGGTGTATAACAGAAATGCATTCTTTCACTGTTGGAAGAGTAAGAGCTCACTGATAAGCAAGTGGAAGAGGCTAGAATTAGACCCAAGTGTTAAATTATTAGAATTAGGGGTATCAATATTAACAAGTGTTTAGCTTAGTACAGATTAAAATGGTCACATATAGAAATATTCATTGATATGCTACAGTTAGTAGACACAATTATTTTCTTTTATCTCTCAGCTGAGACTGAGAAACACCAAGACCGATTGCAGCAGCAAGGAGCACATCTAGTAATCAAATATTGGTTTCAAAAACCATTCTCCAATAGAAGAAAACAGTGCTTCTTAGAGAAATGACTGATTCTAGGATTCAGCAGAAAACACATAAACAAGCTGGGAGCGATTGTGGTTCCAGAAAGTAAAGAAGTGATGAAAACAAACAAAAGCCTAAAGCCCCACATTAATGGGGAATGTCAAAGGCCACAGTAGCCAAATGAAAGACCTCCAAAGGTCAAAACTGAAACAATTTGAATAAATAAAATACACAGTTTGCACTTATAACTCAAAGTATAAAATAAGATCCATAAGCCCATAGTGGTATATAAATAATTGAATAACTAATTCATCGAGGAAGAAGAGATATCTCCCATGCAAAAGAATTCCAAATAATTTACATAGATTCTTCAATGCAATGGAGCATAATTTCCCAGTCTTTTACTGTGGGATATACATAGTAGTTTCTTTCCAAAGAGTATAGTATACGGAAGGAGAGTAGAGAGGAACTGTACTATGAAAAAGCCTAATAAATGCTATCTCCGCAAGACCATCAAGGTCAACACCAACAGTAGTAAGCCATGCTGATAATATGTACCCATAATGTAAGCAGATAAAGATGGGACTTGATATATTTCTGTTTTATTTATTTATTCATGAGGAACACAGAGAGTGAGGCAGAGACACAGGCAGAGAGAGAAGCAGGCTCCATGCATGGAGTCTGAGGTGGGACTCATCCCAGGACCCTGGGATCATGACCTGAGCCAAAGGCAGGCCCTCAACTGCTGAGCCACCCAGGTGCCCCAGGACTTGGTGCCTTCAATGTTATTCCAAAAACATATTACCACAGTGTAATTAATCATTAAAAACATCATATAAATTTCAATTGAGGGCCATTTTACTGAATATCTAACTCTCCTCAAAACCTGTTAAAAGTAATCAAAAACAAGGAAAGTCTGAAAAAATTTCATAGGCTAGACAAGGCTAAGGAGATATGAAGCCTAAATGTAATGTAGTGTCCTGGATAGAATCCTAGAATAGCAACAACAGAAAGATAAAAAAATAATAATAAAAATAAAAATTGAAAAAGGCAGGGTATCTGAGAGAAGAACGGACTTGAGTTTAAATAGATAATATATCAGTATTAAATATTGCAACAAAAGTTCTGTACTTTTTAAAGATGGTATCAATGGGAGAACTGGATGGGGAGTGTATGGTGCTCTATATTCTCTTCCCAATGTTTCTGTAAGCTTCAAATTATTTACAAAAATAAGATTCATTTTAAATACAAATTATAAAAAATGTCGGAAAGTTTGGACACTCAAATCAGGTAGTTGAGTCCTCAGACTAGCTCTAGTAAAATCTCATGGATCAGAATGATTTGGCAGCACTACCATCCTCACTGCATCTTGACAGCTAATAATACTGTCTTGACAGTAGACACTGAAACATTAAATTCTGCGACCCAAACTGTTGCTCCTGCTATTTATGTGTTCCTGCTCTTGAGTCTCAGGGCAAAAAAAAAAAAAAAAAAAAGGTAACAAGGAGATCATCTCTGCCTGACTTCCTCCTTTCTAAACTGATAAAATAACATTTGCTTCCAAACACTTGGAAAGACAACTTATGAAACATAGGATGTAGCCTTATGGTCTCTGCAGAAAGAGAACACATTTAGAAGTAAGTAGATGTGGATACTGAGTACCAATCATCCAAATCCAACACACCTTCCATATTCATAGTCTGTAATGATTTGGGTGGACTTTAGTAGTTTCCTTCCTTCTAGAAGGATGGGTACAAAACCAGTCTCATTAAGAGAGCCTGTTCCTCTAAAGAAAATAAGAAGCACATTACTGTGACAGCCAATCTTAATCTTGGGACTTGAGGAGGAACAACTGAAACCTGGAGACAACTCAAAAAAAAAAAAATCACAGCCACAAGGCAGAGACATGACATTGCTAAACTTTTGGTACCGTTTTGCCTAAAGCTATCCTTAGCTTTATCTTTTCATCTAAGTCAACTAGTCCATTCTTTTGTTTAAATATGTTTGAATCACAGTTTTAATAATTCACTACTAAAATGCCATCAATAAAGACATGGTTCCTTAAAGGATTTTGTTGCAAATGAGAGGACCGAAAATGTGGAATTGACTTGCTGAAGCTTGAGTGTGAGGCAGGGTGAACCTCCGGATCTTTGGCTGGGAAGTTTGCAATTCTCACTGAGTAGCAAAACAGCAGCTCAATTTTAGTTTCATCTTAAGATTAGATCAAGTATTCAAATGGGTTGGGTATTTAGATTTTATAGAAATATCTGGCGATATTTAAGAACGCTTGTTATTTTTGCAGCCTACAGTAATGCCCTGTAAGAAAGAATGGGCTGAAAAGATAGCCCATCTGAAAGTTGAATGAAAGAAATACCGTTTTTATAAAGGGGTGAATTCTGCACCAGACCAACAGCAGAAGAATATTAAAAGTCAATCTTGAGGATTTTAAATAGAGAATTAGGGGAGAAGTAGGACAAAATCCGGATAATGAAACTCTCTGTTGTGTCCATTAAAGAACCACCACTTTGCATGCATCTTGAAAGACTAACAGATTAAATCTGCCTTTGCTTCTCAAGTTAGAGTTTTGAATTGATAGCCACATTCCGAGATGGAACAGAAAGCTATGGAAACTAATCAAATCACTGATATGCTGCTAAATGATAGAACTCCCTCTCCTCTTCTTCCAGGTTGCAATCTTTCTGGCATTGATCACTGTCTTGTAGGATTTTAAAACTGCTGGTAAAAAGAAACCTAAATGTCTTTAAGGGTGTTCTACTGCTGACTTGGACCAGGATGCAGTAATGTGATAAGACTGCATATAGGACATGACTGCTTTCAGTTTTTGGAATAGATGCATGGTATTAGTAACTGGCACTTTAAAAATTGAGTTACCAGATTAAGAATGCATGTTGAACAGCTGGACTGTAAAATGTAGTCAAATCCTCTATTTCTGCATTCTTATCATGGTTCTGAAACCTTCTCTTTGGGGAACACATTTCCCTTTCTCCTATTCATATAATTTGAGTGGAATGGACCCTATGTTCCACCTCTGGGAATCAGCATATATCCCAGGGCTATTTAGTCAAGCCCAAGCTCCAGAGGATTGACCTGTGAATGGGCTCATTGCTCAAGGAGAATTAGAGTTTGAGTTCATATGAAAATCTTACTGTGTAGATTTTAGTAAAATGACAAGATGCAATCGTAGGGGTGCTAGGGCTATTATTTAGATTTCCGGAAAGTAGTCTATTTGAGAATAAAGTTTGTATGAAAAAGGCAATGCTTTTGGTACTTAATAGTAATTTGCTTAATATGAAACAATGGTAAGAGAGCACCACTTGATCCCCTGTATGAACCATCATTGATATTAACACAAACACAAAGTAGTTTTTGTTGCTGGTTTTTGGTTTTTTGTTTTAAGCTACTTTGAGTAGAGTTTCCATTTCTTCAGTTGAGATAGTACAGACTGACACATTTATATATCAATTGGCTATAGCCATTTTTTTAAATGCAATGCTACCAGCTTAACATCTTAATTTTTATTAAACAATCTGACTTTTATAGAACTTGTGGACATATGTGGACATTTGTGTGCAGATACTAGCATACTTGCACCTGGTATCTCTAGTAGTTGTATCATAGGAGAGGCAGGATTTCTTCCATCTATATATTCATCAGAGTAGTATTAAGCTAGTGGTACTAGTTCTGCTTGAGGAGTCATTCTACAGACAATTTATTCTCATGTGATTATAAGACAATACATAATATAGAAATATTTAAGAGATTTGGGAATCTTGTATAACTGCAGTAGTTAATTATTTCCTATCGATTAAACATCATTTTCAGGAAAACTCAATATACAACCAGTGGTGGAACCAAAGTAAAATACCTCTTTATGCTTGCATAACAAAAATTTGACCTTATTATTAAAACTTCAGTAGATGGCATGAAACAATAACCTGAAGTGCTTGCATTTAATGATAATGAAAGTGACTGAAATGTGGGAAAACAGAGTCCAATTTCAGTTTGGACTGGAATTAATAATTTCTAAAAGCAATCAGAATATAAAAAGAATTTGCAAATAAATACAATGTCATACTTCAAATGTGAACTAATTCTTTAGTTCACATTTATTTTTTTTTAAATGGGTCTTTCAGGGACACCTGGGTGGCTCAGCGGTTTAGTGCCTGCCTTCCACCCAGGTCGTAATCCTGGAGTCCCGAGATCAAGTCCCACATCGGGCTCCCTGCATGGAACCTGCTTCTCCCTCTGCCTATGTCTCTGCCTCTTTCTCTCTGCGTCTCTCATGAATAAATAAATAAAATATTTAAAAATTTTTTAAAAAATAAAAGAATGAGTCTTTCATATTTTCTTTGTATTTCTCTTCAATAGTTGCTTGACCCAACATCTGTCTGCTCTATACAATGAAAATACAAAGTAAATGAGAATAGAAAAAAATAACTAAAGCATTAAATTGTACAAATTACAAATCTGTTCCAAAATATACTTGCATTAAATAAAATACACATTTCAGTAAGAGATCTACAGTGAATGACTGTGCGTTCTGGGAAGCTTCATGACACCTAGGCAGGGCTGGCATCCGTGGAGGAGCTAAGAGAATATGCATCCAATCACAGTATGCAGCGGGGTTCTTAGGGCCCATCCGTGAGCTACACTGAGCACATCATCATCACTTGTGTGGGGGAGGATTTTGTTTGGGAAAAGGGGAAGAAGCAAGCGCTGGCCTCAATTCTGAGTTCATTACAACTTCCCAGGAATCTCATCAATAGCCTATACAGTACAGTTTCCAAAAGGTAAACATGTTAAGGTAAGCAGACAACTCTTTAGAACCCCAAACACATTTTCTTGCTGTATTTATGTGGGACTCTCCATCTACAATGGGCAGTCGTGAAGAGGTTCTTCCTAGGGACAGCATGGTCACAGGATGCGGATGACCCTGTGTGTGTGTGTGGGGGGGGGTGAGCTAAACATTTAGAAATAACCCTGTACACAGATACATTAGGAAAAATGTGGAGAGACAAGATTCTTTTCAGGTATTTGATAACTGCTAAAAGAAATCAGGCTACGGGATCAATAACAATAATAATTATTATTAGCTAATAGTCTAGTTAGGATAAGTGAATCATATTTTACCTTATTTTAATGTAATATAGTTATTAAATACTTAGCAGAGAAAAATAGAAAAAAATATGAGACACTTTACTCAATACAATACTCTGACATTGGGATCCCTGGGTGGTGCAGCGGTTTGGCGCCTGCCTTTGGCCCAGGGCGCGATCCTGGAGACCCGAGATCGAGTCCCACATTGGGCTCCCGGTGCCTGGAGCCTGCTTCTCCCCCTCCTATGTCTCTGCCTCTCTCTCTCTCTCTGTGTGTGACTATCATAAATAAATAAAAAATTAAAAAAAAACAATACTCTGACATTGATTTTATTAGACCCTTCACCATCCCACTTAAATTAACCTAAGATATCTGTAGATTCATGGTGAAACCATTCTACAGAGTGATAAAGAGCATTTATTCCAAAAGAGATAACAAACAAGTTTTAAATGTATGAGCAAACATAAATAGTATTCAAGTAATAAGATACTGTGCTTTCTTTCTGTTCAGAGTGCATTCAATTCTTAAAACTGATACGCTTCCTTGGTGGCTTTGCACTCAAAGCCAAATGCGTTATTTTAGGAACAAGCTATAATAATTCTTCATCCTATAACACACAGAGAAAGGGATTTCTGCTGCCTTGGTATAATACCTAAAGTGCTGATTATGACAGCAAGATTCTACAGATGAGGAAACAGATGACCTACGGTGAGGTAAACTCTGCAATTAGGAAATCTGCTGAGATCAATTAAGTCCTGGTTATAAATGGAAAGAGATACTCTTGTATCTCTCTCTTTTTCGTACCCAGACTGAACTTTAGAGAGATTACTTTAGGTGGGAACCAATGACCTGTAAAATGTACTTGAAGCTAAAACTGCCTTGACTGGTCATGATAATCTTCTGAGCAATAACCTCTTTGATTTAGCCCCCCACTGAGAATCATCCTGGCTCACCTGCCTCAGATGTGACTAGGAAAGTGATTCAATAAATTTAAAAATTAAACTAATAACTTCATTCAAGAAAGAAAGAAAGAAAACTTATCCAGGGCACATGTGGAAAAAGGGTTGACATAATGGTGTTTTAACTTTGCTGATGTACAAGAAATAGGCTGCCTAACTCTAAACTGATGCTATTAGAAATGACAAATACCCACCATTTGCTTCAACGTGGATGGAACTGGAGGGTATGATGGTGAGTGAAGTAAGTCAGTCGGAGAAGGACAAACATTATATGTTCTCATTCATTTGGGGAATATAAATAATAGTGAAAGGGAATATAAGGGAAGGGAGAAGAAATGTGTGGGAAATATCAGAAAGGGAGACAGAACGTAAAGACTGCTAACTCTGGGAAACGAACTAGGGGTGATGGAAGGGGAGGAGGGCGGGGGGTGGGAGTGAATGGGTGACGGGCACTGGGGGTTATTCTGTATGTTAGTAAATTGAACACCAATAAAAAATAAATTAAAAAAAAATAAACTGATGTCATGATTTCTCATTGGTACAGACTAACTCTCCTCCTCTTTTCTCGAGAATAAGATGTGCTAACAACAGTCTAACTGCTAACATTTTAAAATAATTGGTTAGTGTATGGTCGGGTTAGAACAGAGCTCCATAACTGCTGAAGAGTGGATGCTGTAACCATAAGTGAATTATTTACATATGGAAGCTCTCTTAAATCCTGGAAGAACCAGAATAATGAGTAGGGAAAGCTTTGCTTTCACAAACCAGTTGCTATCATTTTATTGTGTATTAAAAGTTAATCGATTTTAGATTAGTTTTTTTTTCAGTTGTTTCTACTCCTTCCCCTTCTCCTTCTTCTTTTTTTTCCTGACAAATAAAGAAGCTCAACCAGGATCTTGAATATCTTTCCTCCAAAAGAAATGTTCTGGGCCTAGTTTGCCACTTTTCTTTCTTTTTCTTTTCTTTTCTTTTCTTTTCTTTTCTTTCTTTTCTTTTCTTTCTTTCTTTCTTTTCTTTTCTTTTCTTTTCTTTTCTTTCTTTTCTTTCTTTTCTCTCTTTCTTTTCTTTTCTTCTCTTTCTTTTCTTCTCTTTCTCTTTTCTTTCTTTTCCTTTCTTCTTTTCTTTTCTTTCTTTTCTTTTCTTTTCGTTTCTTTTCTTTTCTTCTTTTCTCTTTTCTTTTCTTTTCTTTTCTTTCTTTTCTTTTCTTTTTTTCCCTTCCTTCCTTCCTTCCTTCCTTCCTTCCTTCCTTCCTTCCTTCTTCCTACCTTCCCTCCTTCCTTTTTTTTGCCACTCCTAAATATAAAGAGGAGCTGAGGGTTAGTGGAGGGGAGGTGGGTGGGGAGACGGTTTGAATAGGTGGTGGTTATTAAGGAAGGCACTGGTGATGAGCACCAGGTGTATGTGATTGTTGAATCACTAAATTCTACAGCTGAAACTAGTATTACACTATATCTTAACTAACCGGAATTTAAATAAAAACTTGAAAAAAAAAAGAAAGAAATGTTCTGGTTCTTATGTTTTTTAGAATCAGAATGTTTCTTCAGATTTTTTTAGGACCATATAAAACACTGTTTATAATATTTACTTTGTAACATTTAGGAAAGCAGAAGGCTATTTTTTCCTACAATTCTAAAGCATATAGGTAATGATTTTTTTTTAAGATTTTTAAAATTTATCTGAGAGAGAGAGATGAGGAAGAGAGACAGAGACAGAGAGAAAGTGGCAGAGAGTACAGGCTAGGTGGGAGTGAGGGGAGAAGCAGACTCCCCGCTGAGCAGGGAGCCTGCTACTGCAGAGGTGGGCGGGGGGTGGTGGTGGTGGTGTCTCTGCCCAGGGAAGATCCCACGAGGATTCCAGGGTCCTGGGATGATGACCTGAGGTAAATGCAGACACATAACTGACTAAGCCATCCAGGCGCCCCTACAAGTAATATATATAAATATAAATATAAATATAAATATAAATATACTTATATATAGTAACTGACAGAGATTTCCATGATTTCAGAAACAGAGGAGTAGAAAATGTCCTTTTGCTCTAGGACAAAAAAAAAGAAAAAAAGAAAGACACTTTCCATGAATTATGCTTTGTCAACTCACTTCATTCTGAGTACATACAGGAAAACACTACTCCATTAAGTACGTCTCAGATGCTCAATGATCTTGAAAGACAGATTTGAAAGAGGCAGAGAAGCAAACCAGAAGGCAAAAGGCCAAATATATGTTTTATATCAACAAAGAAGTATTTAATAAGCTCTACTCTATCAGATATTGAATTCCTCTATTTATTTGTCCATCTATCACTGTCTACCATATGTTTATATTGATGAACATCTTTGCACACAAACATTGTGCCAGTTTATATTTTGGAAGTAGAAAGGTGAAGGACTAGTGTCACCCCAGGAAAGGAAATAGCCATTGAGTACCTATTCCAGATCTGCACTATATTATAGGTTTTACATGGGATATTTGTGGCGATCTTCCTCAGAGGACATTTATTAAGATGATATTTGTATACAATGTTTCAGAAAATAAAACAACTACACAGTTAACTCATGAAAGTGTTTATAGTTAGTTACAGCAAACCAATGTCTATCTGACTCTAAAATATCCTCATTTATTGCAGATCATTTTTGATATATAGTAATCACATAGCATAATAACATAGCCGTTAATATTTTTTTTAATTTTAGGCGCTGAACACTGAACTCATGAATGATCTTGCAAAAATTCCTCTCTAGTAATTAGCAATTATTAAAAAGTAGTTCTAACAAGTAACATTTATGGTGTGCTTCCTGTGGTCCAGGCAGTGTTCTTATGGTTTTATATACATTGGCTTATTGAGTCTGAACAAAATCCCTATGAAATAAATCACTGCTGCTACACTGCAACTTAGGCAGTGTGCTGTTCTCAGAGCAGAATTCCTGGATATTTCTGTCCTACTAGGGCTTACATCAGAGGCCTGCTATACCAGAGCCCTGGCATCCCCCAGCATGTGATGGTTGTGTAGGAGGAGATGGTGCTGCAGCTAGCTGCCCTCGTTCACCCCTTTCCAGCCATGTAGTAGCTGGTATCCCAAACCTTTGTGTTAGTAGGTGAGTAGGGATTGGAAGTAGAGGAAGAAATCTCCTTAAAGCAAAGGACCAGACCATATGTGAAGATGGGACCAGTACACTGGGCTGAAGACATATTACTGGGTCCAGTCCATTGGTAAAAGAAATTATACTTATTATAAATAAAAATTTTTAAAAAGTCATGTGGCATGAGCACACATATTACATTTATATATAATCGCATGTGTATGTTAAATCATTCACTTCACTTGGAGAAAAAAAATTCACTAAGAAATAGGATTATTGGTATATGTTACTGAGAGAGAGAATTAGCCACAGGGAAGAAAGGCCTGAAGAAAATATCCAGATAGAACTACAGAAACATAGAAAGGAGGAAATTCCTTCTTCCAGGAAAGAAGATCTCATGAATATACAAACAGACTATATGAAGCATAGTAAAATGATCTAAGGTTCAAAAAAAAGAAAAGAACAGGGCAGAAGCCATATTCAAAGAGTTAACGGTGAGAGTTTTCCAGGACTTACAAAATACAGTATTCCTCAAGTTCAAAAAGTAAGAAGGCAAATAAGAAGCAAAATAAATACTCCACTCCCCATAAAGTTACATCTGTTGAAAAACAAGGGCAAAGAGAAAGACAATATAACAAGTGAGACTTGTTAGAGGAAGCAAATAGTAAGACAGTACATTGAACCAACATATCAGTAATTATACACATAAAATGGAGCAAAATCCTCAATTACAAGACAAAGACAATTACAATTCAATCATTCTGAATATTAAGTGACAGTCATTAGCCTTTTCTAAGAAAGGCACTTTAGATACAAAGCTATGGAATGGCTGAATGTAAAAGAATGGACCAAGTTGCCCCACAATTTTGTTTGCCTTAAGCATGTTAAAATATTCCACAATTGCGCATCTGAAACTCTGAAATCCAAAATTCTTAGTGTACCAAAAATTTAGATCATGGTTTCAGCTCAAATATTTGTCACACTTTTGGCAGAAAATCTGACCTTAACTGACCTAAAGTCACCTTTCTTTACATTCCTTCTTATGCTTCCTACGATGAAGGTTCCTATTGTATAAGACGTATTAATGAATGTGTTTACAAAGTTCTGTGTCCCCCCCTAAAGGAAACATTTCATAATATAGACATTGTGAGAAGTTACATTTCATTTGCAAGTAGTTCTTCTATCTCCCCTCTCTTAAGATAGTATACTTCCCTGCTCCCTTGATGTAGGGCCTGACCGTGTTACTCGCTCAGCCATTCGGACGTGAGCAGGTAAGATACATCCCATCTCTAACCACAAACTTCAATCTGAACACAAATTTGCATGGATCATTTTTCTCCTTCCCTTGCACTTCCATTGTAAGCAAGAGAACAGTATGGGTTAGATAGAACCCATTCTTTTGGCCTAGATCCTCGAATTAAGAAAAAACAGGCAGAATAACCCCCCGTTAACCCATAGCTACCAACAATTTTCATGTACAATGAATAAGAAATAAATATTGTTGATAAGCTGTTCTTTGCTTTGCCATGACCATGCTTTGTCTTGCCGTGCAAAAACAGACTAATAGTAATATATCACGTTGTGTTTTTAAAAGTCCATCCTAAATAAAAATAAAAATCCATCCTCTTCTCAGTACTAAAACACACTAGCCTCAATGGCTTGGGGTAGGCAGTGAGTTTATTCATACGAGTCAATGCGGTCTTGATCCAACTAGCTCAGCAGCTTAGTGGAACACTGGAGAAGGTCCTTGGCTATATCCACCCAGGTTTGGTGTGTACACAGAGAGTAGGGTGACAAAATGGTGAAGGGTGTTTTTCAATATACAGAAGGAGACTTTTTTTTTTTTTTCATTTCCAGAAAATTTCTTTTGCCTGTCTTCTCCCTTCGGATTTTCCAGCTCTCTCTCCCAGTCCCCAAGACAAAGAACTACCTACCGGGATTTGAAATAATCAGACATCTTGATTTTGCTGGCAGGAAGGATCATTGTTAAAAGACAGAAACTCGGGATCCCTGGGTGGCGCAGCTGTTTGGCACTGCCTTTGGCCCAGGGTGCGATCCTGGGGACCCGGGATCCAGTCCCAGGTCGGGCTCCCGGTGCATGGAGCCTGCTTCTCCCTCTGCCTGTGTCTCTGCCTCTCTCTCTCTCTCTCTCTCTGTGTGTGTGTGTGTGTGTGTGTGTGTGTGTGTGTGACGGTCATAAATAAATAAATATGACAGAAACTCATGATGTAGTTTCTCTCTCTCCTCTTTGGTTACATTTTCAAGTAAATTGTCTGATTTTTTTTTCATTTTTTAAATCAATTGATTAATTAATTAATTTATCTATATATTTGAGAGAGAGAGAGAGAGGAAGAGCACTAGCAGAAGAAGGGGCAGAGAGAGAGGAAGAAGCGGACTCCCCGCTGAGCAGGGAGCCACATATGGGGCTCCATCCCAAGACCCCAGATCATGACTTGAGCAAAAGGCAGTCCCTTCATCAGCTGAGCCGCCCAAGTGCCCCCTGGTGTGTGATTCTTAGAACATACTCAAATCTGTGTCTCTCATTGTCTCTTCTTAATCATGCTTGAAAACAATGGTTATTGTACCAGATTCCTGAACAGAGCAGAAGGTGATAAGATGCTAGCATGTATATTTGGAGGAAGAAGGACGTCTCATTTATGTCTTATGTATTAAATTGATGTCCTTACTTAGTTTTAACATCACAATTTCTGGTAGGGTTAACACATTGTAATAATAAAGTATTAATTATTTTCCCATTGTAGAACCCTGTTGGTCAGGGATCGCTGTTCTAATTCCTCCCTTTTTTGATAACTTATTTTATCATCAGGATCATTGATAAATACAGCATAAGACTTAATTATTGTAAAATATTCAGACAATACATCTGTGCTTCTCTGTATCTGTCTCCTAAAATCTGAAATCTCCTTTCCTAAAAAATATGTTCATCAACATAGTGCCTTATAACAGAAAGCATTTTATGTGGTATTTAAGAGCGAATGCATTGGAGTCAGACAGGTCAGACAGGAATATGCAATTTCAATAGAAATTGAATTCTGAAGCTTCTGTTTATTGTGTGTGAACTTAGTGATTCTTTTAGCCCCAATAACTTCACTTGTTGATAAAATTGGAACAGCAGTATATATCTTATTGAGTTGCTGGGACAATTTTATAATATAATGATTTGGAACAATTAACTATATATCTGGCATTTCACAAGTATTTAATTAATCTTTATCATTATTGTTATGAAAGTATCTTTAAAAATAGATGTGCTATGAGCACCTGGGTATCTCAGTGGTTGAACATCTGCCTTTGATTCAGGTTGTGATCCTGGGGTCCTGGGATCAAGTCCCTCACGGGCTCCCCTCAGGGAGCCTGCTTGTCCCTCTGCCTGTGTCTCTGCCTCTCTCTCTCTGTGTCTCTCATGAATAAATAAAATCTTAAAAAATAAAAATAAAACAATAAAAATACATATTCTATGATTTCTTCCTCTGCATTTTATTTCAGTTCAGGAATCTGCATTTTAAAAAAAATCTCACAGCAATACAGAATTTTGAAACCTCGTTTACTTTTTTTTTAATTTTTATTTATTTATGATAGTCACACAGAGAGAGAGAGATCTCCCAGCACCGGGAGCCCGACGTGGGATTCGATCCCAGGTCTCCAGGATCGCGCCCCAGGCCAAAGCAGGCGGTAAACTGCTGCCACCCAGGGATCCCACCTCGTTTACTTTTTAACATCGATATATTAGAGCTTGTTTGGAGTTGCTATTTTTTTTGTTGTTGTTGTTTTGGGGTTTGTTTGTTTTAGATATTTCTTAGTTTATCCTCTGTTGTTTTCTTTTATTTATCATCCACTTTACCTCTCTGTTAATGACTGATATTCCTCATCATCTTGGCTTTTCTTATTTAGCATCAGGGTTTTGTTTTCCCTCACCTTTTTACATAATTCCACATAAATTCCATTATATTTTTTCTCAAATATTATCTTTATTAGTTTTGAGGTTTTACTACATGTAGGGAAAAAGTCTACTACTTTATTATGACTGGAGGGCAAATTACAATTGTATCATGCTAGTAGTGTTTTAATTAAATTGTACATAGCAGGGGTAAGGACCACATAGACTACTCAGAGGACTCTCCAGGCACCCACAGAGATCCATTCATGGCAAATGATTTTATACTTAGTATAGAGGAATATCATTTTGAAGACTACACCTGGTTAGTGCTATTTTTTCCAAGCATCTGTTTTTACTACCTATGCCATTAAACTTCATTTATGCTGACTAAAAAGGTAATGCTTAGAATTTTGTAGAAATAAATAACATCTTAATTTACTTATTTGTTTAAAGACTTATTTATTTGAGAGAGAGAGAGAGAGAGAATACATGTATGAGTCAGGAGGGTGGGACAGAGGGAAAGAATCTTCAAGGAGATTCCCTGCTCACCTGGGAGCTCAATCCAGGCTCCATCTCAAGACCCATGAGATCATGACCTGAGCCAAAACCAGGAATCATACACTTAACTGACTTAACCCATTTCTTAAAATGAAATGCTATTTTATTTCATTATAAAATGTTGCCCTTATTACAGTCAGAGGGAGTGGGAAATACAACTCATTCTAGTCTATGGTATCCTACAATAAACATTTCTAGAAATCAAGCAGAGTGAATTTTGTGTTCTGTGACTATGGCTCTGAAAGGTTCTTCTCCATCTGTGATTTTTCTCATTTTACAAGGAATGTTTGCTTCTTTGAAAGAAAGACAACTGGAGGATGATTGATGTTCCAGGTAGTCCATGCTTTTGCTCACAGATTTTTGACTGGGTATCAACAAGTGGCTCAGTCAACTTAACTACACTGGAAGATGGGGAATATGCAAGAGCACATGGGTATTTGATAACTAGCGAGTATCTCAGCCAAAAAAATTTTTATCAGATTTTTCAAGGTTTCATTCTATCCTTTGGCTTGGGATTTTTTTAAAGATTTTACGTATTAGAGAGGGAGAGAGCGAGTGAGCAAGAGCCAGCACAAGCTGGGGGAAAGGCAGAAGGAGAGGGAGAAGCAGACGCCTCACTGAGCAGGGTGCCCCATGCAGGGGTCCCTCCCAGGATGACCCTGAGATCATGACCTGAGCTGAAGGCAGATGCTTAACTGACTGAGCCACCCTGGTGCCCCGATTTGGCTTGGAAAGTTTTAAGGTGGGAGCCCAACTGTATCATTTGCTTTTTCTGAATCTATTAGGATGTTCATATTTTTTATTTTTTCTGTTTGTATAATAAATTAAATCCATTGATTTTATAATAGTAATTCTTTGTTCCTTTCATTCCGTGGTCATATCATTATTTAAATATATTGCTGGATTCAGTTTGCTAATGTTTTAACATTTTTTCCCTCTTTGCTAATAAAATACGTTAGTCTGTAATTTTATGTCCATATTATGTTTTGTCAGATTTTAATATTAAAATTATGTTGGCTCACTGTAGCAATATAGTGAGCCTCTTTTTTTTGTCTTTTTCTTCTCCAGGAAAGCTTACATACAATTGGTGAAATATTCTCTTTAAATATGAATAATTAATAAGACAAGCCATATGTGAATAGAATTTTAGTTTAAAATTCAATTTTTAAAAACTATACAGCAAAGTTTTCATTTTTTTACTATTTTTACTTAAGATTGGTTTTCAAACAACTTCTATAATTTAATTATAAGTTTATTATTATAAAAGTTGCTCTAAAATACTCTGAGTTTTGAAATGTCTACAGAACTTAAAGTGAATTTCCAATTTTTATTCTTGATATTAGCATGTTTCCTTTCATTTATTCTTAATTAATCCTGCTGTGTTTTTGATGTTTTGTGTGTGTGCGTGTGCGTGTGTTTAAGCAATTTTTAAAAATATTTATTTTGTAATGTACCCCTAGTCCAAAGTAACTATGTTTTAAAAATTGAGGGCCAAAAAACTTACAAGAATCTATTCAGTTCAACCTAAAAACAATGATACCTGGAAAATACTCCATACTAATAAGTCTGGCCTAAGAGGTTAAGATTCTAAGGCATTCCTAAATCATGGTGCTCTGAAAAATATATGCATTTCTGCTGGTATTGTGTGATATTTTTGTTTGTTTCCAATTTAACCCTTTAAATGAATAATTTATTCCTTTGCAGATTTCCTTATTGTATGTTTCTTTCTATATACTTAGTTATTGTCTCTGTCATCATAAGTAGCTTTCTTTCTTTAGGCTTACTTATGCACTTTTACCTGTTCTTTTTTCTTTTTCTTTTTATTATTAGCCCTTAATTTCTTTCTTTCTTTTTTTAATAAAATAATTTTTATTGGAGTTCAATTTACCAACATACAGAATAACACCCAGTGCTCATCCCGTCAAGTGTCCCCCTCAGTGCCCGTCACCCACTCACCCCCACCCTCCTCCCCTTCCACCACCCCCAGTTCGTTTCCCAGAATTAGGAGTCTTTATGTTCTGTCTCCCTTTCTGATATTTCCCACACATTTCTTCTCCCTTCCCTTATATTCCCTTTCACTATTATTTATTTTCCCCAAATGAATGAGAACATACACTGTTTGTCCTTCTCTGATTGACTTACTTCACTCAGCATCATACCCTCCAGTTCCATCCACGTTGAAGCAAATGGTGGGTATTTGTCGTTTCTAATGGCTGAGGAATATTCCATTGTATACAGAGACCACAGCTTCTTTATCCACTCATCTTTCAATGGACACTGAGCCTCCTTCCACAGTTTGGCTATTGTGGACATTGCTGCTAGAAACATTGGGGTGCAGGTGTCCCGGCGTTTCCCTGCATCTGTATCTTTGGGGTAAATCCCCAGCAGTGCAATTGCTGGGTCTTAGGGCAGTTCTATTTTTAACTATTTGAGGAACCTCCACAGTTTTCCAGAGTGGCTGCACCAGGTCACGTTCCCACCAACAGTGCAGGAGGGTTCCCCTTTCTCCACATCCTCTCCAAATTTGTGGTTTCCTGTCTTGTTAATTTCCCCCATTCTCACTGGTGTGAGGTGGTATCTCATGGTGGTTTTGATTTGTATTTCCCTGATGGCAAGTGATGCAGAGCATTTTCTCATGTGTGTGTTGGCCATGTCTATGTCTTCCGCTGTGAGATTTCTGTTTAAGTCTGTTGCCCATTTCATGATTGGATTGTTTGTTTCTTTGCTGTTGAGTTTAAGAAGTTCTTTATAGATCTTGGAAACTAGCCCTTTATCTGATACGTCTTTTGCAAATATCTTCTCCCATTCTGTAGGTTGTCTTTTAGTTTTGTTGACTGTTTCTTTGCTATGCAAAAGCTTCTTATCTTGATGAAGTCCCAATAGTTCATTTTTGCTTCTCTTTCCCTTGCCTTCATGGATGTATCTTGCAAGAAGTTGCCATGGCCAAGTTCAAAAAGGGTGTTGCTGTGTTCTCCTCTAGGATTTTGATGGAATCTTGTCTCACATTTAGATCTTTCATCCATTTTGAGTTTATCTTTGTGTCTGGTGGAAGAGAGTGGTCTAGTTTCTTTCTTCTGCATGTGGATGTCCAATTTTCCCAGCACCATTTACTGAAGAGACTGTCTTTTTTCCAGTGGATAGTCTTCCCTCCTTTGTCGAATATTAGTTGACCTTAAAGTCGAGGGCCCACTTCTGGATTCTCTATTCTGTTCCATTGATCTATGTGTCTTTTTTTGTGCCAGGACCACACTGTCTTGATGACCACAGCTTTGTAGTACAACCTGAAATCTGGCATTGTGATGCCCCCAGCTATGGTTTTCTTTTTCAATAAATCCCTGGGTATTCGAAGTCTTTTCTGATTCCACACTAATCTTAAGATAATTTGTTCCAACTCTCTGAAGAAAGTCCATGGTATTTTAATAAGGATTGCATTGAATGTGTAAATTGCCCTGGGTAGCATTGACATTTTCACTATATTAATTCTTCCAATCCATGGGCATGGAATATATTTCCATCTCTTTGTGTCTTCCTCAATTTCTTTCAGAAGTGTTCTGTGGTTTTTCAGGTATAGATCCTTTACCCCTTTGGTTAGGTTGATTCCTAGATATCTTATGCTTTTGGGTGCAATTGTAAATGGGATTGACTCCTTAATTTCTCTTTCTTCAGACTTATTGTTAGTGTATACAAATGCCACTGACTTTGGGCATTGATTTTGTATCCTGCCACACTGCCAAATTGCTGTACGAGTTCTAGCAATCTTGGGGTGGAGGCTTTTGGGTTTTCTATGTACAGTATCATGTCATCTGGGAAGAGGGAGAGTTTGACTTCTTCTTTGCCAATTTGAATGCCTTTTATTTATTTTTGTTGCCTGATTGCTGAAGCTAGGACTTCTAGTACTATATTGAATAGCAATGGTGAGAGTGGACAACCCTGTCTCATTCCTGATCTTAGGGGAAAGGCTCCCAGTGTTTCCCCATTGAGAATGACATTTGTTTGGGTTTTTCGTAGACGACTTTTAAGATGCTGAGGAATGGTCCCTCTATCCCTACACTCTGAAGAGTTTTGATCGGGAATGGATGCTATATTTTGTCAAATGCTTTCTCTGCATCTATTGAAAGGATCATACGGTTCTTGTTTTTTCTCTTGATGATCTGATCAATCACACTGATTGCTTTACGAGTGTTGAACCAGCCTTGCATCCCGGGGATAAATCCCACTTGATCATGGTGAATAATCTTCTTAATGTATTGTTGGATCCTATTGGCTGGTATCTCGTTGAGAATGTTTGCATCTGTGTTCCTCAGGGATATTGGTCTCTAATTCTCCTTTTTGGTGGGGTCTTTGTCTGGTTTTGGAATTAAGGTGATGCTGGCCTCATAGAGGAAGTTTGGAAGTACTCCATCTCTTTCTGTCTTTTAAACAGCTGTAGTAGAATAGGTACAGTCTCTTCTTTAAGTGTTTGATAGAATTCCCCAGGGAAGCCATCTGGACCTGGACTTTTTGTGTCTTGGGAGGTTTATGATGACTGCTTCAATTTCCTCCCTGGTTATCGGCCTGTTCAGGTTTTCTATTTCTTCCTGTTCCAGTTTTGGTAGTTTGTGGTTCTCCAGAAATCTGTCCATTTCTTCTAGATTGCCTAATTTATTGGCGTATAGCTGCTCATAATAAGTTTTAAAAATTGTTTGCATTTCCTTGGTGTTGGTGCTGATCTCTCCTTTCTCATTCATGATTTTATTAATTTGAGTCTTTTCTGTCTTCTTTTTAATAAGGCTGGCTAATGGTTTATCTATCTTATTAATTCTTTCAAAGAACCATCTCCTGGTTTTGTTGATCTGTTCCACAGTTCTTCTGGTCTCCATTTCATTGAGTTCTGCTCGAATCTTTATTAACTCTCTTCTTCTGCGGGGTGTAGGATCTATTTGCTGTTCTGTCTCCAGCTCCTTTAAGTGCAAGGTTAGCTTTCGTATTTGGGTTCTCTCCAGTTTTTCAATGGATGCTTGTATTGCGATGTATTTCCCCCTCAGGACTGCTTTTGCTGCATCCCAAAGATTCTCATTAGTTTCCATGAATCTTTTAAATTCTTCTCTGATTTCCTGGTTGACCCTTTCATCTTTTAGCAGGATGGTCCTTAACCTCCACGTTTGAAATTCTTCCAAACTTCTTCTTGTGATATAGTTCTAGTTTCAAAGCATTATGGTCTGAAACTATGCAGGGGACAATCCCAATCTTTTAGTATCCGTTAAGACCTGATGTGTGACCCAGTATGTGGTCTATTCTGGAGAAAGCTCCATGTGCACTTGAGAAGAACGTGTATTCAGCTGCATTTGGATGTAAAGTTCTGTAACTATCTGTGAAATCCATCTGGTCCAGTGAAGCATTTAAAGCTCTTGTTTCTTTGGAGATGTTGTGCTTAGAAGACCTGTCAATTGTAGAAAGTGCTATATTCCAGTCACCAAGTATAAGTGTTTTATTATTTAAGTATGTCTTAACTTTGGTTATTAATTGACTGATATACTTGGCGGCTTCCACATTCGGGGCATAAATATTCATGATTGTTAGGTCCTCTTGTTGGATAGATCCTTTTAGTATGATATAGTGTCCCTCTTCATCTCTCACTACAGTCTTTGGGACACACTTTAATTTCTCTGATATAAGGATGGCTACCCCTGCTTTCTTTTGAGGACCATTTGAATGGTCCATGGTTCTCCAACCTTTTATTTTCAGGCTGTAGGTGTCCTTTTGTCCAAAATGAGTCTCTTGAAGACAGCAAATAGATGGGTCTTGCTTTTTTATCCAGTCTGAAACCCTGCACCTTCTGATGGGGTCATTAAGCCCATTCACGTTCAGAGTTACTATTGAAAGATATGGATTTAGTGTCATCATGATACCTATTCAGTCCCTGTTTTTGTGGATAGTTCCCTTGGACCTCCTCTTTCTTTCACAGGGTCCCCCTTAATATTTCTGGCAGAGCCAGCTTGGTGGTCACATATTCTTTCAGTTTCTGCCTATCTTGGAAGCTCTTTATCTCTCCTGCTATTCTGAATGAGAGCCTTGCTGGATAAAGTATTCTTGGCTGCAGGTTCTTTTCATTTAGGACCCTGACTATATCCTGCTGACGCTTTCTCGCCTGCCAGGTCTCTGTGGAGAGGTCTGCTATTGTCCTAATGCTTCTCCCCATAAAAGTTAGTGATTTCTTATCTCTTGCTGCTTTAAGGATCTTCTCTTTATGTTTGGAATTTGCAAAGCTTCACTATTAAATGTCGAGGTGTTGACGATTTTTATTGATTTTAGGGGGGGGATCTCTCTATCTCCTGGATCTGAATGCCTATTACCCTCCCCCAGTTAGGGAAGTTCTCAGCTATGATTTGTTCAAATACAGTTTCTGGACCTCTGTCCCTTGCGGCGCCCTCAGGAACCCCAATTAAACGTAGATTTTTCCTTCTGAGGCTGTGATTTATTTCCCTTAACCTATCCTCATGGTCTTTTAATTGTCTTTCTATTTTTTTACTCAGTTTCCATACTTGCCATCAACTTGTCTTCTATGTCACTCACTCGTTCTTCTACCTCATTAACCCTTGTCGTTAGGACCTCCAGTTTTGATTGCATCTCATTTAATTGATTTTTAATTTTGGCCTGATTAGCTCTAAATTCTGCAGTCATGAAGTCTCTTGAATCTTTTATGCTTTTTTCTAGAGCCACCAGTAGTTGTATAATAGTGCTTCTGAATTGGCTTTCTGACATTGAATTGTATTCGAAATTTTGTAACTCTGTGGGAGAGAGGACTGTTTCTGATTTTTAGTATTGAGGTGAGTTTTTCCTTCTAGTCAGTTTGCTCAGTGCAGAGTGGCCAACAACATGTTGTACTGGAAAAAGGAGAAAAAGGGGGAAAAAAAAGAAGAAATAAAAAAGAATAAAAAAGGGGGTGGGGAAACAACAGAAACAAACAGAAAAGAAAAAACAAGGGGAGTATCCTCTGATTCCATATACTGTAAATCCCTTGACTTCCCCTGGAACTTTCCAGGCTGCTTGGTCAATAACTTGCTTTTCCTCTGACCTTCGAGCTGGTCTTCTGGGGGAGGGGCCTGCTGTGCTGATTCTCAGGTGTGTGCACCTGGGGGAGCTGCCCAGCCCTCTACCAGGTCTACAATTCAGTGGGATTCTTTATCCTGTGAGGCCCCTGCTCAGGCCAAGGTACAGGGTGACACCAGGAGGGACAACCACAGTAGCGGCGGCCAGCTGTCCAGCTCTGGAGTCAGCTCCCACAGTAACTACTGCAGCTCCCAATGTGCAGGGGTCTGGGTGCTCCAGGGTAGGGGCACGATCTGCACAGCTCGGGGCCACCCGGCGGCAGGAGAGACCTGGCTGTCCTTTGTCCTCCCGGCCTCTGCCTGTGCTGGGGGAGCCCCAGATCCTCGGCTGTGTCTCCCAGTGCCCTGGGCTCTGGGGCCTCTGACACTGTGAATGGACCTAAAGTACCACGATGTGTAATTTAAAAGCATCAGAGTCAATTTTGTGTGAAGTTAACTTATCCTTTATTGCAATAAAACTCTATAAGCTATTATACAGGTTAAAGAAAAACTCAAAAAATAGAAACAGTGAAATAACAGGGGAGGGCAAGCCTCTGTTGGGCTGTAGCCATCACGAGCCCCGCGGTGGGAGCTGGGGCGGGCCCCCGAGGTGGTCAGGGGGCTGCTAACGGATCGAAGCAGGTTGTTCCAGAGGCAGGTTGCAGGTCTGGCCCTCTGGGGACCCCGATTGCAGGCACCAGGGCCTACTCTTCCGGGGTGGCCATGGGAGCAGGTGGCTCCTCCTCATAGGGGCAGGGAAACATAGGTTCGACCAGCACGTGCACCACCTTCACCTCAGGAGCCAGCATCTCTGCCTTGACCAAGTCCTCATCTCCAGCAGCCACTATCCCTTCAGACCCGGAACCTTCCCCAGGCTCCACAGTTGGAGCTGGGGCGGGCTCCTCGGGTGGTTCAACAGGTTGCTCCATCCCCGAGGCCAGTTGCTCCATCAAGTTAGGAGGTGGCTGGGGCACATCCACGACCTCGAGAGCAGGGGGTGGTGCCTGCTCCTCTTCCAGGGCTCCCAGGGGTGCAGGGGGCTCCTGCAGGGCAGCAGTGACCACTATCTGCAGGGGCTTTGCCTCCCCAGCAGGCGGCTCATCGCAGGCCAAGCCCTCAGCCCCAGCAGCCAGGCCCCACGGGGCAGCAGGCCCCACGGTTGGAGCTGGGGTGCATTCCAGAGTGGGTTCAGGGTGTTTTCCTCGGGCCGAAGCTGTAGATCCAAGAAGACAAAGTATCACCACCAGGACAGACTGTCCACGTCCCTCCCAAATCAAGGCCACTCTTCCCGCCACTCGATGTGTGTGAGGGCAAGAGCCCTGGGAGGTGTCCCCAGGCTGCAGCCCGTGGGGTGGGGTGTGAGCCCACCCCCTGCTCCTGGTCCAGCAGCAAGGAGGCTGGATCTGCGGCCCCCCACATCCCCAGCTCGGCCACCCCCAGTCCTCCTCACCCCCAGCCTCTCGCTCTGCTGCATGGAGGCGTCTGAATTGCCTCAGGTGACGCAGGGCCCGGAGATGCGCATCTGTGCCTGGCATGTGCTGTCTTAACAATTCCAGGAGTTTTATAAGGGAGGGAAATTCTGGGAACTGATGAAAGTCGTCCCCATAATAATTCAGCCATATTTCCATCATGAAGGACATGGCCCTGGGGAGGGACAGGCGGGAACAGGCATCAGAAGACAGGGCTCTGTCACATGCAGGTGTCCCGGGGAAGCCCTGCAGGACCCGGCCTTCCGCGCAGGGTGTCGGAGACCAGTCCTGCTCCTCGTCCCCCTGCCACCTGGTGGTCCTGCCTGCCACAGGCCTGCTCCCCGAGGAGGGGCTGGGATGCAACCTCTGTGTGGGGAGCCCAGGCCCAGCGGGGTGACCATCAGCGTCTCTCCTGGGGAAGCAGGGCTCCCTCCTCAGCCTGGTCCCTGCCCACCTGCCCCTTAAGTCCACCGGCAGGCATCAGGGGACGGGGGGCGTCTGGCCTGTCATTGCCCTCACTGCACACACTGTTGCTCTGGGAAGCTCCAAGGCAGGAGGGCTCGGGCTCTGTGTCCTGCCAGGCCTTGCCAGGAGCCGCCCGGGACCGCCACCTTCCTTCCTGTGTCTCTGTGCTGCCTCCCTCCCGAGGGGCCCCCGGGGGTGTCCTTCCACTGACTCTAATCTCCCTTCTCCCACGGGGCGGGGGCCGCCTGGTCCGGGAGCCCTCACCGGCCCTCCTGAGCATCTGCTGTTCCCCCGGGTCCAGGTGCCACCAGACTGGGGAGTACGATGCTCCCCACCCCCTCTGCTCTGGGCTCCAGGTGTGGGGCAGAGAGAGGGTTGGGGGGGCATGGAGAAGGTCTCCCTGAGGGGTCTCAGTGCCTCCCACCAAGCCCACACCCCATCCACCGCTCTCCTTTGCTCTTTTCCAGAAGGGGCATTAGACCTTTTCCCTGTCACGGGAATTGCAGATGTGTGGGGTGAGGGGGCAGGCCCCCCACCGCCCCACAGCCCCTTCGCTGCCCTCCAGGAGAGGGAAGGCCCTCCTGCAGGAGCCGGAGTCACTCACAGTTTCCAGCACTGCAGGACCACATCGTTGTTACCCCACGCATCTGCGATGCACCCATACCTAGAGGAGAGCAGGGACATCCCATGAATCGTCCTGTGGACGCGACCTCTCATCATAGGGGCTTCACCCTCTGACCCCGACTAGGCCTTGCCCCGGGGGCAGTCAGCTTTGTGCCCCGGGGGCAGTCAGCTTTGTGCGTGGGGCCACGGGCAGCTCCCGGAGAAGTGCCCGCACCTGCTGGGGCCTCCTGAAGGCTTGAGCATGAAAGGGCTCTGGCCAGGCCCATGGCCCATATCTTAGTGGGCTTGGGGGGTCCCGGGGTTTCCCTGTCTGGCTGCCCCAGGACACAGACCCCCGATGGACTCTCAAACCTCCCTTTCAATGGGGAAACAGGCCGCTCAGGACCCTGGTGATGGGGGGGGCAGGGAGGAGGCACAGGCCTGGTCACGGGGAGGAGGACGGCTGCTGAGCACAGGCACAGCCCCTCTGGCCGACCCGCCACAGGCCAGGCCCCGGGGCTGCCCTCCAGGACCTCAATAGGCCCTGGGGGACCCTGCTCCAGGCGGGGGAGCAGCCCGAGGCCGGGAAGCTCACACCATCCCCAGCCTCCCCAGCAGCAGGTGGCCCAGCCCTGGGCTGCGGAGGGGCAGGTGCTCACTCGGTGAACAGCAGGTCCAACACCTCGTCCGTGGTGGCAAATGTACGATAATCCTCTAAAAAGCTGAAGATGTAGATGACGTCCCTGCGCTGCAAGGCGAGCAGCAGTTGTCGGACTTTGTACTCCAGCAGCTCCGTCCGGGTGAGCTTGGTCAGGACGATCTGATGCCCCTTCCCGGCCGCGGCCCCTGCACCCTGAGGTGGGACAGAGGGGACGTGCAGCCTGCAGGGAGCCGCCAGGAGACCTGGGATCCCGCCCCGGCAGGCCCTGCGCTGGGGCCCCGTGGGCTTGAGGAGCTGGGGCTCCCTCTCCCGCTCAAGCTCCCTGCCTGTCTCTTACACAAACAGGACCAACTATGCAATAAAGAAACAATCTCAGAGGATAAATGTTCAAAATATTTGGATCATTACAAGGACCTCCAGAGACACAGAGAGAGTGACCGAGAGAGGCAGCCACACAGACAGAGGGAGAAGCAGCCCGTGCAGAGAGCCCAGGCAGGGCTCGATCCCGGGCCTCGGAGATCAGGCCTGGGGGAAGGCAGGTGCTAACCCCCGGGGGACCAGGCCTCCCCTGAGGGCTCTATTCTGATGTTCCCACACATCTGTGCGCAGGGACTCTGCATCTGGCCCAGGCAGGGGCAGGGCCATGGGGGCAGGTGTGGGGAGGGGGGGATCCAGACTCATGTGGGAGCAGGAGTGTCGGGGGGCCCAGGGGGTAGCAGGCTGGCTTCTAGGACCCGGGGTCCTTCCTGCCGCATCGGGGCCCGGGTGTCGGGGGGCCCAGCCCCTGCACTCACCCTGAGCCCGCGCTGGCCTCCATTAGCTGCGCAGGGCACCTCCCTGCTCCTGGAGGCTGTGGGGCAGACGACCCCTTCCTCCCGCTCGCGCCCCACGACCCGGGTGGAGCTCTGTGGAGACAGTGCCCGGCAGCCAGGCAGGAGGCCTCAGCGCCCGGTCTGGCCCCCTCGGCTGGGCCGCACCCCCAGCTGCCTCTACCCAGACACCCCACAGTGCAGGCGGCACCCACCGCCCCTGGGAACAGCAAAGGGATGTGGCTGCAGGGCCTCGGAGTGACTCTGGGGCGGGTAGAGGACCTCAGGAACCCTGTTTCCCCCCTGCCCACCTTGACATCAGGGTGACCCTGAAGGGATCCCCGGGGAATGTGCCGCCCTGCAGCGTCCCCCAGCCTGGATGGGACCTGCCCACACATCCCTGGTTCCCTGAACCTGAGGAGGAGGGGATGAGGCTCCCAGGATGGTGGCACTGGGGGCCTGGCCTGGCCTGCGCTGTGTTACCTGACGGCGCCTCCTGATCACCGCCCTGACACCTTGGTACCTATGCTGGAGCCACTGCCTACAGCATAGGAACAAGCCGCACCCCTGGGGTTCCTGGGAGCCAGAGCCCCCAGACGTGGGCCGGCAGCAAGAGAACATCTTCTAGTAGCAGATGTCTCCAGCCAAGTGAGCCTGAGCTGGGGCTGCACTGGATGCGGGTGCCTGGTTACGGGGGTTCCCTGTTCTGTTGGGCTCTGTGACACGGCAGTGACCTCACTTCCTGGGACCCCCTCCCTGACCCACTCCTGGAGGAAGCTGCAGGGGCAGCGCTCGTGCTGCCGACGCCCCCCCTCCCTGCAGGCGATGGCCTGTGCACACAGTGACACAACCACACCCCTGTCCACAGGCCCCAGGGAAGGACTGTGTGCACCCAGGGCCCCAGCTTGGACACACACCTGGGTTCAGACATGACTGTCCAGTCTTCCCCGGTTTGACCCCGGAGAAGTCGTTGTGCCCGTCGGGGATGGTCTGCATCTTGCCTGTGGGATAGGGAGTGTCCTAGCGGGGGCTTCCCCCAGACGTCCCAGGCCACTGAGGCCTCATATCTATGACCTTGGAGGCGGGTGTCACCTGCAGGACATACCTCCACCCACACGTTCTTCCTTGGTGTGTACATGCGTCCAGGCCCACGAGGTCCTGTGTGCACAGGACTAACACACTAATGTTACCTATATGGCAGGGCTGTTTACCTGTAAAATACTGCAAAAAACTACCTATTACAATGTCTGCTATTTATTGCTGTCACCAGTGATGTCGATGATAAGAGTCTTTTAAAAAGATACTTTTATTTTAAGATTATACTTTATTATACAGCTCTAAAGCCACACATGTTTTAAAATCCTAAATCCACATTGGGCCAGAACAGCTGGCTGATAAATAGATTACATTCCAAATATGTGTCAGTAGACACCATTAGCCAAATTAAAAAAAAAAGAATAATAGAAAAAGAGAGGCACTTTCTAGGGACAGTGTCCTTTACATCTCAAGACTATGTCTTGTTTTTTACATGTGGTATCTTATAGTAGTTGGAATTTTGGTATTTTAAATAAAGGGATTATTTTCCTCAAACACACACACACACACACACACACACACACATGGGCACCGGTACCCTCATTCTGGAGGCCCAGAAGATGACAGTCCCCCCGGGGCAGGGATGGGCAATAGCTCCCCACGATCCTAGGCTCCTGAATCCAAGGCAAACCCTACAGAAGGTGTCGGGGTCTTGGCCTAGAAGGGGTGAGGCCGTCCTCATCCCGAACCCCTGCCTGTCGTGCGTTCCGGGCCCTTCCCTCGTTTCCCCTGGGTGAGCTGTGGACGGCGGTGCCCCCAGTGGGTCGCCCTGACCTGGGCCCTAGGAAACCTGCCGTCAGTCGCAGAACTGAACGTAGACAGGAGGCCCTGACTCTCCAGCCTGACCCCGACTGAACTGAAATCATGTGGTGTGTCCACGCACACTGACCGAGAAACAGAGACACGGACACACACGCAGACACATGTGCAGAACCAGGAAGTTGGCAGAGGAGAAGCAACATCATTGAAGATCATTAAATAAAAAAAGAAAGAAAGCTGAATCTCGAATGGAGAAAATGGAGCAATTAAAATAGAATCATGAAAAAATAATTCATCAAACCAAAAAGCAGAAAGAGGGATAAAGAGGCAGGAGCACATCGGTGACACAAGGCGGCAAGCCTCGAATGTCAGGATGATCGTGCCTCACGGACTCCACGGAACACAAGTCGAGCAACAAGCAGCACCTTCCAGCAAAGGCCTAAGCGGATTATTTTGTGTTGTTTGTTTTTAAAGATTTTTATTTCTTTATCCAAGAAGGTGGATTTATTTATTTCTTTATCCATCCGAAGGTGGATGCTCAACCCCTGAGTCACTCGGGGGGTCTAGACTAAGCTACTTAAAATGTTCAAGTGATTGTGAATACTGTTTGTAATGTGGTAAAATTTCTGTTTACTAAGAAAGAGAGGGCAGCCTGGGTGGCTCAGCGGTTTAGTGCTGCCTTCGGCCCAGGGCCTGATCCTGGAGTCCCGGGATCGAGTCCCACGTCGGCCTCCCTGCATGAAGCCTGCTTCTCCCTCTGCCTGAGTCTCTGCCTCTCTCTCTCTGTGTCTCTCATAAATAAATAAAAATCAGTATATACCACATTTTCTTTATCCATTTATCTTTGATGGACATTTGAGTTGCTCCCACCCCTTGGCTATGATAAAGAATGCTTCTATGAAGATGGAGGTCTCTCGGAGACTTTATTTCTCTTTCTTTTTTTTCCATCTTCTTACCTTAATAGAAGCGCGAACACTTCTCACTGTAGTATTCCAGCTGTTCTCTCTTTAAATCTCAGGCCGAATTCATAGGTTTTCAGGATGATTTGAAAGTTATCTAGGTAAGTGGGTGGGGACAGGTGACCTGGGGACCCTACTCTTCCGCCATCTTGCCCCGCCTCCTAAAAAATCTTAAATAACTGACTAAAAACTATTAGAAATGGTGGAAGAGTTCAGTAAGCATTGCACATAAAAGATCAATCTCCAAAAATCAACTGTATATCTACATACTTTCAATGAACAATCCAAAAATAAAATTTGAAAAAATAAACCCATTTACAAGAGCATCAAAAATATATAAATAAAATTCTGAGGAATAAACTTTACAAAAGAAGCTTATAACCCAATTTCTGAAAACTACAAACACTATTTAAGGAAATTGAAGATCTAAATATTTGGAAAAAATCATATATTTATGCACTGAAAAATTTAACATTGTTTCATAGCACCCCTGGTCCAAATTATCTCCAGATTCTATTACCTTCCAATAAGTAGATAAACATTCTCACACTCAGATGGAATTGCATGGGTGCCTAGTATCCTGAAAAAGAACAAAGTAGATGGAATTCTCAATTTCGAAACTTTCTGAAAAAGAATAGGAAACAAGACAGTGTGAGAACAGTGTGGTACTGGCGTAAGGATAGATATATTAATCAATGAAATAGGTTTCAGGATCCAGAAGTACACCATACATCCATGATCAGCTGAATTTAAGTATCCGTGCCATGACTATCCAATAGGGTAAAAAACAGTCATTTCAACAAATGGTCTTGGAACACTGGATGGCCACATGCAAAAGAATGAAGTTGCATCTTCACCTTACACCAAATACAAAAACTAACTCAAAATGGATTAAATCTAAATACAGGACATAAACTAAAACTTCTTAGAAGAAAACATGCAGATAATCTTTTGACCTTGAGTTTAGCATAGAATACTTCAATATGGCACAAACAGCACTGGACTTCAGTGTTAAATGCTCTTGTTCTTCAAAGGACATAATAATGAAAATAAAAAAGCAATCCATATAATGAGATAAAATGTTTGTAAATCATATACCTAATGAGAAACTTATTTCCTGAATATATGAAAAACACTAATAAGTCAATAATATAAGTACAAAAAGCTCAATTTAAAAAAAATGGGCAAAGGATATAAATAGACATTTCTCCAAGGAAGATCAGAAATTGCTGATAATTACTTGACAAGATACCCAACACATTTTCAATTTTCATTGTATCCATTACCAAAGCATCTAACCATACCGTGAAATAGACTCCTATATGTACCACACCGTACAGAACAGTGCCGCTTCCTAGATACTCAATGCAGTTGTTCCTCAGGACAATCCTATAAAATAGGTATCATGGTGCCCATTTTATAGATGAGGAAATTGAGGAAAAGGTACCTCATCAGAGTTTTACAAAGAGCAGGACGTAGAACTAGGATTTCATCTCAAACTTTTATTAAGTCCACAAGTCCAAAGATGACTTTTAGAGCTGTAAACTAAGTATTATATTAATGTTTTGCTCTATTCAGAGTTTTTCAACTAGAAGGAATCTGAATTTATAAATTGTAATTTTTCTAGAAATATTTGCTTTTTCTAAATGATCAGAATAATTAACAAAGTTCTATTCTTATATTTTCATAATCTCCTACATATGTAGGTTTATAGATCTACATCCTTTCTCATTATAATAAGTCTTCATTCAAATTTCTGTCCTCCTTCCTTTTTGGTGGATTAAGATTGATGAGATTTGGTGGATTAAGATTTCATTTAGAAATTAATAATTTTATTTTATTAATATTTTATATTTAGAAACATTTTAAATAAATATACTTAACAATGGATTTACTCTACTTTTTAATTTTATCCATTATTTTATTTCAGTTATTATTATTATAAGATGTTTTAAATAATTATTTTTTCTGAATTTCTGGGAAAAGTTTACATTATTTTTATTATTTCTATTCTATTCTATTTATTTAGTTTTAGAGAGAGAGAGAAAGAGCAACCACAGGAGTTGAGAGGGAGAGGCAGAGGGAGAGAGAAAGAGAGAATTGTAAGCAGGATCCACACCCAGTGTGATGTGGGACTCCATCTCATGACCCTGAGATCATGACTTGAGCCAAATCAAGAGTAGAACGCTTAACTAACTGAGCCATCCAGGTGCCCCTACTATCTCTATTTTAAAAAGCTTTAGCAAAATTTTTCTAAGTGAATGAATGTGTACTATTCTCTTTTTTGCCATTATTTTTCATTTTTAGGGCAAGGTCAGTTCCCATCTGATGGATGTCAATAACCATAGCTGATGATGATACTTGGTAATACGCTTTGTTTGACTGCACAGTAGTAGAATCCTCTTTGCAGACCTGCGGCTGGCAAGACAATTGTTTCAACTTCCAGTTACCATTAGGCTCGTATCAATCATATTTCTTCTACAGGAAGGGTGGCATCTTTCACTTCATATTCTAGATTCTATATTGTCTCTGTGCAGGGGATGCAACACTATCCCTCTTTGGATGGAATACTAGTAGAAATCACCAGTCTCCTTTCATAAAGGATTGCACTGCACTGTACTGCATATCCCACAATATTCAATCAATTCATTTATTAGTTCTACTTTCTCACTATTTTTTTTAAGAAACTTAAAGATATTTAAATTGGCATATAAATCCAAAAAAGAACTCCACAGAATATTTTGTGAAAAAGACACCTGGATACAGTGCTAGAGATGGTGTCGTCACAGTGCTTCTTCAGAGATACTTGGCACAGTGCAGCAAGAGTTAAATGAAAAATGAGAAACCATTTGAACGGTGACTACATTTAGAAATCTATCTTAAAGAAACCATTAAAGATATTCAGAATGTATATTTAGTATTATTTAGATCAGTAATATAACAGCTGGAATTACATATTTAAAACAAAGGCATTTAAAAATAATTATGTGTTATATGTGTGATAAAGCATTAAATTCTACCCTTGAAAACAACATTACACTATGCCTTAACTAACAAGAATTAAAATAAAAACTTAAATGAACAAAAATAAAAATACAGGATAAAATAACACCGTTAGAGATTATAAGGAGTTCCCGAAAATCTTTTATTAGTGAAATTCATTAACATGAAAATACTCCAAAGTTAATGTTAAATGAAATAAGGGGTTAAAAACTGAAACAGAATATGTATATTGCAGAGAGATGAAAGCTAGCATTTTGAGGTGACTGTTATTATTCTCTTTTTTTCAAGATTTTCCAGGTTTTTTATGATATGTATAAATCACTTCTATCACCTAAAACTTATAATTAAATTATTGTAACAATAACTTGGAATTAATTTTATTGGTTAATTTTTCTTCATTCTCTGAATTTATTCTGGATACATATTGATGAGCACTCAAAGTTCAATGTACTATTGTACATTGTTAACTGTAGACTTTATTTGTTCTCTCATCTTATATGGAAGACAACAATACAAACTTATATAATATAACACCACTACCAGTTTTTTTGTATATTATGGTTTGTGTAAATTAAATGAAATTAATTAAATATTAATTATTAAATATTTTATGTAGTCACCAGTGGGGAATGTAATGAGCGATAGAAAGGATGCATTTGCAATTATGTGTCTTTGTATATATGTAATTATAAATAAATATTTTTGAGGCATTAAGATGACTCAACTTTCAGTACTTTACTATAACACTGTCCAGTCAGTATAATTATTTTTCAAAATTGGTTTTTAAACATTTTTAATTAATTGTAATAGCTTCAAAAATGGATATATTATGGAAGTGTCCTCAAAAACTTAAAAACAGAATGACTATGAACTAGCAATGGCACTATTAGGTATTAAAGAATACAAAAATACTAGTTCCAAAATACGCATGCACCCTGATGTTTATAGCAGCATTATCTACAACAGCCAAATTATGGAAGCAGTCCAAGTGTCCATCAACTGATAAGGGAAAAAGAAGATGTGGGGGATCCCTGGATGGCTCAGCAGTTTAGCGCCTGCCTTCGGCCCAGGGCATGGTCCTGGAGTCCTGGGATCAAGTCCCACATCCGGCTCCCTGCATGGAGCTGCTTCTCTCTCTGCCTATGTCTCTGCCTGTCTCTCTGTGTCTCTCATGAATAAATACATAAAATCTTTAAAAATAAAGATATGGGGATCCCTGGGTGGCTTGGTGGTTTAGCGCCTGCCTTTGGTCCAGGGCATGATCCTGGAGTACCGGGATGGAGTCCCATGTCAGGCTCCCTGCATGGAGCCTGCTTCTCCCTCTGCCTGTGTCTCTGCCTCTCGCTCTCTCTCTGTGTCTTTCATGAATAAATAAATAAAAATCTTAAATAAAAGATATGGTATATATAGATATATAGATATAGATACATAGAGCGTGTGTGTGTATATACATACATATATATATATATATGTATTAGAATATTACTCAGCCATTAAAAAAGCCATATAAAAAGAACCAAATCTTGCCATCTGCAAGGACGAGGATGGAGCTAGAGTATTATGTTAAGCAAAATATGTCAGTCAGTGAAAGACAAATACTATATGATTTCACTCATATGTAGAATTTAAAAAACAAAAGAAATGAGCAAAGAGAAAAAAAAAGAGAGAGGCAAACCAAGAAACTGACTTCTTAACTATGGAGAACAAACTGATGGTTAAAAATGGGCAGACAGGTTAAATAGATGATGGGAATTAAAGAGTGTCCTTGTGATGAGCACCAGGTATTGTATGGAAGTGTTGAATCCCTATCTTGTAAACTGAAGCTACTATTACACTGTATATTAACTAACTGGAGTTTAAATAAAAACTTAAAAAAAAAGAACAGATGTCTACTATTTGAGTTCCTGAGAAAATTATATAGGGGGAAAGAACATCTTCTTTTTAAAACAAAAAGCTCAGCAACATTAACAGCTTAATTTTCTATTTAGAAATGCATATTTCAATGGCAAACCAATTCAGATTTTCAAAAAATCATATTTCATAAAATACTTTAAGAGTGAAATACTCAAATACATATATTAGACCATGTTTGTAAAAATAATTCTATATTTAAACCCACTAATATAAATATGTGTGATGTTTTTAGATTTTTAATAAACTACAGACAATATTTAAAGTAAGTTATGTATGTTGATACTAGTCAGATTAGTGACTTGATAAAGAAACTTTTTAATGCAGATTTTAAAAACATTGTTGATTAGCACATCATATGTTTTGTGCTTTTACATTACTTTAAAATTAAGTACTAAAGAGAAATAATAAGTTTTTAAAAACCTAGTCATCTACTATCAACTTATTTTGTTATATATGTCATGTTTATTTTTATTTTCCACATACTGAAGGTACTAAATAGCACATCTGCTATCTAAATATTTTCATTGAAGTGCTGCTGAAATTGAAATCATTTCTACTCGTGGACACTAAAATATCAGCTGCTTCTGGTTAGTTAATTGAACTAGTGATTATTCTTGAACATGTGGGTTGGTTGTTTTCTGCCTGAAATAATTACCCAATGAGGCTTACACTAAGGCTATCAGCAGGAAGCTAACAATTGGGGTGTTGGTGAGAAGAATGTACATAACACTTCTGTGTCTGCTGCCAGATGGAGAAGCAGATGGGTGTGTAATACATTCAAAACTAACTACATGACCTCAAATCTTCTCAGTATCTATTACCAACAAGGTCAAGATTTTTGAAAATCAAATTTTCCAACCAATAAATTACTAAAAATTAGCTAAGAACAAGTTTCTGCTTAAAAGTCTGCATATTTACCTGCAAAATCATTATTGAACCAAATTGTACATTGTTGTCTGTCACTAAAATGTGTGGTAATATGAATTTTTATTAATATATATGACTAAATAAGCAGTTACTTACTAAAAAAGTGGTTATGTCTTAGTGTTTCAACTTAATATCATTCCCTGGGTAAAGAATTAAACAATTTTAGTGCAATTATTCTTCTAAACTGTGGTAAATAGAGGTTTTAATTTGTAGACCAATTTGTATTTGTTTTTTTTTTAATTTTTATTTATTTATGATAGTCACAGAGAGAGAGAGAGAGAGAGAGAGAGAGGCAGAGACACAGGCAGAGGGAGAAGCAGGCTCCATGCACCGGGAGCCCGATGTGGGATTTGATCCTGGGTCTCCAGGATCGCGCCCTAGGCCAAAGGCAGGCGCCAAACCGCTGCGCCACTCAGGGATCCCACCAATTTGTATTTGTTCTGTGTGTATGTGTATGAGAGTGCAGGTACATCTATTACCTATCTATCTAAATATATGACTTATTATTGTGCTATGCTGCCTTAGAAATAAAAGTTCAAATATTTCCAACACATCTGTTTAATATTCCTTTTGGAATTTTATTCTTAATTATATGAACTTGTAGGAAAACATTGCTTAATTCCAATAAAAGTAAATAAAGTACACTTTTTTTTCCTGATTATTCTTAGTTGTCCATTAGGTTTTCTTCAGGTGTGCTGTCATTACAAAGGAAAATTAATACTATAGAAGAATGTGTTCATGCCACTAATCTGAAGAGGTAAGTTAATCATAATACTCCGAAAATAGCACTCAGAAAATATATATTTACAATCAAATAATACTGCTACTTCATTTTCCCATGTTTGTCATGCTATTATTTACATTTCTTACATTTGTAACTATTGCATTGTACTTTGTGTCTCAAACACATAAATGCTTCAATCGTTTGAAAATTTAATTTACCAAATTGGAAAATGGTACAAGAAATAGTAACAAATGCAACTGAGATTAATGCCATAAATTCACATAATGAACATAAGTATTCAAAGAGTAGATGAATCTATATTTGCTAACAAATGAATATGTGAAACTTGTTTTACACAATTACGCATAAGAAAAAATTCAAATGAGTCAGTAACACCTTGAAAAGTGGGAGATTTGGGCAGCCCCAGGGGCACAGCGGTTTGGCACCACCTGTAGCCTGGGGCGTGATCCTGGAGACCCGGGATCGAGTCCCACGTCGGGCTCCCTGCATGGAGCCTGCTTCTCCCTCTGCCTGTGTCTCTGCCTCTCTCTCTCTCTGTCTCTCATGAATAAATAAATAAAATCTTAAAAAAAATAAAATAAAAGTGGGAGATTTGTTTTTACATTGGTTATATATTATTCCTAGTCCTAACAGAATACATAATACTATAAAGACGTTTGATATAGGGGATCCCTGGGTGGCGCAGCGGTTTGGCGCCTGCCTTTGGCCCAGGGCGTGATCCTGGAGACCCGGGATCGAATCCCACATCGGGATCCCGGTGCATGGAGCCTGCTTCTCCCTCTGCCTGTGTCTCTGCTCTCTCTCTCTCTCTGTGTGACTATCATAAATAAATAAAAATTAAAAAAAAAGAAACTCCTTGAGCATGTGGATCATAGATCTCACTTAAAAATAAAAGACGCTTGATATATATCTTCAAAGTTATTGACAGACATGGCTAAAAAATTGCAACAGTTTTCTGGCAGTATTTGTCAATCAAATCACACTAATGCATAATGACACTATTTTTACTTGGCCATACAAGCAGATATTTTATTTTTGCATGTGAAAAAACACTAAAGGTCAAAATATAACCAGCTTCTGGCATGTGCTGTGTATATATAGGATAAATGTTCATGCCTTTTTATTCTTTTTAGCACTAAAAACCCAAAGCTCAGAACTTTTGGTTTTAGTTCTGATGTGTAAAGAGCTTAGACATTGTCACTCCTGTCTTTGCAACAAGAAAAATCAGGACAAACTGAAAGCTCTTGACTTCTCTTGGCCCTATCTGAAAACTGGGCTTGTAGGGAAAAGCACAATCTTAAATCCAGAGATAGAGAAGAAAATTCAGAGAATTATAGCCAAGATCTGTTTACCTGGAGAAGTAATTGTCAGACCCACAATCTAGTAAGAACATTTATGCAGTAACTTGCTTAATTCCTGGAGGCTGAACATGGTCTTGTGTGAGCAGGAGTAATCTCTGGGCAATATACTCCTGAAGGCCCCCAAACTTTCATGAGTTTTATCTTGAGGATCCCCACCTATTTATTACAGCGATGATTTTTTTTAATTTTTATTTATTTATGATAGTCACACACACAGAGAGAGAGAGAGAGAGAGGCAGAGACACAGGCAGAGGGAGAAGCAGGCTCCATGCACCGGGAGCCCGATGTGGGATTCGATCCCGGGTCTCCAAGATCGCGCCCCGGGCCAAAGGCAGGCGCCAAACCACTGCGCCACCCAGGGATCCCCACAGCGAAGATTTGAGCAAGATCTTCTCACGACCTTGGCAAGTGAAAGGGGAGAGTAATCCTTGTGAATATGACCAGAGCTGTCTCCATTAACAAAGACCTCCCATCCAAGGAAAAAGACTTTACCAGAGCATTATTGAAGCTGGGTAAAAGTTATCCCTCTAATTCCAGTTTCCTATAGTTTTCTTGTCTTACTAAAGGGAGAAGGAGAGAATACTATATAAGAAGAAACATATGTGAAGTTCAGAAGGTAAAGAAACAGGTCCACAAAATGAGATTTAGTCATAAGATTTTAGAGGGTTTCCCTTCCAAGACCCCAATACAATAATAGTGGATTATAGGTGAAAGTTTGCAAGACATGAGACTCTGAAAAAAATACATGGGAAAGCCCAAAGTTTCTGGCATTTATAGCTACAGTAATCATCAAACAAAGCCAGGCTCCTAATCATATACACAAAATCCTCACAGGAGAGTCCTACTTACCTCACCTACTATTACCCAAAACTACATGTTCAGCTTTCAACAAAAAAAATTACAAAGAATACAAAAAAGACAAGAAAAAACACAGCGTGAAGACACAAAGCAAGTATTAGAATCAGATTCATATAAAACACCGATGTTGGAATTACATGGTAGAAAATTTAAAGTGACTAGGATTAATATGTTTAAAATTCTTAGAGTAGAAAATAATAGAAACAGGGATAAAAACCCTATGAAAAGAGTAAAAAAGTCAGAAATTAAAAACACATAGACAAAAATGAAAAATGACTTTCATGATTTTACAAGTAGATATGCACTGCTGAGTACAGAATTTCTGAGTTTGAGATAGGTAAAGAACATATCAAACTAAAGTGCAAAGAAAATATTAACTAAATAAAAAAAAGAAAACAAACAACAAAAAACAGAAAAGATCATCTAAGAACCATAGGATGGTTTTAAAAGATGTAACATATGCTTAATTAAGAGACCAGAAGAATAAGAAAGAAAGAATGGAGAAGAAATATTTGAATGAGTAATGTCTGAGGATACTCTAATACACGCCAAATCACAGACACTAGAAGCTCAGAGAACATCAAGCAAGTTAAAACAAACAAAAATACACTATACTTGGGTATATATTATTCAAATTATAAAAAACTAAATGAAAGAGAAAATCTCAAAGCAAGATATAGAAGATAAATACCTCACCTACAGAGAAAAGGAGTAAGAATCACAATGGACTATTATCCAAAACCATATAAGCAATAAAAAGTGAAATATTTAAAGTGCTTTAAAAAAACTAGAATTCTATTTCCAGTGGAATTATCCTTCAAGAGAAGAAGAAATATAAGGTATTTTAAGACAAACAAAAACAGAGAACTCATCACTAGCTGATCTTTTTTTTTTAATTTTTAAATTTTGATAGAAGGAAAATTATTTAGTTCAGTAGCCTGGATCTATATTAATAAGAAAGAATGTCAAAGAAGAAATATTAAGGTAAAATAAAATTTGTTTATTTTTAATCAATCTAAAATATAACTGTTTAAAGTATTATTGGGTGATTATAGTATAGGGATAAGTGAAATGAATGACAGCGTATCTATAAAGGACAAAAGGGAAGAATTGGAAATGATCCATCATAAGTTACCTGCACATGAAGTGGAGCAATATTATTAGTAGGTTAACACAGATTAGCTAAACTCTAGGGAACTATGCATAGTTTTTAAAGGAAGTAAATCGAAATAATAACAAAGGACATAAATGGAATAATAAAATAACTAGAAGATAAGAAGGCAGTAAAAGAAGTGAAAAGAAGGAATAGAAAACAGATACAAATATGGTTGATACCAATCAAAATATGTTAATAATCAGTTTAAATGTGAAAGATCTAAATACAGTGGTTAAAGACAGAACTAGTCAAAATAATAAAAAAGACACAACTATATATTACCTAGAAAACATCCTCTAAATATAAAGAAGTTGATAAGACGTAAAATGATGGATGAAGATATATTTATGGTAGAACTAATCAAAACAAAGTCAGACTAGTTATATGCATTTCAGACAAAACAGACATCAGAACAAGGAAAATTATCAGTTATCAGTGATAAAGAGAAGTACTATGAAATAGTAAAGAAGTTTATTCTCCAAGAACTAACAATCCTAAATATATATGCATCTAAGGACAAAGCATCAAAATATCTGGGGCAAACAGTGATAATATATTATAATTCATAAATCAAAGATGCAGAAAATCAGAAGAGATATAATTGGCCTAAACAATATATCAATCCACCTACCTAATTGAATATCCTAAAAATATTCCATCCACAAGGAGTAGAATATAATTCTTCTCAAACTTACATGAAATATTCACTAAAATAGATTACATAGGGCCATAAACCACACCTTAGCACATCTTAAAATGTATAAATCAAACAATAAATATCTTAGATCACAATGAAGTCAAACTAGAAATTAGTAATAGAAGCCCACCTGGAAAATCCTCAAATATTTCTAAAAACACAATTCTTAACAGTACACAGGTCACAGAAATGTTAAAAAATTTCAAAAAATTATTAACTAAATGAAAATAGAACTCATTAAAAATGTGCCAAATGCAGGAAAAAAGTAGTGCTTAGAGAGAAATTTATAGCATAAAACACATATGTTAAGATACAGGAATAACTAAAACTGTCAGTTTGGGAAACCAGAGAAAGAAGACTAATGTAAGCAAGCAGAAGAAAAGAAACAATAATTTTGAAATGAACAGAAATAAAACTCAAATTAAGAAAAAAATAGGGAAAAATCAACCAAAATAACACCTCCTTCTTTGAAAAGATCAATGAAATTGATAATCTTCTAGGTAGGCTAAAAAAGAAAAAAAGAGACGAGAAGAGGAGAGGAGAGGAGAGGAGAGGAGAGGAGACGAGAGGAGAGGAGAGGAGAAGAGAAGAGAAGAGAAGAGAAGAGAAGAGAAAGAGAAGAGAAAGAGAAGAGAAGAGAAGAGAAGAGAAGAGAAGAGAAGAGAAGAGAAGAGAGAGGAAAAAGAAAGAGGAGAAGGAGGAGGAGAAGGAGAAGGAGGAGGAAGAGGAGAGGGAGAGGGAGGAAAGATGGAAGGAAGGAAGGAAGGGAGGAAGGAAGGAAGGAAGGAAGGAAGGAAGGAAGGAAGGAAGGAAGAAGGAAGGTAGGTAGAAGCAAATTACAAATGTCATA